>NC_072734.1:126972712-127572712 GCF_026930045.1 Uloborus diversus | reverse complement strand
AGATACTTAATGTTTGCTGATTATTTTATCGATAAATCAAATTCGTTGCATACGAGGAGTATATAGTTAAATTACAAACTTCTGAAAGCAAAAAGTGCTGGTGTTAAATGGACGAAATTTTGGAAATGTACTAATTTTCAATTAATAAAACCGGTAACGCTGTTTACAAATGATCATAGTCATAAATACTTAAAAATATCAAATAACTAAAATAAAAAAACCAACTGTAGTTGACTTTCAAAAATCCGGACTAATGTGGCGAATGCACAAATCAAAAACTATGTCAATTTTGTTGAAACACGGAGCGCCAAAGACACAAAATATGTGTCATTTATGCAATGTGGATTACTCGCGTTAATTTTTTTTCCGACATTTTTTTTTTCAAAAGAAACATTGTATTTTTATTCCCAGCTATCTGTCCGTATTTCTGAGAGTCTACTGTATCACAGAACGGCTCCAATAAGCACATAATAATTCCGGTGGGGTGGGGGGGGGGGTAACATTAAATGTTAGGAAATACCACACTAAATGTTTACCACGCTGAGTTTTCAACATTAAATGTAAATAAAGGCATCATTAAATATTTCACAAAATGTAATGAAAATATGGTACAGTTATTGCATGAACAAAGCAATATCAATCATTTGTGTGATGTTAAGTTTTCAAAGATCAGAGATTTCACAGAGTGGGGTTGAATAGCATTAAAAATTCGTCAAACAGATTTCATAAAACCTAATAGTTCCACTTACTTTCATTTTGACTAGTCCTCTCTCCTGCGTGATATATCCCCCGATTTTATCTAGGTACTCTTTACACTGAGGGCTGATGTGAATCTTTAAAGCTGAAAAAGAATTAAAGTTACTTTTGCTTCTAAAAACAAAACTTTTGTAAAAAAACTCATTAAATTTGCAAATCAAGTTTAAAAGCTTTAACAAGTTTTAGTTCAGAAAAAATTAAAAGCTTTGGTAAAAGTGATAGCTGTTTTTCTTGTTTTTGTTTACATTCACCATGACTGCCAAAGATGATTGAAAAATTTCTAAGGACTTTTTTTGAGAGGATATTGTATCGACAAAAGAACGATACTAAAACCCTAGCTTAGGTAATGATACAGAGTTTAAAAGACAAGAGCTTCAATGAATTATCTTTGAGTAATCCTTTGGAAAATATGTACGTAATATATATGTAAAAAATATATATGTAATATATATGTAATTGCAGCTATTTCTTTAGCACGGGTGACAGCAGTCCCCCCCCCCTCAAAAAAAATGTTTTATGTCCACATCAAGTTCGCACAATTTTTAGAGACTCTTATTTTTCTGTTGCAACGAAGGTTTAAATCAAAAGACAAATGTAAAATACAAATGTTTTTCATGTAAAATTTGCTCTAGAACAAGAGTTACCAAAGTGGGTACCGCCGCACCTTGGAGTGTCGCAGGGAGAGGCGAGGGGTGCTGCAAAAAATTTTACGTGGTTTCATACGTTTTACTTCAGTAAAAATAATAAAAAATGCGAATGTCCGTTTCTGTATATTAAGAGCTTTAAAGAGCCTTCCTGCAATAAGCACCTAATAATTCGGTACCCTGTACCTAAATACTCACTTTTTTTTCCACAAAATTATACAAATGCAAGCATAATGCGTATCTATGCATATCTATATCATACACAGTAGCGTAACAAGGGGTTGGCTGGAGTGGCTCTCGCCTGGTCCGCAGCAGCTAGTGGGCGGCATTTCGACTGATTTTATTTAAAAAAAAATATAATAACTTTTTTTAAAAAAATGATCATATAAGTAGAAAAATGCTTTTATAAATAAAAATGAAATAAGTCTCACAAGAAAAGAGCTAGTGGGGAAAATACATTGCTATATAAACGGAACTGAAAAATGTTTATTCCCATTTGGTTCAAGAACGTATATTATTTATATTTATTAACGAATTGCAAATATTATTGGTTTTATTGAGTTTTCGTGAAATGGTGGGGGGATAACTAAAATTTTAGGGGATCGGAGATTTATCAATATGCCGAATGAAATCCCAATTTTACCAAATGATAAAATTCGAGTATGCGCACACATATACATACATAACATCTATTGCAAAGGAAAATTGAGCATCATTGAAAACAATTTAAAAATAGAAAATAAGAGTCTTAAGCTAATAATATTGTCTCATAACTTGTCGAATCAATTAGTCAAATTTTCCCCCAAAAAATGTTTTTTGGAGGTCTCAGTGACCTTGGGTGACTTCCCATCGGCACGACGCCGTGTGTGGAGGGGGGGGGAGGGGCGCAATTTCTTATGTTCGCCAGTGGCGCCAGACTCCCTAGGTACGCTACTGATCATACAATCATACACACCATAATTAGAGGTTCCGTGAGAAAATTCCAACTCTTCAAAGGGTACTACGACTTGGAAAGGTTTGGGAACGCCTGCTGTAGACTCAAATGTAACCGCCTCCTCCCAGCAATATTGAGTTCCATTTCCGTAGAAATTTTATAGATTAAATGTAATTTAAAATATATTGGTTGAAATTTTCAGAATTTAAGTATTTCTGTTTTTTAACTCTTATTAAATCTCTTTTGGGAGTCTTCATTCAGATAGTGTCCCCCGGGACGTACCCTTGTCCTTACTCCGTAGTGAGAGAAAAGCTACTTCCAATTATTTTTCAACAGAATGCAAGATATACTTTGATAATCTATACATTTAATCAAAGAATATCTTAGTTGTTATCATACGGCGCATTAACATGGCTCCCAGTTTCTATAAGATAATCTCAATTACCAGAGGATGCACGGATGTAGTGGCTTAATTGTCATAAATTAGATGAGCATACATGGTGCGATCAAAAAGTAATGAGCCTTACATTATACTGACGCATGCTCATCCTGCAGCTCGCTCCGCTTTACAGCAACGGTGGTGGGGGTTGTTGGCTTTACAGCGCAACACAGGTCAGTTGCCTCCCAGTTTTCGGAGCATACCATCGGCCTTAACAGTAACCCCTATACGGCGATTCGTGACACGGCGATATGGAAAGTTCGTTAGAGCAACGCAAAGACATCAAATTATGCTTCCGGTTTCCTTCCTAAACGTTCACAATGCTTCAACAGGCGCTTGGGACTGAGTATCTGTCCTATTCACATGTAGAAAAATCACGCGAGGCCTTTCGAGAGGCCAGGAAGTGGCGACTGACGAAACCATGTCTGGACGCCCGTTCTCGACCCGTACTGACGTAAATTTGCAACGAGTGTATGAAGTTTTGAACGCTGACTGGTGTTTGAGTGTCTACCAAGTAGCAAAAGCCCTGGACTTACCGGAAACAACGGTACAACGCATTGCTAAGGAGAAGTTGCACATGCGAAATGTCTGCGCGAAACTTGTGCCGAGAGTTCTGACTGAAGAAAGTCCGAGTCAACGCTCCCGTGTTGCCCTAGCCTTTCTACAATTCCGGCTTGTGGCCTCTTGACTTCTTCTTGTTTCCACTATTAAAATCAGAGCTGAAAAGGAAACGTTTCGACTCCATCGAGGACATCCAAGCACATGTCAAGGCAGCTCTTGCAGATACCTCGAAATAGAACTTAAATTATGCCTTTGAATCCTGGAAAAGCCACCTACAGAAGTACGTTGTTGCAGGAGGTACCTATTTTTAAGACTATTAGGTAGTTGTAACGATCAGCTCAATAAATCTGTCTTTTTAAACGAAGGCTCATTACTTTTGGATCGCACCATGTATCTACCCAGTTTTCTTGCAGGTACCAATACTAATGTTGTGGAAAAGTGAAGCACAGTATCTGCAGAAATCAGTTGCTACGATAGTTGAAGAAACGCGTTTTGGATTCTCCACTAACAATAGTGAAATGTTGGAATTTGACGTTTCTTCCGTACTTTGTTTTCAGAGGAAACAAATAAGCAAGCTTGTACGATAAAGCTAAAGTACAATGGATGAAAAAGTGCAAAAAAATGGGAAATCATAGAGAAAAATTGGCATTCAACTGTATTTAACCATTTTTCACGTTTGATTATTAAGAGACATACCTTCACCGTTGGATTCCATCCTTGAAGCAGTGTTCACAGTATCGCCAAATAAGCAATACCTGGGCATCGTTAACCCAACAACACCTGCACATACTGGACCTATGGAAAGAAAAACAAAAAAATGTGGAATATATAAAAGATCGACATCGTGCAAAAATTGTAAAATTTTAGGAGCCAAAAAAGAATTAATGAGATATAGATCGGTCTAAACTGCTTTCACAGGTACAATATTTAAGCTAAAAGAAAATTCACTGTTTCTTATTTTAGAAAATACCATTAAAAGTATTATTTAAAGTTATCAGTTTCCAATCTTCCCCTCACCTAACAGATCGCGTTACTTTCAACATCACGCAGCTTTCTCACTTCAACAATCAGTTCTCGTTGAACATGGTATGACAAAAAACTAGAGAACTTCATGGAACTTACCGGTGTGTATTCCGATGCGAAGTTTTAGCGTCTGTTGAGGCTTATGCCGGACGCGGAAACTCCGGACGGACTCCAGCAGTTCCAAGGCCATGGAAGCGATTTCGGCCGCATGCTGTTCATCGTTTCGGATCGGAAGGCCGCTGACCACCATGTACGCGTCCCCGATGGTCTCCACTTTGTATACGTCGTAGTGGTTGAGGATAGCGTCGAAGCACGTGTATAGGTCGTTCAGAAACGTCACAACCTGCAAGTAAGGAGTTTGTTTCAAGATTTATGCACAACCTCTGACGATATAGTTCAGTGAATGAAGTCAGAACGGGCGAACTGGCATGACAAAACGAATCTTTTAAACTTCATCCCGAAAAAAGACTTCTTGCAAAATTTCCAAGATCATAGCAGATCTCAGCGAAGCATAGTTGAAGGAGGTGACTATTTCTATGGACAGTAAAGTCCTTAATATTTCATCTACTTTAATGTAACAGGATTTTCCATCGACCTTTATTGTCACAGGTTGTAAAACAAACAATGCTTTTTCTGTGACAATTAATTTTTTCATTAGTGGTTTTATAGTAAGTGAATCTTAAAGAACTATTGGAAAATACTTCAGGAGATTATATAAGAGATCGATTGAGCATAAAGGGCTCATTAAATTAGATTTTGTCCGATTCAATAGAATTCTGCCTTCTACAGTAGCATAGCAAGAAATTTTAGTCCTTCTGGTTAGGGCAGAAGAAATTTCTGGCTGCGTGACCGGTTGATACAATTTATCGCATACGATTCGATCGAATTCTTTTTGAGTTGAATGATACCTAGTCAACACAGATATCCCAATCTACCTGCAATTATTCTCAACTTATTGGTGGTAGACTGAAAAATGTCTAAACCTTAAAACAGTTTTCACTTCTGAAGCTACTAAAATCCTCTGCACAGAAACTAATCACACTCGAAAAGAATGATAAATTTGTATTATATAACATCAGTATCATTGGAATATCATGATTTAATGGACTCGTACAAGCGCTGACAAATACACCAACATGCTCTACTTGCTACAGCCACTGCTTCTCGATCCACTGTGTTGTGACGAGAATTCTACAGCTTAGGTGTGAAGCAGGCATCATTCCTATGATAGCTCTTTTTAGCATTTTCTGTAACTTTGTGCATTTTGCAATTTCTGGAAATCAAACATATTTCTGGAGCATTCTAATTTCTGTACCTCAGAAGCAGAGGGACGTAAGTCCAAAAATTGCGATTTTCCGTTTATTAGTGCATTGTATGTCGAAACCTATTCAGCATGGAACCATGTGAACGTAATTCTTAACAAAAAATCCTTTTCAATTTTTTACCAGGATTAAAAGAGCACTCGTCCCATTTTTTGCATGCGGCAGAAAAAAAAAATATTTTATCTCTCCTGTAAAATTATCATAATGTGACTTACGTCCTTCCGGATCTAAGGTGCAGATTTCCGGATCTAAGGTGCAGATTTGTTTTCTGCGTTTGCATTATCTTTAGAAATAAGGGTTTTTTGAAGTGAAAGCTTCTTTAATGAGCGAGTTTTGATAGGAGAAAAACTTATGGGTTCGCATGCACGAAAACCTCAACATGATCAGGACGTATTGCACTAGACTAGCAACGCATAGAATATTATGTATTTTTGATTTTTTGGATGGGTGAAATCTTGTGATTTCGTTTCACTGACATACTGTAATAGCGGTAAGTAAAGTTATGTTGACCACTTGAAAAAAATACTTTGTGCACACTGTGCATTGTTTTAATTGTGATTATCGTTATTTGAATTGATTGATTGCAGAATCACTGTTCAATACAATAGTGACTCACAAAAAGAATTGGTGAAATATTTGACGATGTACAATGACGATGTACGGTATTAAGTGGAAACTTCGATATCGGCTTTGCAGATAGCAAAAATCATTAGTGGTTGATTTTTGATATAACCAAAAGTCGCATGGGGTGAGATCAGGCGAGCGAGGAGGCCAAGCTGTTGGGAAACAGCGGCTGATCACACGTGCATCAGTGAAAGTTACCCGTAACACCTGTTGAACACCCAGAATAATATTGGGAGGTGCACCATCCTGCATAAATATCGTGTCCTGGAGGTGGCCACGTTGTTGCACTTCAGGAATCACAAACGTTGTCAATGTGTCCTGATATCGTCTTCCTGTGACAGAGCAGGTTTCAAATCCTCTTGGAGTCACCTCTTCAAAAAAATAAGGCCCAATGATGAATGTTGCAGTGAAACCGCACCATACCGTAACCTTTGCAGGGTGCAAGGGCACTTGATGAATTGCTCGCGGGTTTTCACTTGCCCAAATGCGGCAGTTGTGCGCATTCACTTGACCATTCAGGTGAAAATGGGCCTCATCCGTCCAAAGGATATTCCACGGCCAAGCAGCATCGACTTCCATTC
Organism: Uloborus diversus; assembly: GCF_026930045.1. Lineage (NCBI taxonomy): Eukaryota > Metazoa > Arthropoda > Arachnida > Araneae > Uloboridae > Uloborus > Uloborus diversus. The sequence goes on along the minus strand of NC_072734.1, from coordinate 127,565,828 downwards.
TGGCAAGGAACTGCAGCGCAAATAATTCCTGAACCACAGGGTCCCCGTCCGACAGCTGATGAAGACTGGATTTTGTAAAGAAAATGGAGTAGGATTCGACGCATCACACGCCAGACGGTCGTATAGGGCATATCCACAGCAACTGAAACACGTGGCACACTGACAACACCATGTGGCGATTGTCTAGTGGTATCCACGACCGCCAAAGCAACGTCTTCTACCCGTGCAGGATTCACAGTATGGCGTCCTCTACCAGGCAAAATTCCCAGTTGTCCAGATCTTTCGAACTTCCTCATCATCTCTCTTAAAGCGCGTGGTGACATCGGTCCTCGGCGCATGTTCTTCAGCCGACGGAATGCGCTTAAAGCAGCACATGAGTTCTCGTCATTCTGGTAAAAAAGTTTGACCAATAGAGCTTTGTCTTTCAAAGTCGCCATTGTGTACCAGCGAGGTTGAAAATAACTGCCTGTGCAGCGCCTGTCTTCCACCTTCCACTTTTGTAGGGCTCATCTTTTGCATACGTTGCGCAGAAGCTTTATTTCTGCAAATCACGTTGTTGAAATATGCAAATTTCCCCAATTACTTGTGTTACAGCGCCATCTATCGGCAACTTTTAGTACTATTTTTTTTTTAAATAAATCACGAGCGCATGATGTGAAGTGTCTGTTTCCAAAATTTCATCACATTATGACCCATAGAACATTCAGCACAGTCCTCTGAGTTGGGGAACTTTAATTTGGACAACTCTGTATTAGGTTTGACTATGTGTAGAAAATTAAGTAAATTGTTGAACTTAGCAATGAAGTTCCGTAAAATTTATATAAATACTAATACAAGGTATATATTGAAATATTGATGTTTTGTAATGAGCTAGTACAGCTCATCATATGTTTGAGTAATAAAAAGAACCCAGTTAGTTCATTATTTTGAGTTTTCACTTCTGTCGGCAGTCTTTATTACTGCCTTTGTTGTTTTTTACTTTTTATTTTTACATAGACATTGTTCAGTTTACCACCAATAACTTGAAAAGAACCGGAGATACTACAGAGTATCTGTTTTTGATTTGTAATCAACGTGAGCTCTCATATTATCTCCTTAAGTATTTACCAAGAGTTTTGAAATGTCTTGTATATAGTGTGAAATCTTCGAACATAAAAATTTAAATATTTCTTCTTTAATTTTTTCGAACTCTTTCGGAATACATATTAAAAAATCAACGCCTCCCTAAATCTAACAAATAACAATCAAGACTAATTTTGATCATTTTACTTTTTAATACCACCATTTTTGGGTACATTTTTAGAAAACTAACTAATAACTATATTAATATAAGAAAATTTATGTTATAACTGCATATTACGTATGTTTCGTTAAACTAAAAAGTTTTTGTATTTGATTAAAATACCAGAGTAGAAGTTTGATTGAAGAAAAAATGAATAATTAAAGAAGTTAAACTGCCTTAGTTTTGTTTATTCAACAAAATACATTCTAGTTCAATACTAAAAATATTAGTAAGCTTTGCCTACACATTTGAACACAGCAAAAGAAAATAAAATAATAAGGCTTTAAAATTTTGAAAATATTTTTTAAAAACCTCTTTTTCTGACTAAGAGCCAACCTATTACATTTATAAACAAAATCTTAACAATTTGAGATTGAAGTGAATAACAAATTTCGCGCAGCAAAGTAACAGTAGAAAATAACATTTTTATGCACAAATTAACAACAAATTGGTGTTGATTCATGAACGAAGAACAACATAAATGGCTAAAGCAAACAATAGCAAACAATTCAAAGTTTAGCAATTACATTTAAAATTTTGCTTAGTTACAGAATGTTTGTATTTGATTTAAATATTTGAATTTGAAAGAATATCAGCAGAAACTTTATTAATAAAAAAAGAGAATAAAAGCAATTAAAATGTCATTGTTCTGTTTATTCTACAAAGCGTATTCTACACTGTTAATTTGAGGCCGATATTTCGTTTCTCCCCATACCTTAACTATTCTACCAGATTGGTCACAATGAAATAAAACGAATACTTCCAAAACTTCAGCAGAAGGAAAAGGAAAAAAAAAATCTATATTCAAACAATATCAATACATTCGATAATGAGATATATTTTTCAAGAACATGATTCCTATGGGACAAAAATAGAAACACACTTTTTTCCCTTGTTGCACTAACGAGAAATGTTATAAGGTAAAAGCGCCCTCTGGCCTTTGAGGGATCCAGTTGTCATGACAACATAGGCCTCAAATAGTACGGAGGATTAGCCGACAAGGAGGAAGTTAAAACATTTTCCCCAATTATTCCCCGTTAGGGAATTCCGCTCTCTACGATTTCGCCTCAGCAATTAACGACGCCCGGTATCCCCGAAGAGTTTACATTGATGCGTTAAACGGTGGATTTCTTTTTCTTTCCCCAAAGCAGGTTCCCAAGTACTCGTTATCCGACTTAAAGTGGCTGAATTAAATGTGCGGCAATTTAAAATTTAGTGGTATATTTTATGGGGTTTCTAGATTTCTTTAGAACGACAATTTAGTGGACATTTCCGCTTCGGAAGTTGGCTAGGGGAATGTTTGTTCACTTCACATGTTAATCGACTAAAAGAAAAATATTACAACTTAACAATAGTTATTTTTAATATAAAGTGGTCGGCCAAAATATTGCAACTAGAAAAAAATACTTTGTGTTTTTCTATTGACACATGTTTTCATTGAACATAGAGTATAAAAGTCAGTCTCAAATAAAGCAACAAAAGAAAAACAAGTTTGGAGAAAAAAAAGGGGTCTTAGTAGTTTTTACATGTGGTTAAACTCAAAAGGAGGTTTAGTTATGCTGCTGTTTCATTTAGTTGGTTAAATGCTGGTCTGGCATCAAAAATATTCTTGGAAAGCTAAAAAAAAAATAATGAAATAATAATTTGCTAAATAAAATTTTAAAAAATAAATCAAGTGGTCAACTTACAAAGGGTATTTTACAATACTCCAAACCAAATTTGGTGTTCATTAGTGGTCAAGATAGACAGGTGGTCAAGATAGAGAGGTGGTCAAGTTACAGAGGTTTTCCTTCATTATATAAGATAGGACTAATTCCGTTCCTAACAAAAGCGGTCAACATAGACAGGTGGTCAACTTACAAAGGGTATTTTACAATACTCCAAACCAAATTTGGTGTTCATTAGTGGTCAAGATAGACAGGTGGTCAAGATAGAGAGGTGGTCAAGTTACAGAGGTTTTCCTTCATTATATAAGATAGGACTAATTCCGTTCCTAACAAAAGCGGTCAACATAGACAGGTGGTCAACTTACAAAGGTGGTCAACTTTACAGGTTTTACTGTATTTTAAAAATAAATGTCGGATATATATCGTGATATATATCATGATATATATTTCGACTGATAAAAATAGGCGAACCCTGGTTATTGCTAATAAATGGGGATAAACTATAACGGGCGCAATAAACACTTTGATTTTTCATCTCCCTTCGTGTTTCAGGCGACACCCAAGAATTCCACAGAAACACTAAGCGGTAACTGATTATCTGGATTATCTTTGCATTTGTATATTCATTCGATTGAATTAAAGACAGGTTTTGCATTTGTTTATCGAAAATCTAACTATAGTTTTCCGTATTAGTAGTTTTTTCAATCAAAAACTTCAACATTTTTCACTTGGAATCGCTTTTTATACTGTCTTGAATATTGCATAGCTTGAATGTGTGCAGCTGAAACAGTTGGCAAGTCAAATTGTCAGAATACCTCGTTTCAAAGCTTTTAGAAGTGAAATTCTAACTGTAAACGTATTTTTGTGCACGTTTTTCTACAAATCTCCTCATCACTGTTTTCTCATCACTGAACCCACTGAGGTCTTGGGTTCGATTCCCACCGATTTCCTGGGTGTTATTTCTTTTTTTTTCTGTTGTAAATCTTTCCTGTGCTTGTACAGAGGTAAAGCGCTTTGTTCGCGGCCCTCTGTGCATGTGAAGCTAAAGCCTACAAACATAGCTTAAATAGAGACACGTCCGCCATTTTATGGTTAAACGCCAAATTCTTTCTATGTCTGCTATGGTGAATTAGGTGTTTTGCTTCTTAAAAAGGGTTTCTTATTAACTCCACATTAATTCACAATAAAGAAACCCCACAACCAAAAAGCAAAACAAGCCGTTTCAGACAAAGACATAGCAGACATAGGAAGAAAGCGACGCATAGCCCCAAAATGTCGAACGTGTCATTACTTAAGCTACGATTTAGGGCCTTATGGGAATCTAGTTAGCTTCAGGTATAAACTAAATAATTTGGAAAAAGTATCTTAATACAAAAAAACAGCCTAAAAAAACCATTGGTTTGCCAAAAAAAGACAATTAAATATATTTTTGACACGTTCGATTACTGCTAAAAAAGGAGGTGCACACAAGTCCTACATACAAAATGTTAACCTACTACGACAAACCGTTTTAGAATAACGCAAATACATTCATCCATACGCACATACATAGATGTACGGCAAGACCTGTCAGAATAAGTTCGGGGATTGCCAACTTGGATCATTTGATGGTATACTACCCATTCGTACGTACATAAATATAAATACAGTCGAGCCCGCTTAATGGAATAGGCTGTTTGCCTGGAAAAATTATTCTAATAAGCGGGATATTCCATTATACGGGATAAAAATAGCACACATCAACGGTGTAGTGCATGGGAATTTTATTACATTAAGCGGGATATTCTATTATCCGATATTCCATTAAGCGGGCTCGACTGTACGAACACAAAGCACTAAACAAACTGGTCAAATTTGATTCACGGGTCATGAAAATGGTAAATGTAAATGGAAGCTGAAATTGATATGGGATTTTTTTAAAGAATAAATTACAATCTTCGTTTTGTACGAGAAAATAATAACAAAATAATATTAATAACATTTTATTCTTCAAATATCTAAAAGAAATGTAATCGCTCGCACACCGTTTTGTTCCATGCTTTGCTGGAAAGTTCCAGAATATTCCTTTCATAATTCCTTTGAGAGAACGAAAGTTATTTTCCCCTTCTCTCTCACACAGAAATCCCTCACGGTCTGCTAACCTAATTAGTGTCCTTTTGGGTGAAGGAGCAATATCAGCGGCTCAAGATTCTATGTCACATGCACTCTTGACATGTCTACAGAAAGAACTCAACAGGTGTTAAGCAGATGCTTGCCGAGGGCATGGAGATACGCGTTTGTTTGACACTAGTGTCTGAGCAGATTACTTTCCCAGGTTCCCCTCTTTTGCTGGAAGACAGCGTTATTTTGAAAGAAAAGAAAATTATTTTCTTGGGTAACGTGTTTGTGCGTGTGTGTGTATGCTGTGTGTGTGTATATATATATATATATATATATAGAGTGCTCGACATTGAAAATGCAACACGAAGAAGGAGTGTTCAGAAATTTATGCAAATTTTAGAGTAGACGTACATCACTGAGTTATGTAAATGATGTGAAATGCGCAGCTCTCCGACGCACGTGAAGTAAGATATAAGGGAAGGAACTTGCAGAATGGGCAATATTCGTGTCGTTATTTCGGATTGGAGAATTATCGAAGAAATTTTGTTTTTGTCTTGGAGGATACGTGTAACACGAGAGAATGCCAGGCCGCCGTCAACGAAGGCACTTCCAGCAGCTAGACGATTTTCCGAGGGGTATGGTGATCGGACTGAGAAGGGGAGGTCGGTCCGTGCGTCAAATCGCAGCTGATACCTACATGGATGCGAGCACGGTGCAGTGGCTGTGCCGAAGATGGTTGGAACAACAAAATGTGGCAAGATTGAGGGGTGCAGGGGCAGCCAGAGTGACGTCAGAACGCGTGGATCGACGCATCCACCGACAAGCTGTAGCAGACCCACAAGTCACTTGTTTCTCGATTCTGCAGCAGGTGCAAGATACCCTGAATGTTCCCGTGTCAACCAGAACCATTTTCCGTCGTTTGGTCGCACGTGGTCTTCAATTACAGCGTCCGCTAAGAAGACTGCCATTGACCTCAAAACATAGACAGCAACGTTTAGTGTGGTGCCGGATTAGAGCGACGTGGATGACAGAATGGCGAAATATCGTGTTCTCAGATGAATCCCGCTTCTGTTTATCCAGTGATAGTCGCCACATACGTGTGTGGCTTCGACGTGTAGACAGATCTAATCCGGCAGTAACTGTGGAACGTCCCACCGCACGACAACGTGGCATAATGGTTTGGGGCGCAATTGCGTACAATTCCATATCACCTCTAGTTCGTATTCAGGGCACTATAACGGCCCAACGATACTTGGATAATGTGCTGCGGCCGGTGGCAATCCCTTACCTTCAAGGGCTACCTAATGCGATTTTTCAGCAGGATAACGCACGACCACACAGTGCTCACATCTACGAACATGCTCTCCAAGACACACAGATGCTTCCCTGGCCACCATACTCTCCTGACCTGTCACCAATCGAACATGTGTGGGATAAGATTGGACGCCGGTTGCAGACTCTATCCCTGCCTCGTTCAGAAGACGAACTGTGGCAAATGGTTGAAAAGGAATGGGGAGCCATCCCTCTGGACACCATCCACACCCTTATTGATTCTATGCCTAGACGTGTTTCTTCGTGTATCGCTGTCCGCGGTGGTCCTACATCCTACTGAGCCGAAGCCTTTCTCGCTCTGTATTCTGCCTATCATTTTGAAATTAAGATCATTTATTATTCCTTGATGTCTCTGTCTTTTTTTCAAATTTCATCACTTTCTGACCACTACTTCTTTGGTGTTGCATTTTCAATGTCGAGCAGTGTATATATGCATATAGGCATATAGACATGGGCGCAGTCAGAGGAGGGCAGGGTGAGGCGGTTGCCTCTCTCTAGAAGATAACTTCAGACTCTCACGCTCTTTCCAAATATCACCAAAGATAATTTTAAATTGCAATTTTAGAATTTCGATTTCGAAAAATTTCCGAGGAGAGCAACGCACCCGCTTTTTCTGCCCTCGTCTGAGCAAAAAAAAAAAAGATGACTATAAGCAATGACTTCAAGCAATTTCCGAAGTCCCGATTACGCCAATGCATATAGGGTAAATGGCTAGTTATGAGCGGGCACCCAACCAGTATTTAGCAATTTTGACCGTCGCACTCAGCCGTGCGGGGGCCCCGCTACGTGGACCCCCCGGACGGTGGAACCTAAGGCTTACTGCTAAGTGGTAGGGTGTGTGCGGAGAAAAGTATTTAGCAATTGTGTCTTGTCAATATCAAGTTTGTAATCTATATTCCAAAAGCACCATCAGTGATTCTCAAAATAGCAACTTTTAAGAACATAATTACCACAATTTTTCCAAACGTAAGTTTCTAACTATAGTGCCACATGGCAGAGCTGTAACCAGAAAATAATTTCGGGGAGGGTTTGAAAACTTTCATGCGGAGCTTGGCGCTATTTGTGCTAATCTTCAACACGTCGGGTTATCTATTATGAAAGCGTTTTATGCAATTAATATGCATATAAAAGATATTTGAGTTTTGGAACAATCTTTTTTTTTTTTTTTGAAAATTTTAAACATAAGCGAACATTTAAATGTCAAACCGAAATTTTCGGGGGGGGGGGGGGGGGTTGAACCCTAAGAACCCTGATATTTGATTGTTATTTGATTGATTTGTTAACTGATAAAAACTTTCCTATCATTGTTAAGTAAGGTAAGCAGATCATAAAATTCATGGTTATGCAAAATAAACAAATCTAACCTGCATGGGAGTACTTGAAGCGGACATCTCAGTGAACCCAACAATATCACTAAAGTAGATGGTCACTGCATCAAATGACTCAGGAATCACTGCTTCTCCACGCATTAGCTGATTGGCCACTGATCTAGAACGAAAAAAACGAAACATTATTTTAGTACATTTAAAGTGATTTCATACTTGAAACAACAAGCTTTGGCAAGCACTTAGCGATAAATTTTTCCGAGAGAGAAGAAAAAAAGGGACTTTTTACAGAAATTCAAATTTTTCCTACCTTTTAATTAGCTTTTTTTTCAGCTCGTAAGTAAAAAATGCAGTTCAAACCCGATTTAGTTTTAAAGTTTTGTTGGTAAACGAGCTGATATGTGCATCACATGACTTCCTTTTACTCCAATTTAATGTCATTTCCAATTTTAATGTGATTCAATAGTCTACTCTCTAAATATCACCAACAGTGGCCAAATTGAAACAGATTTAAAGAAAAAAAATCGCCAAATTGGTCGCCAAGTTGGCGAGAAAACTCGGTGACCAAAAGACTGGCAATATATCGCCAAGTGTCCTCCAAATCATAACACCACTTGAGTTTACATCAAAATTAAGAATGATTTCCCTCCAAAAAGGGGAAAAGGACCCATTTAAAAGCACCCAAATGCAACCAAAAGGGGAGGTTAACAACTAGACCCCACTAGGAGTCTACCTACCAAATTTCAACTTTCTAAGACATTCCATTTTTGAGTTATGCGACATACATTCGCACATCCGCACTACATACATACATACAGACGTCATGAGAAAATTCGTTGTAAATCACTCGGGAATCATCATTATGGACATTTCGCGTTTCTATACGTTCTTAGGCACTTATCCACGTGTGGTCACGTGTGGTCGAGTGGGAAAAAAACTCAATATTCATTTGGGGGTGAGTAAAATGTAAATTAAGGTCGATTTTTGAGTGAAATTTTTTTTTGCGAATACAATACTTTTTAGCAAAGGAAAGTAAAAATGGCGTACTTTTCTAACAATCTTAATTCTTTAAAATAGTTCGAGATACCCAAGGACTGAACTAATGAAGATATATTGTTCAACGTGCTCTACAGCTTAAGTTTGAACTTGCGAAAAAATTACATAGAGAAGTTTAAATTTCCACTTATAGTTCTCCTTCAAATGAGATGTTGAAGGAATAAATTATATTTGGTCAACCGGCTTTGTAAAATGATGTACTTGTAAATAATTCTCTTTCTTTAAGTAACTCCACTACATATGATGACATTTTCATCGAACTTGAACTTGATGATAGATCAAAAATTTTCAAATGTTTTGAGCTAATTTGAATTTTTAGATATTATATGCGATAAATACGGCGTAAGTTCTCATGCCTCTAAGATGATTAAGTTTTCAAAAAGTCTTTCAGATTTTTACAGAATTAGAAACGATGTGTCTGAAATTAGGGTTTTTTTTTTTTTTCCAATTTTAAAGTATTAATCAAATGTGTGTGATTTATTTTTTGTAGAAGTGACTCATTAAAAGTTAAGCAAAGCAAAAGTCGAAAATATGCTAAAAAGAGCTTATGCTCGTCATTAGCTCTTTCAGTACGATAGATTATAGCAAATAATCACATTTAGATAACTTTCGAATAAAAACCCACAAACACGCACCAAAAAAAAAAAGGAGAAGAAGAAAGATAATTCTTTACATGTTATAAAAACATTTCTGTTGAGAATTTTGCTTTTGACGAATATGTTTGTACTTAAATGAAAAAATATATTATTTTATTTTATCTTGCTTAATAATTCAAGACTTTTCTTTGGACATGGTGTAATAACATAAATTTTGAAGAAATATTCATTTGTAAAAATCGTGCGTTAAATATTAGGTAATGTCTCAAAATATTTTATTGGTATGAGAAGGTAAAGACTAAAAATCAGTTCAATGAAAGGCTATTAAAGATACACTGAAAATAAACAAATAACCATTCTTAAAGTTTCAATTACGTTTCTTTAAGCATAAGTTAAAACATCTTCTGTTTTTTTTTTTTTTTTTTTTTTTTTTTTTTTTTCCATCAAAGTTGAAACACCATTATGTAAATCAAACACTGAGATTCAAAAAACTCGAAAATCCAACCACTTTTGTCGCACCATATTTTCGACGATGCGGTTTAAAAAATAAATACCTACTTATCAGTTGTATTTTAGAAAGTATAAAAATTTAGTTAAAATTATATAATTTTCCTTTAAGATTAAAAAAATATTTCAATTTTTAAAAATAAATTAAAGATTTGCAGGAAGAGCTAGTTTGGCACGACACATATGATAAGTTGTTTAAAATTTAATATCAAATGAATGGATTAGTCTTTTTTTTTTTTTTTTTTTTGGAGCAATCACGATTGCTTATTGTTCTCATTTGACTGTTTTGAATTCCTATCATTTTATTCTCCCGCCAAAACCCTCTGCCAGCACCACCGTCGCGTCGGCCGGCACGATGCTGCTCCTCTTGCGAAAACCGTCTCCAGGTTGCGTCCATATCCTACACACACACACACACATACACACACCTCATGCCTGCGCACAGACACAAATACACACTCCTACACACACACACATACACACACTTATGCCTGCGCACAGACACAAACACACTCCTACACACACACACACTCATGCCTGCACGCAGACACAAACACATATGCCTACATACACACAAACACGAACGCCTACACACACACGCGTACACACACACAGCACTGCATACACAACACGCACACACACATGCATACATACACACACACACCCGCACCCACACACACACACGCTCGTGATTGCGAAAAACATAATTTGAATTCAAGATGCCAAAAATTCAAATTATTATTTTTTTTTTTGTTTATTCTTTTGCGGGATGGTGTAAAACGTAATGGAGAAAAGAAAGTAAAGCAGTTTGTAGGTTTTAAATAACTGCCAGGTCTTTCTAGCGGCTGAATTGGCCGATGTTTGAATTGGCAAACTTATAAGGCTTTCAGTGCGATAAAAGTTTTGTTGATACATTAAAAAGACTCTAAAAAAGGCTGTTTTTTATAGGTTTTAGTGAAGAAAAGTGAAATATACATTCATTTACTTTTTTCGAAAACGCTTTTGGGCGTTGAATTACCAATTGTGGTTGCAGTTCGGGACAGAATGGCGAATATTAGCCTCCTTTTTACTAGGACATATCAGACATTAAAGATCGCAATGTGGCGCAAGTGTCGTAGATCCTCTCCCCCTCCCCTTCTCTCTCCTGATCACGAGTAATGATGGTAATTCAAACATTGCTACAGTTTCACATAATTTTTATAGCATTCTTGGAGATTTAATAAAGAAAATGGTCATACGGGGTACTCATTATTCGGACTGTCTAACTAAAGTGATCTTTTCAACGCATTTTATCATTCCTATAAAAAGAAGGGGCACTTTGTCAAGATTAGAAATTCTCCCCCCCCCCCAAAAAAAATTAAAGACAAAAAAAAAAAAAATGCATAAGACATTTATATTTTGAAATTATATTTTATGAAAGTGGAAGACATAATTTTATGTAAAAGCAACTTATGAAGTTCAAAATTTAAAAAAAAAAGAGAGTGAAAACCAATATTTTAAAACGAGAAACGAGGATAAAAGATTACATTCGAAAAAATGAGAACTACGAATACATTAGAATGAAATAACCAAAGGCTAGATGCATTTGGAGTCGAAAGTGGAATGATGCAACAAAATCGTAACAGCAGAATAACCCTTTTTGCATTTTGATATTTTATTTCCCCGCATCGGAAGATTTAGTCGCGCATTCCAACAGGTTCTTCTAACGATGGGTTCCCATTCGAAACACGACTTCGGGACTTGATCAATGAGGGCGGGAACAAAAATAGCATCGTTGCTATGGCAACGTACTTTTGCTGTACCCAGGTGTGCGTGTCTGGGGAGTGGGGTTTTGCACCTTCTCCAAAAGTGAAGAAAGGGTCCATGAGAGTAAATTCATGAAAATACTCGAAAATAAGAAACCGAATTGGAGTAAATTAGAATATTTCATAGCGAATGACGAAGAGAAAACTGTATTCCATGTCATTTGATTCATACGCTGTAAATACAACTTTAAAGAGGAACTATTTTGGACTTTCCAAACACCAAAAGGAAATTTAAAATCTAAATTTGGAAAGAAGAACTTAGCTGAATAATACCGAAGTTGCAGCAAAATTTGCTACGTAAGTATTCAAATTACACATTTATCACAGCCATCTCCTACTTTTTTACATATGAGGCAGTGAGAAGCAAAGGATGTAAGTGGACATTTTCAAGTTTTGAGTAAAATGCGTTTAAAGATAACATCCTAGGTAGGCTTTCATTTGGTTATTTTTTTAAATCATGCTGTGTAACAGAAACTATCAGGGCCGCATATAAACAACCTTTACTCAGTTACAGACATTATAATAGTATTGGGACTCTTGATTGGTCAGTCGACGCAAATGTGTTAGTCATATTTTTCCCCATCCAACGTAATGAAAAAATTTCGTTCCTCGGAAGTTACAAATTCAAGTTTGAATATTTTAAATTCTCGCACTCTCTTTTCATAATGTCTAGAAGACATGTTTTGTTTCGAAATGAAAAAAATAATTAGATCGTGCAAAACAAGCTATACAGAAAACGGATGATGTTTTCACACGGTAGCCAATAAGCAGTCTCCAAACTTATACATGGTCTCTAGCAGAGTAAAGGTTGTATATATGCACCAGGGCTACTTGTAACATCTCTTGCCCCAAGACAGATGAGAGGTTCACCTGCCATGCGTACTCCAAATGTTGAATTTTGCCACTTACATCTCTTTGCTTCTCACTGCCTCATATGTCGATCCTAGTAAAAGTTCGGGCTTATTTAAAATTCGTTACTTGGTGTAAATACAGCAGTACTAGAATTCATTATAAATCATAATATATCAGTTGGGTTTACTTCGAATAAATTTAATCGAAGCAGTTAATGACACGTAGCACCTGCGCAGAAAAAACAACGTTTGGATTTAATTTATTTTAGGGTATTCATTGAACATTCAAAAATATTCAACGGCAGAAATTCAAAGCTTTTTATTAAAAAAACCACCAATATTTAGAAAAGAAAGACCTAGAATATCGAGATATATTATGTATATGAGATGTTTTTACTTATTTAGTAATTTTATTTTATTTATTTATTTATTTTTCGAGTCAAAATGGATCAGTAAAATTGAAGCGCTTCATTTTTAAGTCCATTGATTCTGAAGAATACGATTTTAGATTACTTAGCATCAGATAGCTAAAACAAATCATTCTAAAATATTCTATCAATTCTAAAATATGTGGCCGTTCTTAAGAATGTTTTCCTTCAGAAGTCACTATCCCTACAAATAAAATTAATCTTAATGTGAGGTTTTTTTATATTTAAATTAAAAGTTTAAAAAAAAAGCATTTAAATAGGCAGTTATAAAGATGTCCATCAGTGTCATCCATAATTAATTTCCAGTAATTGTCCAACAAACTCCTCTCATTTTAAGAGTGATTTTTATTTACTTATTTATTTATTTATTTGAAATCTTTTAATTTTTAATACAAATGTAAAGTGACTTGAAACTGTTGCTACGATTTTTTATAATTCGATTTTTTTTTTTCACGTCTTTAGTGAAATCAGAAAAAATATGTAACAGAATCTGAAAAATAGTAGGAAAAATTTAAATCATTTTAAAATAGGGCATTAAAAATTTTACAAAATAAATTTAAAATAGTATCAGGAAACCTAAAAATTATATTTGCATCTCAATGCGCATAAAAAACTGAAAAAAAAAAACCTCAGATGTATTTTTTTTTAGATTATCTTTTCCAAATATTAGCATAAACCGGCAACAAGATAGTTTTCAGCTGAAATTTGTTCTGTGAAGTTGTAATAACAATTTCTCGTGCGAAATTAAGTAAATTAATAAAGATTCGTCTTCCATTAGTCTAAGAAAGAAATTGAAACACGAGGAAATTACTTTTTCGCAACTGCTTATATACTTCGTAAATTTCTTATGAAAGAAACTATTGACAGCTCTTAAGTAGAGAAATTTATTTCAAACATCTATGATGGTAATTCCGGGAAAAGTCAAAACTTTGAAATTACTTACTATTATCTCTATTTGCTCGTTTACTTTAAACTCTTCCTCGAAAATGAGGTTTGCATTATAAGTTAGCTGGTACAATAAGCTTTCTCGGAAACATTGAATGGGGTCGTTTCCAAAATTTTAAAAGTATTTTCTTCTGAAAGAGCATGCTTAAAAATGTAGGATCTGACCATTTTTAAAACAATTTGTTCAAGTTTAATATTTTTTTAAAAAACTACTTAAATCGGTGCGCTTTCGTTTGTTTACGTTTCTGTTGTGTGACATCACAAATGCTGAAATGCCATTTAGTGTTGCCATTCACGAAGAAAAATATTTAATTCGCATCTTTACTCACGTGTATCGGCAACGATATGGTTGATAGCAAGCGTAGAGCGCAATTTTAATTCGTTTCTTGATTATCATTACTTGGAAACGCAGTATAAAGATGCGCCAAAAAGCATCATTTGTGACGTCATCTATACCACGCCTTGTTTGAAAAATCGGATATATTAAAAAATAACTGTTGAGAAAATGAAAGAATTTTCTGGGTCCATGTTATTTTTATTTTATTTTATTTATTTATTTATTTTTATTTTTATTTTTTTTTTGCTTATTCTATCAATTTCAGTGACTAAATGTTCTACTTTTGACTAAAGGAAACAATGATACTTAGGTAATCGGATAAATGCTACTTAGGTAATCGGAATTTTAAAAGAAAGTCGTTATTACATTAGCTATTTCTTTAGTATCAGAACCTTAAAAGCATAGATTATGAAAAAAAAAAAAAAAAGAGTTCTCAAACAAGAAGTAGTTGGAATTTCAATGTCATCATCATCACGTTTCGGATTTGTTCATAGTGTATTTTAGTCAGATTATCTGACTAGTATTAGTCTGTTTAAGATTACGCATAAAGAAAACAAAAGAAATTTTGTAGGATAAATTCAAAAAAAAAAAAAAAAAAAGTGAAGAGAAAATAAGTAGAGTGAATTTTTGCTTCCACTTAATGACAGCCCAGCTGTGTCGCGTTAGGAATCTCTCTACCACGCGTATTGCTGAACCGTTAAAAATATTAGCAACGTTTCTGATAAACGAACTGCAATGCGAAGTTTTGAAACTTTTCTTTCGGAATAGCCGGACTGGTGTCTTTTCTCTCTTAAAGTATCGATAACCGTTAAGTCTTCCCAAATCCAATCCCTTAGGCGAATTCCCAAGTCGTTCCTTATTTAGTCTCGGAATGTCCCATTTCAGAACCCCCTTAGGCACATAAACAAAATGTTTTGTCTTGACTTTCATTTTTCCCCCTCAATGATTAGAATTTCAAAACTTGTTCTTTAGATTACCTAAATCAATCATAAGAATTAATAATATAAAACATTTGTTTTAAAAATACTGGAAATATGTTTATACCATTTTGAATTAAACTGTACGTACAGCAGCTAAATTTTCCAGCGATCAATGTAAAAATTCCAATTTACAATAAATACAACGGTAAATACATATTTACTTTCGAAATCTGAGACATTGAGATAAAATCACGCAGCGCATGCGCTTTTTAACAACATAGATAAAACAACAAGCTCTCTCTAGAGCTGGTGAAAAATTTGGGGAAATGTATTTTTTAGGAAAATTGAAACTGGAAAAATTGTACAATTTTAATGTCAGTAAATCTGGAATCGAGAGTCTGACAGGCCTGATTTATTTTAACTTTTCATTCTAATGTTCCTTTATATGTTGTGTTTGTTTTCATTTAAGTGTTAGTTTCACAAAAAAAAAAAGATATTTAAAAACACCGAGATTTAAGAATTGTGTACAAGAAAGTTGATAAATGTCATGAATTGTATGAATTTACTTTTTTAATTTTTAATGCTTTTAATCTACCTAGTGCTGTAGTTGAAACAAAATGTATTTGGGCGAACCCAACTCGGGTTTTGAAGGTACTAACAAGGATAAAAATAATTAAAAATCAATTTACAACATATTTTCGGAATTTAAAGTAGTAAAAAAAGAAAAATTTTGGGAGACGGTACCCTCTCCCCCGTCCTCAACTACAGCACTGAACCTATCCCACAAAGTAAAAATTTTACTGCTAAAGAAGAGTCATTGTCTTGACTTTATTCTAGCCTACATTGTTGAACGCAAGCCAGGCACATATTGAAACTATTTACCTTCACTAAAAAACGGGGTAATATTTTTAGAGTCCAGTTTTAAATAATTGTAACAGGGACGCTTTCCAAGTCTCAAGAAGTCATTAAGACATGTAAACAAAGCTTTCTGGCAGCCAAAGTAAGACCTTGAACATAATAGTAGAAGGGAAATTGTAGTATGTTATGGTTTTCGGATATATTTTGCTTGGAACACACGCAGAGCTACTGAACAAATACAATGTGCTCATCATTAACAAAATAAAAATGGAAAAAATGTTCTCGTTTTAGAATATAGAAAAGAAATGTTCCTGGTAAATCGGGAGGGATCTTTAAATGTTCTTTCAACTCATTCTCAACTTCTCCCTCCTTTCTGTAAAATGTTCTTGGATTTTGGCATATTGGATTTTATTTACTTTTATTTATTTAATTTTTTTTGAAAAGTCAGCAAGACTTTTTTTTTTGTTTTATAATATTTGAATGTGTGAGTTACAATTTTATGAAATACCATCAAAGATTTGTGTACACGCATTTTTAAAGCAAATTCAATAATGTATAAATATATATATATATATATCAATCGCTGGGTACATTAATGGAACCTCTAAAAAAATTTAAAAAAAAAAAGGATATTTTAAAGGAAAATCAATCTTTTAAGTTGCACTACTTTGACTTGTTTTTTCACAAATATTACAATTCACAAAAGTTTTGGAATGTTACGATCATTGGTTGGTTTTTCTACTCTCCAACTGAACAGTATATACAGTTGAAGTTTACAAATTTTTGTCCTAAATTGGGGAAGTTTTTAATTTGTGCTATAATTGATTACAAGTTGTGCTGTATTGATTATCCTACACATTTGCCAACAATGCATGAGTTATATAAACTATCTCGTTGCCAGTATTGTAACAAGAAAGAGCATCACTGAACTCAGGATTTTAATCAATAACTTTTTCGTTTCTACAATTTTTGAGATGTGCCAATATTAACATCGGTCAGCGATAGCTTTTCATACATAATAATTATTTGAAATAAAAGTATAAAATTCGTAATTAAAAAAAAATCTTATCGAATGGAAAGTGAACTTTCTCATGTATAACTCAAATACATTTATCTTTACTAAAAAGAAACGTAATGTTTAAACGTATCTGCAAAAAAGAAGAAAAAGACATAGTAGCGTTCTTTTTATGTATTTAATTTCTTACCAATAAAAGACCAACAGCAAAAACCTTTGAGAAAACGTTTTTTTTTACAATTTTTTTAGAATCGAAAATGTACGAAATTGTTTTCTAAGAAGAAAATCTTTAAATTAAAAATATGCTGGTGTTGACAATGGCACCATGTATTGAAAATAAGCGAGAGTGCTCGAGGTCATAGTCCAAAATGGAAGGTGGGAAATCAAACGATCTTATTTTCCAATTTGAACTCTCATGAAAATTTGGGCTAAGTGTATTTTTTTATGAAATTACAAATGATGAAAAATGTATTAAGTACTGTCATATTATGTCATCATTGTACGAAAAAAAAGAAAGTTTTAAGTTTTCATGGAAAATTTTAAACTTTGCTTAAAGACTTAAAATTTATACTATATATATATATATATTAGGGTGGTCCTTATTTTTGAAGTTGTAGATATTTTACACGACGCCCCCTCAAATTGTTCCATTATAAAAAATAAATAATCCATGCAAAATTTTAAGTCAATCAATGAATATGAACACGTGCCCCTAGGGCCCCCTTTTTTGAGTTTCGAAAAAAAAATTGCGGATTTTCTCATTTTTATGTAAAAATATTCCTAGGTTTCATATTTGAAGTATTTTTGAACCTCAATAGATGTTGCTACTTCCAGATCAACCATTCTCTCACTTTCATTCTGTAAAATTTTACATATTACATAGGGTACATGTACACCAATGGCCTTGGGACAGGCATACCGCTATTCGCGCTCGTTTCAAACAAAGCGGCAGGGGAACATTTCTTTCCATCAAGATGGACACAAGGGATTCTGAAGGCCATTTATGAATGGAATAGGCCATTAATGAATGATTTTTGACAACAACAAATTGCCTCCTCCAGGCTTTGGGGGTATTGATTTAGGAAATTTTCTGTGTATGTAATAGGTGTGGCAAAAAGGGTCACTAGGTTTCCATGCAATAAATATAAGTAATGACAATTATATTTTAATTCGCTGTTCTTTAGTTATATACTTAAATGTTTATGCATTCTTATTAATTTAAATTTTGAAAAATCCTCGATTACCCTACCATAAAAATAAACTCGATTTTCAATATCTAAAATATAAATTAAAAAAATTCCAGATCGGAATAATGTAAAAATCTATACTTTAAACTGTCTTCCATTTCAGTACATATATATTTATTATCATCAAATTCTTCTTGCAATTCACAAGATTTAGGAACCGAAATGGGTATCTACCCTAACCTGTTGAACTTTTTTTCTATATCTGGTCTACCACAACGCAAAAAGGCTTGACAACTATTGATATCTGCTCGCATTTCATCAATGTTAGACAAATGCCATATTAGGGACAAAGATGCTGCTCATTTATTAACAGCCTATGTAAATGCAGTAAATTTAAATCCAAATAACCTTATGATCAAGCGTACATTCCTTAAGAGAGCAAGAGAAAATCTTCGAGAGGTAAAATCAGATTACATGAATTTAAATTTAGATTTTTTAGTTATTCCCTGGGATACAAAGCTACACCCAGATGTAACTCGAAAAAAACGCCGATAGGCTTACCATGATGGCTTCAGGTCCCAATGTTGTACAGCTATTCAGAATTTGAGATATTTCTTCAGTTGTATATGATATCTTAGATGATTGCTCTTTATTGCTAACTGTTCAAGCTATGTGTTTTATACAGCGGCTTACAATACGGGCCGTATAAATTGTGCATATAATTTTTTAGAGCAAAAACTGAACGGTGATATATTGCATTTGTATTGCTATCATCATGCACTTGAAATCGTACTGCAGAGTGTCTTTAAAGAAGTTCTTGCCTTTCTTAGTTCTAGACTCGATATTCCATTATTTAAACGCTTCCAAATTCAAAAAGTACACAAACCACTTACATTCTAAAAGAAGAATTTGATGACATATTATTGTTCGTAGAAAGCGGAATTGATAAATATTACCGAGAATTCTCATAACGTGTAATAATATTTCTTGGTGAAGTCCTCCCTCCTACAGGGATATGTTTTCGGCAACCTGGAGCATATCTGTGAGCCAGTTGGGTGGCAAAAGGAATTTATTGTTTGAATATTTATATATTTAGGAAACATGTTAAATTCAACTTACATGAAGAGAATGCCCGTAAATGCTGTTTTATAGTTTTTCGCAGCAACCCATTCTAGGCCTTTTAAATTAATATAAAGTCTAGTGTCTAAAAAACCTGCAGCGTACAAAATGATGACAAACATGCACTTCAACATGCTAAATGATGACAAAAATTAATAAATCACTTATGGTACTTAGGGGATGAAGTAGTAGATTTGTTCGTATTGGATGAAGGAATTAACTTTGAAGATAGGAAAAGACTACTCCAAAAAAATGCTTGCTGAATAGGAAGACGTGTCTGATGACTGTATAAAAACTTTCAGATAACAGTAGATGATTTGGAATACTTTCTTAGTAAAGATCTTCTTCTTTATAGAATCAATTACAAGTCAATAAAACTGTTTGATAAGTTACAAACACCAAAAGATGTTTTCCTATTTGATCCTGATTCATGGCAAAATGAAGGAAGCTATTTAAAGGGAAGAGATATCGTTAAAATGATGAAAGTTGTGAATGTTACAACTGAAAGAGGAGCACAATTAATCGAAGAATTTCACAATCAATTTACCAAATATGAGTCACAAAAGCAATTTAGTATTTTACAGACAGTCCAAGACTATCGGAAAAAAAAATGCACACGATTGAGATACATTGAGAAAAGCGTAAGATTAAGGTAAAGTTTTTAAAGCACTATTTCATTCTTATTCAATGTAAAATCTTTAGACGATGTGAAGTAATTAAAAAGATTAATTTTAGTGCCAACTCGCTGTAAAAATATTTTGCAAACATAGGAGAAACGATGTACGGGGTCTGAAGTAAAAACTCGAAGATTTGTGAGAAAATTATCAAAAGTGTTAAAGTTCAATGCCCTAGGGGCACGTGTTATTATTGACCGATCGAGTTCAAATTTTGCACCGATTACTTTTTATTATAGTGTCACAAAACTAGGGGGCGTCACTTGTTGAATTCCGAAAAAAAAAATTTCCCATATAAATAAGGACCACCCTAATATATATATATATATATATATATATATATATATATATATATATATATATATATATATATATATATATATATATACACAGTCAAACCTCCCTTAACAGATGCTCCCGTTAGTGAACAGTAAATCAGCCCAGTTTCGTTTCATTTTTCTGTGTCTCGTAAGATTTTGCTCAGCACTGCTTTTGTGGCAAGCATTTTTTCTATTCCTTTACGATGTTCAGGGACTAACCAGTACCGATAAGAGGATTAATACCCCTTTTTCTCCGGAAACAGGAGCATTTTAAGTCGAAGCTTATGAAAGTTTTGTTTCCATTTCAAGCACGGAATTCCAGCAAAAAACAGAAGGAATTTTTTTTTTCCTACTTTTACGCAATACCTTGCTTTCTCATTTTACATGGGAGAGGAATTCATTCAAAAAAATACTCTCGTGCAACATAACGATATCTCTTCCCCCCCCCTCCTACTAGATTTTGGGAGACGAGCGTCGATGCGGCGTCCTTATCCTCCAGACGCTTATGAGGAATCGGCACAGTATTGCCAAATTAAGTGAAAAGTAGCCGATTGGGCTGCATTTTGCTACCATCTGAAACAAAAAAAGTTGCTGAAAATCAACGACATTGATTGACTGGTTTTGTTCAGCTAGGGGGGGAAAAATTACAATTGCCTTCCTATTATTTCATTTTCCCGAAAGATTCAGCGGATTAATCTACTTATTGAGTAAGTTCACTTATATTCGCAGTACTCATTTAGAATTTTACATTGTATGTGTAGGTTTAAAATACAAAATTAAAATGTCATTGTAAATCCAGACTCCTCAATAGCGGACACTCCCCGTTAACGGACAAAAACTTTGGTCCTGATGGTGTCCGCTATTGGGAGGTTTGACTGTATGTGTATATATATTGGTTTCATTCGTTAATGGATTGAAAGAAAACGCCCAAAATGAAAGTAAATCTACGCAAACTTTCATAGTCGTTGTTCTTTAAATAGTATGAGGGATTGCATTACCGGAGAAAAAATTTCTATACCGGTATCCGGATTTTTTAAACATGATATCGTAATACCGGTATTTGAAATTTATCAAAACATGCTGGAAAGCATATTGTTTTGTTGCCATATTTCATAATTTCGTACAAAAATTGTATTATTTTTGAAAACGTATAGTGAACAAATATAAAAAGAAGGAACAAATGTCATAACAAAAATACAATAAGAGTAAAACACATAATGCTTCTTCTGAATTGTCTCTAAGCCTGGAACTCCCTTTAGTGCTCAACCTACCAACAGTTGAAAATATTCTTTCCGAATTCACGTAGGTCGGTGGTAATGTTAACAATGCGTGAAACACCTCGTCTAACTGTCTAAAAGTCCTTCATCTTCGAAGATGACAGGCTCTTGCGTGCTATTTTTGAAATAATCCTTTTTTGTGTGTGTGCGTGTGTTTGTATTATTATTAGATTTTTTTTCCTTAGATTTATAGCTAGTTAGAGTTTTTTCCCCAAGAGATTATGCTTTTCCAATATTAAAATCATTAAACTAGTTCCTCCTGTTCGTTTTCGCGTTCTTTTCAAAATTCTTTACTATTTATAATTATAAAATATTTAAAGAAAATATAAGGTATTATTGCAATTGATGGTTGGAATAATGTACTCAGAGAACAAATACATTCGAAATTACACTCGAAATTAACTTTCACAAAAGGGAAAGTGAGTGATCAGGGAAATAGAAAAAATAAAAACATGGTGCACAAAAATGCGATTCATCTCACCATCTAATAATGAAAATATCATTTTCCAATCTTTCCGCTACATTTTCTTTTTAATGTATCAATTCAATTTCTTATCATTTTAATAAGTTAAATTAAAAATACTTTAATTGAAACGGATTTATTATTTTCAACTAATACCAATAATACCAATATTTTACGCAGTAAATACTGAAATTGCAAAGTTGCTCGAAATACCGGTATGCGGTGTACCTGTAAACCGGTATTGCAATCACTAAATAGTATGAATTTAAACTGAAAACAAGCTATTAAATATATTTTTCAAAAAAAGGATATGAAATTTATATTGAAAATACTGCGTGACGTAAAACATTCTTCTGACACTATTCCTGTTGATTCTTATGTAAAATTATTTTCGGAATCCAAATAATAACTACCATTTCCTCCTTCGACCATCTTTTGGAGATAGTTCCCCCCCCCCTTTTTTTCAGTTTTTGATAGTTTTTTAGCTATTAATTTAATTTGAAGGAAAAGAAAACCTTATATTAACGGTTAATATTCTTCTGAAGGGTGAAAAATTCATGAACACAGGAGACGGGAGAAAACTCTGTCAATATTTTGGATCCGGGGATCAATTTACATAAAAAATCCGCAAAAATGGTGTGTTAAGCATTAAAAAAAAACAAAACAAAAAAAAAAAAACACACACACACACACACACACTCTGTAATTTGAAAATAGAAAAAAAAAGGAAAAATTTCGTATATGGGACGTGAAGTTCAAATTTTTGTGACACTTTTCTGAACATTTTAGATTTTTGACTTTATTTCTTTTTTGTCTTCTCTGTACTGGTGGTGTCCCAGGTTTTCCAGAATCCCACAGGCGTTGTTAATGCAACTACTAATCCTCAATCGCCAGTCCCTATAATAACTATCACTAACTAAATATGATCGCGTCATGGAAATATTGAACAAAATATCAAGCGATTACGGTGAAATTAATTGTAACACTTGAAATTAAATGAAACATGACAAATTATTTTCATACATAGAGGGTTAAACACTAACAAAATTTTCTTACTATTTTTGATTTTTATTTATTTATTTATCTTTGGGAAAAAAATTCATTGTTTTACACAGAGATAGTCTATTTTACAAAGCGTGAAACTACTAATTGATATTTTTTGATGGGTGAAAAACACAAATACCATAGTTGAAGGCCATAATAGTTATCTATTCCATTAAAAAATATAAACTAACTTTTAAAGATAAAATAAATATTAGTTAGTAAACTAGTAGGAAAGAAAAGATGAATGCAATATTTTTATTTTCAACATCTAGAATGCTTGATACTTAGAATTCAAACATATATATATATATATATATATATATATATATATATATATATAAAGTAAAATGCAATAATCCACAACTCCAATTGCTCCCCCCCCCTATCCCATCCTACTTTCCACAATGCTAAATTATTTATTTCAATAAAAAGCGGGAAAATACACTTGACTGAGTTTTAGAGGCGTATTTCTGCCTTTCCACATGAAACGTTTGCAAGGGCGTATAAATACATCTGAATGTATATCGTTGGGTGAATGCTACAAGTAGGAAACTATAATTCAATCTTTTGAACTACAGTAGAGAACCAATTATCCGGGAAGTTCGGGACCATCGCTATCCCGGATACCTGAATTTCCTGGTTTTCTGGATCGCTAAAAAGCGCTATTGGCCGATTCTTTGTAAATCTTTAATACATAGTTGTGCATATTAAAATAAGAAGAAAACAGTTCAGAAATGCCTTTAAATACCGAAATATTAAAAAACTAATAAAAAGAAAATTGCATCACCCGCGCCGCAAAGGAGAGGAATATCATCCCGACTGCATTTGTGGGGAGTTGGTGGAAAAGCGCAGTGTTTCTAACTTTGCTTTAAAGCTAAGCTAACCTTAACTTTAATATCATAGTGGTATTACACCAACAATAAAACAAGAGCCTTACTCGTCGAAAAATTTAGAATGCATATTAAAATAAGACGAAAACAGTTCAGAAATGCCTTTAAATACCGAAATATCAAAAAACTAATAGTGAGAGAATAATTTAAACACCAAAAAACTTAAATTATTCATAATACCTGGGACCCTCACATTCTGTTTGAAAAAGAAAAAAAAATCCACCACCTTTCGATGTTTTAAAACGAAAGAAAATGAAGGGAAGGGCAAAAAATAATTTTTTAAACCTAAATGTGCGATTTTTCTACTATAGTGTATGGATAACTAATGCTTTTGTATTTCGTTAATATGAACAGAAATTTGATTTATGAGTTCTTGCAGTCTTATTAGTCTTGCGTTTAATGGATTTCTAGATTTCACGATCAACTACCTACTCGGAAAGTTCGCGAATCTAGTTTTCGGCGTTTCCCGCACTTTCGCGACGTCACTTCGGCTAAACGCCTTAAATTATAGGCCATGCAATAAAATACTGCATTAAATAAGAATTGTTTAGAAATTATTTAGAAATTAATGCGACCCTTTTCAGTTAGAAGAATAAAGGACGAAAATTTCAGAGTTACTACTCATAAAGTATATCCAATTGAAGTTGGTGTTTGCAAACATTTTCCCGAGTTATACTTGGGTAACATGGTTTTATTGAGAAATTACTCATATTCTTTTTTGTATTAAAAAAAATGCTTAGTTTTTCGAAAATTGCCAAAACTGCTTATTTTTAAAAAATAGCGGGAAAATCGGGCAAAAGTTGCCGGTTTTCTGGATTCCCGGTTGTTTGGTTCCCGGATAAAAGGTTTTTTACTGTACTTCGAGGACAACTCAACAAGTTAATGTTTTTATATGATTTTTGGGGAATGGGAGACTTTATTTATACATAAATGTTATCAGAATACCATTGCTAATATTATTTTTCAGTAGTATTTTTGTCGTCTTTCGAGCAAAAATGTTCAATAGACATAAAAAATTCTTTTTTTTTTCGGTTTTGCAGATAGCCAGTTGAGGTACTCAGTCAACGATATACAGTAAAATCAATTTACAACGAACTTAAAGGGACCGAAAATTTTGCTCATTCTGACAAAAGTTTTACTGTAATGGAATTAAAGCAATGCAATGGTAATTAAACAGGGACTGAAAGTTTTTTTTCGTTGAAACAGACATTTCGCTGTATTGAAATTCGTTGTAACGGGATTCCACTGTGTATATGTTTTTCATAAATTTAATTTGGAGTGACATAATGCAGTTTGTGCAAAATGTAGGCCACAGAGAAAAAATAATTTTGTAATTAAAATAAAAATTCAACTGACAATTTTTTCCCCAAGCATCGCGATTTTAAAGCTCTTAAACACCAAAGAGCACTGCTCAAAAAAAATCCTTTTATGCGCACATTTTCTGTTCCGGTGGAACATTGACGTAACTGCGACATTAATTGAAAATGAGTTATTGTCATCACTTTCAAACGGGGTTACTCCATTCGGAGGAACACTGACAGATTTGTTTTTCAACTTTTAGTCACCAGGGCAGTAACTCAACTATGTTTCAAAGTATATTTTATGAGGTAATAAATTAAAATATTTTTGTATATTTGGTTCTCCTGTAAAATTACACTTTTTGCAGTTGTGTCAATGTTCCACCGGAACAACCACATGTTTTTCATTTTGCGTATGACACCAAAAACACTTTTCGGGCGCTCCTTTCAATATTTAAATTAGGCCACAAAACAACTGTTTGTAACATGTATTGCAAAACACAAATGATTTAAATACTTGAATATTTTGTTCAATAAACGCGTTATTTTTTCCTATTCAGAAGCATGCAAACATGCAAATACACAAGATAAATATAAAATGGTCTTGAACGCAAAATAATTTATACATATAATCTCATTTTTTCTTTCCTCCTTATTTTTTCTTCAAGAAATCAACAGATGTTTCCTACAAACATTTCTATCCAGCAAAATAGGAGTTTGTCTCTTATTTAGGGTGGTTGCGTGAGGTCAATATCTTGGGCCAAAGTTTCAAAGAACATCATCTTCTTTTCAGATTAAAATGATTTTTTTTTAATCGGAAGGTGCAGTGTAATCTTATGCAATCTTCATAAAAGAGGGACTGTAAAAATTGACATGAGTCAAATAATATTTTTCAAGAAAACGAAAAAACTTTAAAAACAGTTCTTAGCTCGGCTAAAAGCTTGGATGTAACAGAAATTCATCAGTACGCTTTCGTGAAACCAGGCAATCTTTTTTGCTTGTTGGTGTTAAGAAATAATTTTTAAGCAGTTAAGTACATTTTTATGTTGTGAAAACATATGGATCTACGCTAGCGTTTGTAAACCTTTTTTGTTCCTCCAACTGGTAAGATTTTTGCAAGTCTTTCACGGATCTTTTTTGGAAAAAAAAAAAAAAAAAACACTTTCTAAGTAATATATTAACTACTAAACAAGTAAATCAAGTATTTGCAATAATTTACTTACAACCGCAAAGGCAAATACAAGTTTTCAATAGTTAAAGGCGTTAAAAGCAACTTCGTATGATAATAGATTACAAAGGTTTCAAAATATAAGGTAAATTTACAGTGCAATTACCCAAATCATATGTTAGCTTTAAAGTAGGGAACCTCCATCGCATTAATGTTTGCAAATCGCGATCAGTTTACCAAGAATAATTGGAAGAGAGTTTATTGCCAATACAAGTACGCACTTGAAAGCTAAATTGTGACAAATATTTGCCGACAAGCCGCAGTCAAGATATCTCGTAATTGGAAAATACCGACGACATCGATTAAACAACAGTTCAAATGAAAGCAAATGTAAATAAGTTTTCTAATGAGGTACCTAAACCGCTTCGTGATCCTCCGCATATATTGACACAAGTATCTATTGACATGTCAACAAACCAGTAATACGTGTCAACATAGGGGATTCATTTACCGAGTGGGTTCTTTTATCAATGTTACTAATAGCGATGTAAAATTACTACTGCTTTCGCTCATGATGGCGTTTAAAATACTTGAGATTTTTCGATTACGTAAAAGCAAGAAGGAACAATATTCGAAAAACACTGCAACATTTAAAAATATTAAAATTACATCACTCGCAATATTTTCCAGTGTTTATTTTTATTATTACTTGCAACAAAAGTGTCCCTTAAAGGTTGTTGAATAAAAATATACTCGTTGAGTTCTAAAAAAGTACTTTAAAAAAATAATTAACAAAGATTATTGAACCAGTATATTCATTATCAATCATCTTTATTTTTGTGTGTGTGTGGTACTAAAAAAAAATCTCAAAGAAGGTCTAAAAACACGGCAGGGTCTGAAAAATACGACGATGCTGAATAATATTTATCTTTTTTTATTAAGGTCTATAAAACATGATCCTTTTACCTTTTTATACCTTACTGCTGAAAAAAGCAACTATTTTATTTCGTATTTTCAGTAAGTTACCCCCCATTAGCCAGGGCTAAGGCAGAAATACATGAAATACAACCGCCAGCTCAGTCATTTCCAGCCGAGGACTACTACGAAATTACAGTCCTCGGCTGGAAATGACTGAGCTGGCAGTTGTATTTCATGTATTTTGTTTCGTATTCGTTCTTTTAGAGATATTGGCAATAATTATTCACGAAGCCGCAAACTAGTATCATCAAGCTGTATACGATTTGATATTCTTCTCCATTTTCTGTGACTTATATTAAATTTAATACTTTATCTTTAATTACAATTGACACTTACATTTTGTTTTAACTTCTGACTATTTGGTTGTTGAATTGTACAATTATAGGTGTAACCATTTCTTTGGTTCGACAATAATTTGCGTTAAAGTGACTAAACAATTTGATGCTTCCTGATAAATTAGTTTCCGGAAAAAAATCTTAATCATAAAACACAATATGGAGGCAATGGTTACTGAAATGTAAAGTACTTTTTGAATGCCTTGAACGACTCCAGAAACCCATCAGCAACCACCCCAGATAAAAATGTGACCTCTCGAACTCAGATTAGAATTTGAGTCTTAATGACTCAGACATTAAACATTCCAAAACGTGCTGTTCAAAAGATTGTGCGGAACAATTTGCAGTTGCTAATAGTAACCGAAACTGGTGTCTAGTCTCTTAACAGATTTAAAGGTGTCAACAAATTATTCTCCAGTCACCCAGTCCCAACGTGACTCTAATCAGTGTCTTCTTTGATCTCTCAACTAAAGAATAACATAGCATGAGTGATAGAAATCAAGTTTCTTTTGGTACGCTACCGTCCCTAGTAGCTAATTATATGTCGAAGACCACACGTTCTAGAAGTATAATGCTGCATTTCAACCGTAAATCACGTGCTTTAAGATTACATTTGTTTCATGTTCTATTTAGAGTGTTTTGCGAACAACCCCGTATTAATTTCGTTCAAGTCCTTACTTGGGTAGCATCCTATGCAGTAAGGCTTCTGTTTTCTTCTTTTCTTCGACCAGAGCCACGGTTCTTTCGTCCACCAGTTCTTCGAGGTTATAGGCGTATTTTTCCATCATCGCCATCATGTGGTCCACGATGTTTGATTTCCTATTAAGAAAAAAAATCGATATTGTTAACCAGGGAAACGTAGTACGAAGGTATTAATAGGAACTTTATGTACGTTGGCTCAAAATTTACGTCCAACCGGAACGTCTGTGTCTGTCAGATCAGAAAGAGTTGTTAGATATATGCGGGAATTGGGGAAGTGTGGGGGGGGGAGGTCGTAAATGAAAAAGTGACACTGCAAACACTTACCATGACCATCAAACGAAGAAACGGTTAAAGTTGCCTTTATTTTACAAAAAAAAATTTATAATTGAAGAACAAAATGCAAATAAAAGAGTTCAAAACCAATAACAAGTGCTCAAAATGCACCATGCTTGCTTCACATCAACTCCTCACGGAATCGCAAAACTCCAGGTCAATCCAAGGAATCATGGAACTCAACAAAATTCTGACACATGCTGCTGCTTTAGCGAGATTCAGGGCCAATGGAACACGTGTCTTGAACGTGTGAACGGAAGAAGAAATCTATAAGGGCTTGGCGGTCAAGTTCTGGAAAGGCACAAGCACGTGCCAGAGCTTATCCCCTTCTAGCAGGCTTCACTTACGTTTCTAAACCCCCAGTTCTTATGTAGTTCTTACTTATCATGACCCTCACTCCCCTCTTGCATCCCAAAAGACACAAAAATATATCTCAATCTTGTTGTACTCGGCTCAAGAAGAGAGGCTGAGGTTATTAGAACCAAAGGACTCAGAACAATCGAGCGGTATTCTAACGCCACACTAGTCCTTAGAGGACGGTCTTGAGTCCACATCATTCTACCAGACAATTCAACCAAGCAACTAAGCTATGGAGCAGGTAACATAGCTTCAAATTTCACGTGCGAGTTGAAAGCAATTCAACAGGCCTTTAGGGAATTCAACAATTTGGATGATTTAAATGAAGGTGATGGACTAGTAGCGTATTGTGATTTCAAAGCTGCTCTGGAAGCAATTACGCATGGGAATTCAAGAATCAAGCAGGAAATCAAGATTGAAAACTTTGATCCAAAGAGGAAAACATGCACCATGCAATGGATGCCTGCACATGTGAGGGTCGATGGCGATGAGGCAGTTGATAAACTGGCTAAATAGGCAAGGGATTTTAACAATGATACCAAAAACTCTGGTCACATAAGCTGACGCAAATGCCGTTGTCCGATATCGTCTCAAAGAGAAAAGCCATTAAAGTAGATCATCAAATATGCGAGATAGATGTCAATGGAGATATCGCAAAGACAATTACCAGATTGAGAACATATATGACCCTTCAATGGTTAAATATTCTCAAATTTATAATGTTACTTAAAATTTGAATTAAAACAAAACTATGTCAAATTCCTGAATAGGTCTACACGTTTGTTTTCCCAGAGGATGATAGAATTTTGTGGCAGATTTCATTCCAATCCGTCAAGATGTCTGGTTTCATACAGCGATCATACACGCACACATGGGCTTCCGTAGCTCTGAGGAAGAAGCTTTGTTTTGAATGTCGGAGGTCGTGGGTTCGATTCCCTACCGGAGTACTGGGTGTGATTCAGCTCTCTTTGTGATGTAAATCTTTCTTGTGTTGGGTTATATGTCGATAAAGAAGTCCAATCTCTCGAGGCAATTGAACCTCATACTTTCATAGTCATTTACTATAATACAACAATATATATACTTGCACACAAGAGAACCATTTATATGTTTAGGCAAGGCAGCGTTACCACGTGCAGTTAATGCGATTTCAGATAGTTAAAGGTCTACTAAAAGAAAGTTTAAAATGTCAGGTTCGTGACTATGAAGAACTAAACATGAAAAATGGTATTACACTGCATTCGCTCATTTAAAATTCAGAAAAACACACACATTTATTCAATTAATTACCATGTTTGTTGCAAATACGAAGGCTCAATGTCGTTAAGGCATTAACCCCAATAACAACCATATTACGTCTAACAAGAAAGAAACAATCACAGAAGAGCGTAGATTGTGCTTAAGAAAACTGTTTCAAATCACGTTCAGAAGAGAAATTTAAAGACAAATTTTTTTTTTTAATTTTGTGAAAAAAAAAGCTTCATTATACGGTAAAGCAAGATAACGTCTTTGCAATAAGACAACGTTAAGGATGACAAATGAGTAGATTTAAACATGAACATCAAGTATGACGGGATTAATAAATCTGAGGTGAATTCCAGCGTACACTACTAGAAGTAATTAACGCGTAGATTTCATTCCTGATTGCAACTTTCAGGAACTTGGATGACAATTTGACATTTCATTTTTATATAATATACACATAAATTACAGGAAAGAACGTGTAGATTTATATAATTTACCAGGATATATTTTTGTTGGTAATTAATAGCTAAGTTCAATTAATGATGGGAGATATTAAGTTATCCCTAAAAAGCTTTAATATTACATTCAGAGTGCAATTAATTGCATATATTCTGGGATATAGTTTGTTAATAGGCCTTAATAAGTAAAAGGCTATCAATTCATACCGTATGAATATTGTCTTGTTAATGTATGTTTTTTCACCTATAACTTCTTACTGGATGGACCAATTTTGATTCTTCGTTTCTTAATCGATAGATGGTTGTCTAACTTCAGTTTTCTACTTTCGTTTAATTTGTTTTACTAAGAACTTATTTTCCACCTATATCGATAGGTGGAAAATAAGTAACTTTCACCCAAATTGGAAAGGTTACCAAAATATTTTCTTACTAAATAAATTATTGCAAAATATGAAATACTCATTGTTAAAGAGTTGATGGCTGTAAAGCAGAAATAATTTCATTAATAAAACGTGGTGTTTTAAGGTAGGCAAACACTCTAAAACAAATTTCTTCAATATTCATTGCACCTTTCTAAAACTTTATACATTTATTAAATATGACGTAAAGAATGCATTTTGACTACTCATTGGTTGAAAAAAAAAATCTATAGGTTGTTTTTAATTAAAAAAAAAGCCATATTTTTAGCAAAAAAATACTACCATTTCCTTAACACTTCCAGTGCATTCATTTTTGCATATTTTTTAAACTTTTTATATTTATTTCTTAGTTATATACCAGAGAGGTATATGACTCTCCAATTTGGAAATAATTAACTAAAAACAGGTTTTATGCATAAATGTTTGAAAAATTCTCCCGAAAAACGTGCTTTTTGCCCTCTTTGTTTAATTAATCATTTTTTCAAAAGTATCCATTGCATGTACATTTTTTTTTTTTTTTTGAGGTTTATATCACAGCAATATAATCAATCAATTACCATTTTTAAATCTTTAAGAGTTAATACTTTTTTCGCTAGAGCTGTTGGCGTAAATAAAAACTTTGAAAACGTGGTTATGAGAAAATGAAGGAAGAAAAAGTAAATTTCAGTTATTAGAAGTGCATTTGAGTTTAGTAAAATTCTTCTAGTTTTCTCAATAATTCAGTGATTTTAAAAAAGATTGCGGATTTAGAAAGAAGAACACTGGGGCTCTCTAAAATTCTCAAATTCTCAAAACCGGTTATTTTCGAAAATTAGGGTTTACGCCTATCTTAAAAAGTTTTTATATGAAAATTATTGAACACACTTTTCTTTTCAAACTAATATAATCTTTTTTTTTCTTTTTAATTGAGCTGTGTATATTGGTCCTCGCCATTTGCAAAACTGGTGCTTAAAAATCCAACCGACAATGCCTGTACTTACATGCCTTCTCTCATTTTACGCAGGCGTTGCTTCAGATGCTGGAAATCCGGCCTGCTTTCCGGCCTCTCGTGCCATGAATCCTGCATAACTTCAACGATGTAGTCCTGACACTGAACATCACTCAGGGGTGGACGGAAGGGCTCGGTATCCTCCCCAGGAATTTGCTTTACGTGCTGCACGATTTCTGAAACACAAGAGGGAAATATATTTTATTCATTTCACCTTGTCCCGTAACATTTTTGGGCCGTTCACGAAGCTTTACAGGTATACAGTAGAACACCGAAAATCCGAAGGTCGAAACGTGAAAAATCCGAACGCGTTCCCATGAAGTTTTTATTAATTTTCCATTTTGTTCATTAATTAAAAATAATTTTTGGTAAATTTTGTTCAAAAATGCTATTACATCTTGTAGCTATATATACTGTATTGTAAATTAACATATTTATGGTATAACCACTTCATTTGTTTAAATGGCCTACTACTTCTCTACACGGCATTTTCTTAGCTGTTTTCAGAAATCCGAACAATTTGAAAATGCGAACTATTTATGGCCCCAATAAAATCGGAATTTCGACGTTTCTACTGCATAACACTATTATAACAGACTTTTAGAATTATTTCATTATTTCTTACGAATATCTCACCAGATTAGAAATTTTCCCGAGAAATCAAAGTTTTCCCTTGATTATTGTCTTTTTATCTCATTTATTAAATTCCTTACCCAATTGGAAAAATCCCCCTTTTTTTTTTTTACAATTTAATTAATATTTTCTTAGAGTAAAATTTTCTTTAGTAGGGTATCTCACACGCTTTTTACCCTGCTTACATATAAAAGTTTTAAAAAAAAACATGAAAGAAATCTTATTGTATTGTATGAGACCCCAAGTCTGGAATTCCGAAATCTGAAAGACCCGAAATCCGGAACTTTCTCCTTTAAATATTAAAAAACAAAAAAAATAAAATAAAACAAAAACAAAAGAAATAAAAATCCCCTTTTTTAGTTTTAAAAATTCAAAAAAAATTTGTTCAAAGCACAGCACTTTCAGTTCAGTTTTTTATTTTTTATTTTACGAAGTTATTTCAATGCCACATGTTATGCGTAAATAAGCGCTTTGATGCAGTTGTGCAGAAATCTTTTAACATCCACTTTCGATTAGCGATTCTTATTTTTTCTTCTCATTTGTATGCAATACAAAGCCCATTGAACAAAATTACAAAACTATTTTTTCTAAAAATATGGTTTATTTATGATATCTATCGGCACATTGCATAACAATAAAAGCAAGATCTGCGGACTACTCGACGATGCAAATTATCTCCGACTTTTGTTTCAGCATGATGAAGTATATATTCATTCAGATTGAACAAAAATTCAAAGAAATTAAGCGCGAACATTTTCAAAACCAGGAAACACTTGACAAATACCGCACGACAGGAAAGTTTTCCATATTTTTCGAGTCAGAATCCAAAAGCCGAGAAAATTCCGAAACTCAAAAAGGCCGTGAACCCTAGCATTCCCGATTTGGGAGTCCCATACTGTATTGCAAAAATATCTCTAAAAACAAAAACAAGTGAAAAAAAAATGGATTCAATAAATGCTGGAAAAAAAAAAAAAACGTGAAAGTAGGGTGTTAAAATTTAGAAATAAGTTTCTTTCGGGCTATAAATAAAACAATTGGTTTGTTTCCGAAATTTTAAAAGTATTTTTTTTCGAAAGAGCATGCTTAAAAACATAAGATTTAATCATTTTTGACACGTTTAATATTTTTTAACAATTATTTTAATCTGTGCGCAGATGCAATTTCCTTTTTTACGCATCTGCACATGACATAACAAGTGATGAAATGCCACTTAGTGACGCCATTAGTGCGGAGCACAATATATTTAGTTCGCTTCTTTACTCACGTGTACTGGCAACGACATGGTTGATAGCAAGCGTAGAGCGCAACATTAAATTAGCTTCTTAATTATCATATCGTGGAAGCGCGGTAGATAGCAAGCGTAGAGCGCATATGCATAAAAGAAAATAATGATTAGCATCCGGTAATACAGATTATATGGCCGAAATCCACCAGTACGTTTATTAAAAAGATTATTAAAAGCGCATAACATTATGTATTTTTATCTCTTATCAATCTTAAACGATGGGGTTTAGTAATCTGGAAACTTCGTTTTTGATGAAATTTTGCAGTTTAAATTTACCTATGTAGGAGTTTTTCCAGAAAAAACATAAATTTACACACCAAAAAAAAAAAAAAAAAAAAAAAAACTTTTCTTTTTAAATGTAAAGTCTGCTTGAGTCCCTGAAAACAATATGAATAAAATTAGATCGCAGGAAATTTGTAACTATGACAACAAAAATTTTGCTCTCTAAATGAATATAAAAACAACCGTCGTCATGGCAATCTGAAAAATCAGAGCAACATCAACTTTGGTCAAGTGAGGATAATTCGTAATTGCTCAATAAAAATATTCATCGCAATAGATATCCTTCATTATTAGTAATGTCACTAGTAGCTTCCTTTCATTAGTTGAGTTTAAATCATAGGGGACTCTTTCTCAATCGTTGGATTATACTTCACTTTTAACGTCAAATCTTTACCTAATTAATATTCTTACTTTTCATTGGATCGATGATTAAGTGAGACCACAATCACCTGCTCATTACACTGTTTATATAAGAGCTGACGTGACTAGTAGGAAAAACCTGAGGCCTAAACTTTTTTAGTCATGTAATGTTTTCTTTAAACGTTTTTATCTCTAAACATGCAAATTACTGATGAAATCATATTAATGAACTGTATAATGGTTGAAAAGTTGAAGTTACAGTAATGAAAATAACTAAAGTTATGGCTTACATTCCAGCACGTATTTATGTTTTTTTAGGCTCAAAAGCTTTAACAGGATGAGTAATTTTTGTTTTTAAATGCTTTGGAAGGAGGAAAATAAAATAATTACAACGTCTTAAAATGATTTTACATCTTGGATTTAAAAAAAAAAAGTTATGTCGTATAGAGCAATTTATTTTAAACGCTTTTAGCTTTTTAAGTCCTTTGAAAAATGTGCGATTTTAATTTTATATAACAACATATTTAATGCTTTAAATAGGGGGATATTTACAGGTTTGAGGGCCCGTCGCGTCGTACTGCATTTTTGCGGATCCCTTTGTCTGACACAGTATGGGGTCGTTTCCAAAATTTTAAAAGTATTTTTTTCTGAAAGAGCATGCTTAAAAACATAGGATCTGACCATTTTTTAAATAATTTGTTTAAGTTTAATATTTAAAAAAAATTACTTAAATCGGCGCGCTTTCAAATGTTTATGCTTCTGTCCGATGACATCACAAATGATGAAATGCCATTCTGTGTTGCCGTTCACAGAGAAAAATATTTAATTCGCTTCTTTCCTCACGTGTATTGGCAACGATATGGTTGATAGCAAGCGTAGAGCGCAATTTTAATCCGCTTCTTGATTATCATAACGTGGAATCGCGGTAGAAAGATGCGGCAAAGTGCATCATTTGTGACGTCGTCAAGATCACGCCTTGTTTCAAAAATCGGACATTTAAAAAAATAATTAAAAAATAACTGTTGGGAAAATGAAAGTATTTTCTGAGTCCATGTTATTCTTTTTGCTTATTCTATCCATTTCAGTGACAAAAAGTACTACTTTTGACTGAAGGAAGCAACCCCATTATGTAAAACATTTTCACGCATATTTGAATCCTTTTGAGGCTTCGTCCTTACAGCAATGAGAACCCCTCCCCGTTGCTACATTTGCGACATGAGAAAACCGCCACTGTTCAAACAATAGATTTCTTTTCGAGGTCTTTTTGTCGAAAAAAATTCAAATTTTTTAAAACACTTGTTACCATTAAAAATGCGTAAGAATTTATTGCTGTTTGGTTCTATACTGAAAAAAAAGGAAGAAACTGAACAAGAGTGGGAACTAAAAGTACTTGTTTTTATTAATTTGGCAACAAAGAACTGAACTAGTTTTGTCTTATCACTGATACGACGCAAAAAATCACGCCCGTAGTGAAATTTATAGAAAACGAGTTGTTACCTTCAGAGACATTTTCAACGCCTCTAAAATCTAATTGCAGGCATTGAAAATCGTAAATGTGCCTCAACATTTGTTAAAGCGCATGTTCACGCGTTGTATTTTAAATAAAAATGTATAGTCGTAGAAGATTAAAAAAAATAAAAATAAAAAAGGTGATCGGAGTTTTAAAAATGATACAGTTGAAAGGTTTGTTGTTTTTAAAAAAATACAACATGTTGAACATTCTGGATGCTGAAAACCAAAAGAGAACATATCGCACCCCGGCAAGGAAACTGACACAACTCAAAAAAAAAAAAAGATAAAATCAAGGCTTTACGCAACAGTCGTTTTAAGGAATTTAGTCTTACCTTATTACCCCGCATTATCCGGCATGCCGGAAAAAAGCGAAGTTGGCCAGCACGCCGGGAAATTCCAATTTTCGGGCATGCCGGATAATTTGAGGTTTATTTTGCAACAAAACAAAATTAATTTTCCCCATTCAGTTCCAATCAGAAAGCAAACCAACGTAAGGAAAAAAATAAATAAATCCCGAAGGTAACCTTCTTTAAAAAACAAAATGTATATTGCATATAATATGTGCTTGTTATTTGTAAAAAAAATCCGGAAACGTTTCTGAGCATGTCGTGCAGCTGCGGTTCATGAAAGTTTCAAAACCGTTTCTGAGTATTTCGGAATTCTCTTTCTATATGTCTTGAAACGTGTTTGAGTATTTTGGAATCCTCTTTCTGTAATTTCCAGAAATGTTTCTGAGTATTTTGGAAATCTCTTTCTGTAATTTTCACAAATGTTTCTGAGTATTTTGGAAATCTCTTTCTGAAATTTTCAAAAACGTTTCTGAGTATTTTGGAATCCTCTTTCCGTAATTTCCAGAAATATTTCTGAGTATTCTGTGCAGCTGTGGTTCATGAAAGTTTCGAAAACGCTTCCGAGTATTTCAGAATTCTACAAACAATTTTCAAAAACGTTTCGGGGAATTTCGGAATCCTTTTTCCGTGATTTTTTCTAAAATATAATTCTTTACTATAGTATCGCATACCATATCAGTTTCAATTCTTTCATATCTAAGAGCAATAATACAAGCAATTTTAGAATCATTCATGGAATTTTTTTTTTTTAATTTCTAATGACAAATAGCATGGTTAACAGCATAACATATGCACAGTTATAAATTTTTGAAAAATTATGAAATAATCTAGTAGTTTCATTCCTAATCACAAAATCGTCGGGGGATTGGAGGGAGGAACTTTCTGAAAAGTGGGGATTGTTTTGTTAAACAATCTTAAACTTCAATTTTTTTCTCAATATCTTCAGCACAAAACTGAATGTTTTCCTGGCATTCTCTGGGTTCACTGATCATTGTGGAAGGCCCGATGAATCAATACAAGTACGCATCTGTCCTTGCGGACCATACGTCATTATTAATGGATTTGATTATATGCCTATAAAAAAACAATCCGGAAACAATTATCGTTACTGCGATTTGTTCATATTTTTTTTAAATAAATTATTTTAGGAACCTAGCCGCAAGCTAAGTTCGAGTAGATTAGAATACTATTTTGCGACACTTCTACATCACAACCGCGATCACATGAGCGAAAATCTCGATCTCGCAAGCTGACGAGCTTGGAATGACCGCCCTGGACGGAGCTACTTGTTAAATATTACTTTTGAAATAAAATATAGAGCTGTCTCGTGCAGGACTAATATTTATTTTCTGTGAAATGGTCCACTATTTCCTTCATTGGCTGTTGTGACACCATCATTAGATTTTTATAATATGGAAAGAAATATTAGTTCTTAAACGTCTATTTATTCAATGTTTTTTTTTCGCCGCTTCCAGCGGTGCATTTGCAAAAGATTAGTTTTAACTCTATAATTTATATATTTATACCATCTCATTTGATTCACTTATTCTTGTTTTCAGCCAAAAATTCAATTCTTGAAATAAAATTAAAATAATTATAATAATAATAAACAGTCAAGATTTAGAGTGCTAGCGACGTTCTTTTTTTTTTTTTTGAATACCAGAACTGTTTTAACTGCAATCATTTTTGCATTGTGGTAAAAAATAGGCAATGCATGAACGCAGTTAATATCATTTAATATTAAGAAACTCTGATTGTCATACGATTACAGCAATGATTTAATTTTCCAATTTATCGCAAATTCACATTTTAAAATATTTATGCATCGTCATGCATTTACACTTAATGTCTGCTATTAGTTCTTACATCGCATAACTGTATTGCGAAAATTGAATTAATAATTATGTCTGGAAGAAATGAGATTCACGAAAAAAAATTTGGGTTGATCCTCTTCTATAAATATGAAGTCTTTATAATCCCAATGCATGCACTGAAGAATTAGTTTCCTGGAACTTGGAAGCATGATTTAAACGTAAATGAATATTCGTGTTATTAATATTAAAACATAAATGGACAAATATTCATAAAAGCAAATGTTCACCGTCAGATGTCCGTAATAAAACTTATTACACATGTCTTTCTTTGTTGAGTTTTTAATTGTAATCAACAATTAACCATTTATTACACACGCAGGCATCAATAACAATAATTATAATAACATCGCTATCAACTCATACATTTTAATTTAGCCGTTCTTGAAAATTATGAATACTAAAACGAAACGAGTTGGATTCATAAGGAAAGAAAAAAGCCGCATCATTAGATTAAAATTGAACATCTGATAAATTGAAAAGTAATTTTCTCCAAATAAAAAGCAAAACAACCTGTTGTGCATTTCAATCGCGGAAAATAAATCGTCAACCATCTGACAAGATCCACCCATGTTCTGGGGCTGTGTTGAATTTGTTATTTATTTGTTTATTTATTATAGATTAGTTCGGAATACAGAAAGTAAAGGCACTCCATCCATCCTCGTCCATTAAGGCACCCTAACAAGTCGCTGCATCGGATTTCGTGACCGAAATGCGAATCGGAAGATTTAAAAAGGCACATGCGACATCTTGACTAGCATGACTATTTATAAAGTACGACGGGTTTCAGCTTTCACTTTTAAGATAAGGATCATGGCAAGGTTTTAAGTGAGCTACTTCCAGTAGCAACTTATAAAAAAAATAGATTAGATGATAAATACAAATTAATAGTTATAATTGACCGCTAGTATAGTTATAATGCCGCTACGAGATGCATAGATATAAAAGGGAAAATATAATGGGATGGGAAGCATCGAATTTTGTACTTGAATTAAGGTCGATGGCGAGGTGATGTGTTGGGTTTATATGAAGCCCCGTCCAATTTGAATTTCCTCAGACGGGGGGGGGGAGGTAAACCTCCTGATTAGCGGTCGTCAGTCGCCAACAGGCGAACTTTCAAT
This sequence comes from Uloborus diversus, assembly GCF_026930045.1. Taxonomy (NCBI): domain Eukaryota; kingdom Metazoa; phylum Arthropoda; class Arachnida; order Araneae; family Uloboridae; genus Uloborus; species Uloborus diversus. The sequence continues at coordinate 127,526,135 of NC_072734.1, read as the reverse complement.
AAAAATGGCGACCAAAAATAAAGTCTTAGTCGTCAAAAATGGCGACCATATGTTTCTTTATTTGTTAAAAATCACATCATCTATCGAACTACTACAACATACTTCCAATCCTTAGACGTTTAAGACATCAGCCGTCTCCACATTAGCAACATAATTCAGAGTAAAATCCCTTGAGGTTACTTATTTTTTGCACTGAGGATATATATTTTTTAAAAAATTGCTACCAAAAGTCAAAAGTGGTTACCACTTGTTGTGACTCTGGTAACCAGTGGCTACTATTCAGAATTTCTAGTCTAAAGCTTTAAAGGGAGAGCATCTACTCTAATCATATTCTATCAAAAAACAACAAAAAACTGAAAAAAGCCAACTGATACACAAATACATTGATTCCTCAAAGCCCTGGGAGGTAATACCACCCCCCTCTGACTCCCCTAAATGACGGGACTATTCATATGTGTATGCCATTTACGGTACCGTTTCAATTGATTTTAAATAAATAGATGATACAAAAAATCATTAGAAATTCTCCAATTTTAGTTTGATAAGTTTTGTCGAGTACTCACGAAACATAATGTTGTGATTATATACACACCACTACACCACTTACATTACAAAAAAAAAAAATCACCGCAACAGCTACGGGCTAAGGAAAGTACGGGTTGGTTTTACATAATGCTTTTCTGTTTAGTTTAGACCAACGTAAAGCACGTTATTATAAACAACGTAATGCTTAATTTTATGCACTTGTAACTGGGTATTTATATCGTATGGACAAAGGGTAAAACTCTTTAAAAAATAAAACATCATTTCAAATTTTTTACCACTTTGTAAAGGCATTTTTAAAAATTTCAATTCTGATACCCAAGTGGCTACAATTGATGGAAAAATCTTTCGCTTTACTGTTAAATACGCTGTGCACATGTGATTGAAGCTACTGGAAAGTACAGTGCGTCCGATATATGATTGGGCAGACAACATGAACGCTCCGAATGACGTATTCATAAAACTGACTCATTTCATAGCCACGAGTAGTAGGACATATGGGCACTCATAATAAATGATGTTGGGTGCATACATCATAGACTAATAATAAGAGTAGACCGAGCTTTCTCATTCTTGCTGATAAAGAAAATTGGTTCATAGATGTATCATGTGACTAGTGGAAGGGCTTGGCGAAGACTTTGGCAGCATGGTTGCTAGATGGCAGCATTATCTATAGTTTGGCACTCGACATGTATTTTAAGACAATGTGTTTTCATAAAAAAAAACTTCCAGGTGCAGAGATTGAACTGTTTTTCTTTTAGTTATGCATTATTTTGACATTAGTAATAGTTTTTGATCAGTTTTCGGTAACTTTTATTTCATTTGGAGCTGTCAGTTGGCGTCAACGAAATGGCGTAAACGTTTTGCGTTAACGCAAAAATGTACTAATCGGTATCTTAAATTGAAACTGTAGGTAAAAATCTTACCGTTTGCTGATTCCTCTTGGTCGCTTGCATCTTTTATTGCTTAGAGAGTTATTGAAATTGACTAAAGAAAATGCACAATACTATCTAAACGAAAAACTCACTATATTAACAAAATATTTACAACTTAGAATAACAAATTTACAAATCGGACTCCATAAAAGATCATTCTTCCGTGTTCCATCAATTCTATTTATTTTATTTCGCGCTGGCGTTGATCGTCTGCTACGATTAACGCCCGCTGTTGCTAGGATATCCACCAGTCACATGGTTTGGTTTATGAGCAGCAAAAGGGTTGCCATAGCTCGGTCTATTCTTATTATTAGTCTATGGCATACATAGACAAGGTACGTCAGTGCACGACTATACGTGGGAAGTTATAAATAAGGCCCTGGATCGAAGCTTAAAAGTAACGACACGTACACCATCTTGGGGCTAAACGCCACTTTTTTCCTGTCTGCTATGGTGAAAGAGCGTGGTTTGCTTCTTTATTGTGATTTCTAATTACCTCGACGTCAGTCCACAGTCATGAAGTACCACAATCAAGAAGCGAAACATACGCTATTTTTTCATAGCAGACATGGGATGAAAGCAGCATTTAGCCCCAAGATGGCGGACGTGTCGCTACTTACGCTACTCAAGCTGCGATCTTGGGCTTTAGTTATGAACTTATCAATCGGAGCATGCATTTTGTCCACTGACCTAGAGTTGTAAGGGACGCATGTTTTATTGCTAAACTTCTTTTTAATGACAATGGCTTGCGTTTTAGAATTCGAAGGACTTGAAATCAGTAAACCTGACGAGACAAGCTTAGAATTTTACCTCGAAAATTTAGTGCAACCATTAAATCAAACAGATGGATGTGCTTAAGGGTTAGGAATTAAGTGCAATTACAAGAAAAGGCTTGGAAGTTTGCACTCATTTCACTTAAGATTCAAACTAATCGAATAATGGCATGGAAGCTCATAGCTTGAAATTGGTGTAACGGCAAGGTAATTCTTCGAATTTCGTCTTTCCTCATAGTGCAAACTTTGAACCGGGAAGAAGGTGCTAAGAGTACAAAACTTAGTACAGTTCAGAAGGAAGATTAAGGAACTTACACTCTCCAAGTAATAAACTGAACCGCATCACGAGTGCTTGGAATTTCGAATTAGTGTAATTCATCGGTAATGCAAATAATTTTGAGTTTCAAAGGCTTTGCAATAATTAATTGAATCGTTCAAAAAGAAAAAAAAACTTATAAATAAGAATTTTTTTGTAAAAATAGATTGCAAGAAAATGTTACCCACATCTGTGGTTTAAATTAATTGAATTAATGTATAAGTAAAATTTGGCATTAGAACAGTCTGTTTCTATGTTGAACATGCATCAAGTTTCCTTACCTTTTGGTGTGAGGGACACACTTCCGAAGGGACCCTGTCTACCAATTATCTCGTGCAAGATGATGCCAAAAGCGTAAACATCACCTTTTTGAGAGCCGAAGGGATTGATTATCGGAAATCGGAGTAGTTCGGGAGCCTTCCACAGCAAATCTACATTCGAATAAAGAAAAAGAAATATATACGTTGAATAAATAAGTTTTGTAAACAGAAAAACAAACTAAATATTTGCTACATTTGGTCTAAGCTCTAAGCCACCACTAGCCTAAGATCAAATTTTGATCGATATATGTTTTTGAGTTGATTTCAATCAAAATACTTCAAGGACTATCATCAGTTATGAGACCTTATAATCATTATATGCTAATACGTAAAAGAAAACTTTGGGAACATATTTCTCCTCTTTTATCAAAACAGCGACGATATTTTATATTATAAGTACAGATAAAACTATATGTTCCCAGATGTACAATGGACGAACGTGTAAGAGTAGAAATTAAAATGTTGAAAACATGAACATTCATAAATGTTTTTTTCAAATTTTCAGTTATGATTGTGGTCGAATTTTGACCGCAGGGCGAACACTAGTTGTAATAAAAATTTTAAGTTCGTGAGGAAAATAAATATTGTAGAATATGCATTGTAACGCATGAAAATGCGTTTTATTTGCATGTTTGCGATTCATTTTACTTTGTTTGTGCATTCTAATGTTGTTTCTACAATAATCCTTTCTTGAAATCATCTGTAACAGTGCTATGTTACTATTGTGCCGTGTCTCAATGTTTTTCATCCGGTTGTATGACTTCAGAGTGATGTTGCAACAAATAAGCGACAAAGCTAATTGGTTGCAAACTACCCGTTTTTTTTTTTTCTTCATTACGCAATTGACTGAGTGTCATTTTTTTCCCTTTCGTACGAAATTCAGGGCAACAGTTTACCACATGAGCCATCAGATCTATACTTTGGGGCAAATCTAACCTGGCAGCGTTTGTAATTATGTCATCAGGGTCTACGTATCTTTCGTAAACATTCCAAGTTACCTTTGCCTCAACTAAAGTCGATTTAGATTTTGCTCGTATCACAGCAGTCTGAAAGTCTGCCGACGTGTTCATTAGGGTGGTTCAAAAATAAAATTTTCGAGCTAAAGTCCTGGACACCCCCTATTTTTTAGACTTACTAATAGGATTATGCTGTAAAAGCTTTAGCTTCTAACTCAAATTTTAAGAGGGTGCTCAATGACCCATTAATTTAACATCAGCCGTGGTATAGAACATGCTATAAGTTAAGAAATATTTAATTTTCCCCGCAGTTTTTTTGTAAATAATTATTTTTATGCAATGTATATGCATATTACTCGTGTATATTATAATATGTAGCATTGCTTTTTCAGTGTAATGTACTTTTTAAACCCCCTCCCCATGCGTATGAAATTTAAGGGGAGGGGGGGGGGTTGAACACCCTTTTTCAGTTGAAATAGGAAGGTAAAATTCTTGCAGTATATTACTATTCACAAATCTAAAAATATTGATTGCTGTCCCGTTATCAAGGAGAAAATTTTTTTTACATGTATTTTTGAACCACCCTAGTGTTCATGTGACTTCTACATGGGCGCTACCTATTCCTTCCACATGCGTGTTTAAGCCTCTATGAAAGTATCTGTCGTGGTCACGAATGCTTCCTTCAGCGCTGCTAGAATTGTGATTTCTACTTTTCTTATGAAAACAAATGTAAATGTGATCTCCACCTACTTCGGTAGTACTGATGTTCTGCAAGCGACCCCTGTTCCGCTGAGGCTCTGAGTTCGTAGAGTCCGAAGTCTGTGATTTGCAAGACCCATCGACTAGTGACCACACAGTTGGAGGACTTAAGGTTTCCGTGGAAGTGTAAATCACTCTCGTGAAGGAACATCATACCCTGGAGAAAAAAAAGAGAAAACAGGCTTTTTTATACATGCATATACTAGCTGCATTGCCCAACTTTGCACGGTCTAACTCGGAAATAAAAGTTATGCTAAGTGACGCATGTTCAACAATCGGGCTTCAATTAGAAAAAAAAATACTGTAAAATTTCCCGTCAAAATAATCATTCTTAAAGAAAGAAAACGACAAATCAAAAATTCCCGAATAAATTAAACGCAACCATACTGATTATCTTCTGCTGGCAGTACAAAAAAAGGAAAAGAAAGGAAGAAAATAAATCGCTAAATAATAATCAAAGGGGAAATTTTCATCTCAAAACAAAAACAAAATTTTATTTAGTCATAGTCGAGAGAAAAAAAATGCCAACCTTCTGATTGGTTTTATTTACGCTAATTTAAAATGATATCAAACAAACGATAATTATCCGATACGAAATTCTTTTCCATTAGGCTTAAAATCGCTTTTAAATTTTTTCCCGGTGATTTTACAGCCTTTGTTCTTTTTGAAAGTTTTGAAAGAACTAATTCGGTTTAAGGAGTATTATTCGCTGACTTCCGAATAGCGCTCAATTCGAACTGATCGCATAACTATTTCGGGTAGAAAGAGCCATTTAATGCCATTTTCGGGCCCTAACTAAAATTCGAACCGTTCGGTTCCTTTTGGCGTTCAACCCTCCCCCTTCATTTCTTCTCTGGTACTAAAATACCTCCCTGCCAAATTTGGTCAAGATCTGACGTAAACCGTGGATTTGTATAGGGAACATATACACTGGTGTACAAAAATTAAGGATGAAGTCGAAAAATTAGCATATCAGCTGAACGAAGAGGCAGAGCGGACAGAAAGACCAATCAGGAGATTAAGTAAGGTGATGTACGGTAGCACATGCGCAGATATGCAGGTAGACGTAATGGGGGAGTGCCTGAGTAGTATAAAGCATGTTGTCGGTGTAAGATCAGTATTTCTGGCAAAGAGATTGCACGCCGTATAGCAGTTAAAATCACACCGAGTTGCTGCCTCAGCGAGAAATGGCGAATAATCAATCTGTTAGACGACATCTGGATGCTTTTACCCGAGGTCGAATCATTGGGAAGTTGGAGGAAGGCCGCAGTGTGACAAGTGTGACTGCAGAGTTCGGAATTGCTTACAGCATTGTTTCACGACTTTGGAGACAATTTCAAACTACAGGAACAGCTATCCGGGGGTTCAGTAGTGGTCGTCCACGAGGAACCACACCCGCAATGACCGGTATATTGTCTTACAGGCCAGAAGAAACAGGCGGCAGACAGCGGGAGAAATCGCTAGATACACGACACAGGCGACTGGACGACCGATATCGCGTTTTACCGTGGCCAGAAGACTACACGGTGGTGGTCTGTTTGCACGACGCCCTATACGGTGTGCACCTCTAACGCCTGCCCATCGGAGAAGGCGTTCTCTGTGGTGCCGGGAACACCGGAATTGGAGAGACAATGAATGGGGACGAGTACCCTTTACAGATGACAACAGATTCAGTCTGAGTAGCGATTCTCATCGCATACTCATCTGGAGAGAGCGGGGAAGCCGCAATCATCCCTCGAACATCATTGAAAGGGACAGGTATGGAGGTCGCGGTGTTCTCGTTTGAGGAGGCATCATGCCTGGTAGTCGTACAGACCTTCACATCTTCGACGCAGGTTCAGTCAACGGGATCCGTTATTGTAACGAGATTCTTCTTCCATATGTGCGTCTTTTTAGAGGCGTTATGTGTCCGCAGTTCCTTTTCATGGACGACAATGCACCATGTCATCGCACAGTAGCTGCCGAACAGCTCTTAGAGAGTGAGGATATTGAACGTATGGATTGGCCGGCACGATCTCCGGATCTCAATCCCATCGAGCATGTATGGGATTTTCTAGGCAGACGCTTGGCAGCTCGTACCTTACCACCAGTAACGATTCGGGAGCTTAGATTGGCGCTGCAAGACGAATGGGCAGCAATGCCTCAACAACTCATTGACACCCTCATTCTCAGCATGGGCAGACGCTGTGAAACCTGCCTAGCAGTCGGAGGAAATCATATCCCCTACTAAAGACCGGATGTTTCTTGCTGGACACCCATCACAGGGATGTTTCGGCCTTCAGTCGCATTGCACTCCACGCTACTTTTTCAATAAAGCTTATTTTTATCCCACTGATTTCTCTTTTAGTAAGTGATGCTTACATTACACATGCCCTTATTTATTGGGGATCTTACGGTATTAAATGTGTTGATTTGGAAAGCTTTTGTACAAAGTTATATTGAAAAAACCTTCTCGTCCTTAATTTTTGCATACCAGTGTACACACACATGCATTTTTGGTTTTATTTATATAGATTCAAAATCTCATATGAACGCATTTATAAGTTATTCAATGTGTCGTAATAATTGCACCCTCCCCTCAATTATGTAAGTTCATTACAAAGTCGAAACCATATGACTCGAAAACCCAGACACGGTCATCGTTCAAACTGAACTAAAGATTTACTGTCAGAGATTTAGTTTATTGAACGCTCCTTTTCATTGGTTGAAACAATTGCAAGTTAATGGTTTCCCTCTGAAACTTATTTTGTTCTTTGTATATTTTTAAAACTAATTCGACAAGCTCAAAATGCTATTTTTTTATTATTTGTATCAGTAGCGCGAACGAAGTTTAATGCTGATTACACTACTAGACATCAATCAATAACTAAAATTTAATTCTCCACTTGATTTTTTAAAGGTTTTTACCCATGAATCAATAAACACAAAATTTACAATTGATTTAATAAAACACATTTCCAAATAGGGGCAATGTGGGGGCACAGTGAAATGGTCAAATATTTACTCTGTTTTTAGCATCACTTATTTGGTAATACTTTAACTACATAATAACGTATGTAGGCTACTCTAGGAAAACGTTATCTCTAAGGATCTACATGATAATACAAGACCTTTTTAAAAGTTGATACTTGTATTGAAATATTTCGTAATGAGTCAAAAATTATTTTTGTTATCATAAAATGATAAACCTCCCGTTTTTAACGTTTTTAATGCTAATTGAGACCTACTAGTATTCAGTACAAAACAGTACTTTTTTTAATATTAATTATAATTTTGATTTAAAATGTTTCGTCCAATAAGTGCACGCGCTGCAAAGTGGTTGGGGCATAGTGAAATTGTTCGCTTTGCTTACTGATTCATTTGTTTATAAAATCAGTTATGTATTCATTTACTAATTGGTTCATTTACGTTCTTTGTTTTAAAAATTCTCTTAATAATTCATTTATTCACCTATTTGCTTATTCATTCACTATTTAATTCACTCATTTATCAATTACAATGTATTAATCAATTAATTTTATTCTTTCTTTGTTTATTCCACCTCACTCTATTCATTTACTCAACACTTACGTTAGTAACTCATTCATTTAATCAAAAATATTTTTATTAATCAGATAAAAAGTATTTCATTAAAAAAAATACTTCATTACTACCGTATGGAAAAAAAGTGAAAATTTTCCACCTTTCTTTGAATGTACACATTTATTGCCAAAAGTTTAAAAAAGTTATAATGCAACTTTTAATAAAAAAAATACATAGTTCTTTCTTTACGAATTTTAATTTTTAAAGCAAATTTTAAATTTTTTCATTTTGAAAAGGTAATTTATCTTTACTATTTCACTTTTCCCTACATTCCTCTACTTGAATATTGACAAAATATTAATTCTTTAAAAGCAGTTTAAATTGCTCAAGAAAAATATTTCCCAAATTCAGTTTTAAAACAGATCTTACCTTTATCAAGTCAAACACCAAAGAAGCGATGAACATATTATCTAGCTTCATATCATCATTCTCAAGAATGTCCTAAGAAGAAATAAAAATAACTCAAACACACGCAAAGGACAGGGAAGAAAAAAACAACGAACAACTTTTCTAATTTCAGATAATGAAAGTTTCTTGAAATCGACAATCATGTTACAGAATACTTCAACAAAGGATTTTAATTAAGCCGCAATCTTGTAATGAATAATTTGTAGCGTGAGCATTTTTATTGAGATACATATTAACATTCAAGATTGACTAAAAATAAATCTGTCTGGGCTGGAATGCACAGTAGTTAAGTTAAAAAATGAATAAGTGAAAAAGATTCTAATGTCCCGTTTATATTTTAAATAAAGTTTATACACAGTTAAGGTTACTGCCTTAAAAGAAAGATATTTACACATACATGTATATAATTTTAAATCTTCTAAAAGAATTTATATAAATGTACACACAGTGACACATTTTGAGCTATATGCAATGAAAATTTACATTTTCAATAACTATTAAGTTTTAAAATTTTATGTAAATATTAAAAGTAACTTCAGGTAATTGCATTCAATTTTCGAAATGATTATTATTGAATCAACGACTGTCAACTAAAAATAGTTAATATTTTTTCATAAATTCTTGTTTATTGACAGTTCTGCTATTTTACTTGTTTAATTTTTAAAATAACTTTGACAGCAAAAGTGTCACTTAAAAAATAGAAAACTGAATCTATTTCGTAAGAATTTCTAGCAGTAAGGATTTTTGTCTCGGTTTTATTTATTTATTTATTTTTTAGACGAACTTTGCGCTCTTTTCTTTTATAGTGCTAACTACCAACGCTTGTTTTATTCATGCTTTTGTTTAAAAAATAAAAATAAAAAAGGAACAAAGAAAAAGGTCAAATCATTGCAAAAATGTCATAAAGAAACCTACGCCTGTTCTTTTTCATGAATTTGTCAATGTAAATTTAAAATCAAAATTTCTATAATTCTTAAAAATTATCTTTATTCTCTCAGCCCAATAAGGATTATTTTCAGGTACTTTCAGCAGTAGGGATATTCTTCAGATGAATTTTGCAATCTTTTATAACGATAACACGGTAAATGTTAGACGGTTTTTCTATTAATGTTCTCGCTTGAAAATGAAAAAACTTGCAAAAACGACGTTTAAAAACAAACGCGCGTACTTTCTCACGAAAATTTCAATCTTCACACAAAAATTTTGAACAGACCAAATATTGAAGATACTTAGTGTATTTTAATCCAATGCACAGCGTTAGACTGACTCGTAATATAGAACTATTTCATGTCATTCTAATGGAATGAAATAATTTTATATTTCCTGAAACGCTAAACCCAGTCTACACAAAAATTGCAGAAGATCGTTTTAAGATAAACGATACCAATACAAAAGAGAGAAAACTGGAATTTTTCCTGGTAGCAATCGCATAGAAAGCATTAAATGCAAGTTTTATTCAAATAAACATCATTTTATTTATCTTTCATAAGCACGCTTAGCTTATTACTACAGTACAGCGTTAAAGCAGTTAAGCAAGGTTGAATGATATTTTTTGATTTGATTACTGCCTTTTATTGCAAGGAAATAGTTGAACCAGATTTTGGAAATAAGATGCTCCATAGCATTAACGCAAAATCATTCATGTGTAATTTTAAGAAATAGCTGAGTCGTGAGAAGCATTTGCATTCCCAGTACACAGTGCATTTGGAGCAAGAGCGATATCAATATAAATCTAGAATGGATTACAGAATGGATGTTTTATTTAGAGGTAGATAACTTTTGAAACGTGAGAAACGTATACAAACAAGTTCAATGAGAGTGTTAATATTTGATTTACAGCATTTTTTTAAAGACAAAATTGATAAGCTTTCCTGCAGTAAAATTACTTTTACCACCATTGCTCCTCCCAAGATGGCAGCAGAGTTATTTCTTTTAACAATGCAAGCGGGTAATTGCAATTTAAGCGAACGAATTCAATGAAAACCTTTTTTTTACGTTTATTTTTTAAAAAAATAGCCAAAATGCGCTTTGTTTTTTTATATTTCGTCGTTATTGGTGCAGAAAATCCTGAAAATGATGCCTTTCTTATGATGTTTGAGTAAGTTTTAAGAAAGTCAAGACGTAACCGCAGAAAAAAAAACACGAGATTTTGATCATTATGCAAACACATTGCACTTAAAAGAACATTTTCTCACTTTTTTAGTCATAAGAGCCTGTAATTCGTTACATAACTTGCAAACATATCAATGATGTACTCAAAATAAATTGCCAAAGCAAAAAATCAGAGTTATTCGTAAAATGATTCGCAATACTCGTAACTGAAACATTTCTGGAACAATATTCAAAAAAATGTTAACATTATTTTACAATGCAATACTGTTAAATAATTCAATGCACGAATTTTTCACGAAAAGTATTTAGGCAAGAGAAAAAAGAAAAGAAAGAAGTAAAGAAAACAAAATTCTGATTCACAGACACGTCCTCCGTAAATCTGATGAAAGCACCTTTAATGAAATTCCAGAATTGTTGCCCGAAAGCCTCCTTTTAGTGTTTTTATCTGTCAGATAAATCGACTTCAGCGGAACATTCCACAAGGACCTTCAAAAAATTGAAGATAGAAAGAAAAGTATTCATAAATATTTTTTTATTTGCCACGAATGTCCTCTCTAAATATTTTTATTTCGACTTAAGTTTCGAAAATAATCTTAAGACCTTTTATGTATGTTTCAAACTGTTGAGCTCAAGAATAAACAATGAAAAGGTTTGCGTTATTTATTATTCGTTTAATCGTTGCATATGGACTATGTATGATGTGTGAGATGTTTAAACAAAAAAAATCATTTTGTTAAAATTTTCGATCGGTTATTAAAAAGATTCACAAAAACAATATTTTTCCACATTTTTTTTTTCAAAAAAAAAAAATAATTCTTCCAGTTTCTATTTATATTGTTAAGCTATCAGCAGAGAATAGGTTCTTAAGCTGCGGTCCTCGGACCGTTGCTTCATATTCAAAACAGAGAAGAACAATCTTGACAATAACATTATACCCTACAACTTTTTAAGTTTATTTACATATTTTCCAAACGAAGCACGGCAGACTTTTGACGGACAGTTAATGGGTCTAAAAAGCAGTTTTTGAAATTACGTTTCCAGTTTCAACAAGTTGCTAAAATTAATATTTATTTATACTTGAAGATACTTTTGCGCGGCAACGACTCGGATACCAAAGAATTGGAAACTTATTTGCAGAAACAAGCAAAATCATTTAACTGTTAAGGATAACAAAAAAAAAAAAACTTTTAATTTAAAAAGATTTTACGTTTCAAGCATAGCATCGTTGAAGCAGATGCACTTCATGTTCCTTCTAAGGCAAGTTAAACATAGAATTCATTTATTTATTTTTGCTGATTGCTACTATTTAAATGAAATGCAGTGGAGCCTTCTTGATTTATGTGAGGAATGCGTTTGAAAAGATAACTCGAGTAAGTCAAAATTTTGCGTTGCGAAAACGTGTGACGACGAGAAGCCTTGTCAGCATAGTCGGAAACTACGCTGCCGGCCTTTAAGGATGCCTGGATCGGAAGTTTATTAGGGGAGGACGGCCTGGTGACCAAACTGACAAGGGGCTCTCTTAGGCTCTCGCGGTTCTGAACATACGTTATTACTATTTTACGCATGTAAACACCCCTCAAATTGTCGTAAACCATTCATTAACGAGGGGGGGGGGGAGGTGCGTGACACTCATTTGAGAGTTAATTAAAAAAATAAATAAATAAAAACAATAATACTTTTGTTCTGAATATATCCCCCAATACATCTTAAATTATATTTCATTTACTCTCAAATTTAAGCGAAAATAGAGCGCAATATTGGGGGAAGGGGACAAGTGCCTATCCGTCGAGAGCAAATTTTACCCTAAATGCATTTGCAATTTACACTTGTCCTGTAATTTAATTTGTCGTTGCACGACAAAAATAAAAAAGTTGCTTCTGAAAATTGAACGAACCTCATGTTTAGTTAAAACAATTTTTTTTTCTATTTTAGGCGTCAGGGGGAGGGGTTTAAACCAGCGGGGCACCCCGATGAAAGGTCACGGAAGGTCCACTGCGACCTCCTACAAAATTCCTTATTCGGCATATTTTGTCTGACGATTCGGCAAACTAGAAAATACTAGTACAGAATTGCATTTTTTTCCCCCCGCGTCTTTATTATATTCTCTGATTTGATGTTGGTTTCTATGCATGACCGTATTTTATCATTCGGTTAAACTTTTAGTTTGATACGGCAAATTGAAAATTCCCCCCCGCCCCCCAAAAGTTTAAGTCCCTAAGTAACACCCATGCTAGGAACGGTATAGCATGAATTACAGTATATTACAGCATCCTACATATAGAACTAACTTTATACTACACTATTAAAAAAGGCTGCCTTTTTTTTTTCATAAATTACTGTTACGATACGCAAAATCTTCTCTAACTGTCTCTAACTGCGAGAAACTTTCTTTTTTTATCAATAGCTTTACACAAAGCAGATATTAGGTGTCATGGTATTTAATTAACTATCATATTTAGAATTTAAAAAGAAAAATTAAAGGAAAACACGAAGTGGTTATTCGCAATTACTATCAAAGTGAAACTTAGATTGGTACAGTGTGAGAAACGTCCTCCTTCAATGATGTTAAACTGATAGAATTCCATTCATGAAAGTGAAACATTTTGTAGCCAAAATGAAGCCGATACTTACGCCCCGCTTTTTATTGTCCCGTTGAGGGTGAAGAGTTCGCGCTAGCTCTGAGATACGTCTTTCAAGCAAAACTCGCTTTACATAAACTCTGCGTAAGTCAAACCTGGTTATAACTTGAGTCCGTTGTACTGACATTGTTTTAAGACTCCGTTACAGCAGAAAATGTAGCTTTTCAGGGTGTAAAAGTACTCCTCGGCAATTTTGAGTGGAAGGAAATTAAATTAAGAAAGGAAAAATTATATACAGAAGCGCACACACAGTGAAGACAATATTGATCACTACTGGACAACAGATTATTGTCAAAATTATATCCACAAAATAAGTCTGAGGATGAAACGTTAGGGAAGAAAGAGAGGTGCAGTATTTTGTTTTCTAACATTTAGATTTTTTGCATTTAAACCAATGACAAAAAATTCAATTTAGGATTTTAAAACTTTCAATAACTTTTTTCATTTTTTCCATTTTACTCGATGCTAAAATTTATCTAAACTCAAGGCCTCAAAATGCGTATGATTAACTCTTTTCAACGAAGTTCTACTTTTTAATGCGTAAAATACGCTAGTAGAAGCGTTAGAACACTGTCTTATTTGACACAGGTACATCATTTTACACTGAAAATCATTTAAAATACGTTCATACATTTTAGGACCGACATTCAAATTATTATGTTGGTGACACCACTGCAAAGAAAGTCACTGCTTTTAGCTTTAATATTAATGTTTAGTTACTTGTACCTTGGAAGTTACAAATTAGGTACGTATGGCTACCTTCTGAATAATATTTAACAGCTTCGGCAGTGTCTAATTAATTTTTCTTCCGTACTAAATTACCAACTTGCAAATGAAATAATGATTAAAGAAATTATCGATATATGTCGATAAAAAATTACCAGCAACTAAATAACAAGAACTCATTCAATGTCATTTTTCGATGGATATTCTAAAGTTCTTTCAGCTTTGAAGATCACTCCATTAATTAAAGCAACGCAAAACTGAACCGTCCCAATCTGTCGCACCATTTGTGGTTTACTGCCCCCTTCCCCCATTTAAACACGTTCAAAGGTTCTCGGTGATTACACCTAATTAGATATATCGTCTAAGCACGTAGTGTCTAGGCGCATAATTTCTGTATATGTCACCCAGAGAAGGGAGCAAATGTCCCTTGGGCACCGTTGATCAAACCACACGATAAAAAACAATTCCACTTAAAGCCTGTCGCTACATACCTAGCGTAGCATTAAAAATCTTATTTTTCTTCATCCACTCTTCGCGTTTAATGTTCTAAACGCGTGTCAGCGATAAAACGGAAAGTGGAATAAATTATGTTACATTCTTGAGCATCTAACGTGTCTTTAGATGGGACAGCTGCTTACGTTCGATTAGTCAGTAAGATGTGTTTGTAGCACCGCTACAAAGTACTTTTCCACTTTTTTTTTCTCTCTTTCTTTAATAGCACTTATGCCGTTAAAATAATAAATGAAGGTATCGCCTTTATAATGAACTTTCCCATGGTGGCAATGCCTCCATGAAAATTCCCGGAGAGGCAGTGCCCTATGTTGTTTGTGTCTAATGCAGCTGTGAATTGGTACCTCGCCACTCACAGACCTGTAGTTGGGGCAAACCTAAATTAGCAGAGTATGTAATTAGACACAGATGCTGAAGGGGATCGCGATCCCCTTTAAGTGCAAAGACAATCTAAAGCTGCTTTGGGAGAAATATTTCAAAACATTAGTCCCAGACCTCTAATTATGTCCAAACCTGATCCCCTCAAAAAATGACCACCTTCAAAATCAGAAGTTGAATCCGCTCCTGTATGTAAAGGTGTCTTTAGGCTTTTCACAGCCTTTCCAATCCTGTCAAGTTAGCTTTACTCTAATTATAGTGCCATTCATTCTACAGGGACTGACATCCACTTTTACAGAGACACCACTATTTGCGGACACCCGATAGTTAGAGAGTTTTCTTACGTCTGGTTTACCAACAGAAGGAAGCATCTCTTGCTATGTAAAAAAGGGACTGGGAATTAAGTTTAGCCCAGAATTTAGAGCCCAGATTAAGTTTAACCGAAGTCGCAATAAGATTTTAGTTTGACTAAGATTTTTAATGCTACACTCAAGTTTATTCAGTACTGGTTTCTTGAGTGATCGATGTTTATTTATTTTATTTTTTTTTAATTTTTAATGTTTAAAAATTGTTTTTTGTTAATGTTAAGTCTCGGAGGCAAATGAAAATTAGTGACGAGCGAAAAAGGCTGAATGAAAGAAATATGCTAAATTAAGGACCGAAAAATGAAAAACAGTTTTCAATTCTTTTTTTAAATCCTGATATATTTCTTCAAATGGATTTCAAAAGCGGAAACTTTGAATTCTTCGCAATGTAGTTTAGTCACAATTAGTAATGAAATACCATTGAACAGTGAGGAATGGTAAGAGCCCAAGTAAGTGAACGAAAAAACAGAGGAAATTATTTAAATCGTTGATTCGTAGATGTAAACAAATAACAGGATAAAGATGCTGTTATAAATAAAGATGACAAGACGTAAAATGGTTAACGCACAAGATATTAAAGCTCAATAATCGACAAATATTCAGCTATATCGATATTAAATAACTAAGCTAGAGTTTTGATACGTAACTTTTTTTAAAAAAACAACAGAATTAATTTGCAAAACAATCGTTTTTTTTTTTTTTTTAAAGGTTTCTTTTTCTGTTTTTTTTTTTTTTTCTTAAATCAGAATGTCTTTTTGAGCAAACGATGACAAATAGTGAAACAAAAAAGGAGTTAGTTAATTTATTCTGAAAAAAAAAAATTATACTGCTTTATGTGAAACATAATAACATGCATTCGAGACAAATCCCGGTTACTGTTTAGGTCCCCATTTTCTACCACTCCCTTATAGGTCTGAACTCAACTTTACATCATTTTTCAATAATTCATCTGCGTTTCTATTATAAGGAAATGTTTTAAAACTTCAAAGAATGAAAGAGAACATGTTTTATGAAACTATAGAACCATGAAAAAATAATAACCATGTTCTACTAATTGATAATTGTAAATAAATATACATATTGTAAATATTATTTAAATTGGTCTTATGTGAATCGTTTAATAACCTGCCCAAGAGCAGTACTTGAGCCATGACCCCCTCCTCCCCCGCCCCGATGTACAAAATTAAATAATATAAACAGAGGCGCATCGAACTAAAATTTTTGGGAGGAGGAAAATTCTAACTTGACCGAATGATAGAACACGAGCTTACACGCATATCATACATACGTCTACATAACATCTAAGAAGAAGGAACGTTAGGCACCATTGAAAAAGCAATTTTAAAAATTTTTAAAAAGAAAAAAGAATTTCTACAGGTAGTTATCAAAATAATGGAAACACTTGAGATTTATACGGAATTCTTTATTAGGTATGGTGTAGGACCGCCTTTGTCATGCAATACAGCTTGGATTCGCCGAGAAATCGATTCATACATGTGTGGAATAGTGTTCAGCGAAATTGGGTACCATTCTTTACGGAAATATTGTGAAAGCTCTCGGCGAGGCGCTGGTGAAGGATATCGATACCATATCGATTGCTTTAAAATAGACCAAAACGGTTCAATTATATTAGGGTCATGTGACAGTGCTGCCCAAGACACATGTTCAACCGCATCCTCGTGCTCATCAACCATGATTGGACAAGTTCCGCTGCATGGATAGTTGCATTATCTTATTGGAGAATTCCATCTCTTTCGGGAAACAAAGTTTGCATCGTAGTATGGAACTGGTCAGCTAAACTCTCTATAGATGTCCCTAGTGATCCTTTCTTTCAGGCTTACGACTGGTCTAGCGAAAAACTCTGACATAGTTACCCATATTATGACAGATCCTCCTCCATGCTTGACAGTTGGAAGGAGAGAATCACGATCATACGTTTGTGCTGGAGTCCTCCAAACATGTACCCGCCCTGTAGTAGGGAAAAGTGTTAAAAACGATTCGTCAGACTATATTACAATCTTCCAATTATCAATCAACCAGGATTTTTGAGTGTTGCACCACTGTAGACGACAATTAGCATTAACATCTGTGACAAGTGTTTTGGGAATCGCTACTCTGCCGTAAATGTTTAGTTTATAATGGTGCCTTCTGACTATAATCACTTACACTGGTGAATTCAGATATTGATTGAGTTCTGTGGTCACTTTTGCTGCTGTTGTTCATTTTTTAGACTTTACGATCCGCTTCAATATCCGTCGGTCTCTTTCACTGATTTTATCCTCCCGCCCACTAATTTGCTTTGCCGAGCTTGTCTCACCGCGCTCTATGTATGCTGTCATGACTTTAGATACAGTACCTCTAGAAACGTCAAAAAGTTGAGATGTTTCAGTTACACTTGCTCCAGCTAGACGCACTCCAGCAGTTTGTTTTTTTTTTTTTAATTTTGAGAGGTTCGTCATTTCATGCGCCTGAAAAAAATCCAAGACTCCCAGAAGTTCAATTAAGCCACCATATACTACCAGAATATATAAATTGCTAATTATGAAAAAAACAGAGGTCTAACTTTATTCTTTATTACGTACGAAGCGCATTCAAAAACGTCACTTTTTCATAGATGTTTCCATTATTTTGATAACTACTTGTAGATAATATTGCAATATACAAATTTGCCGAATCGTCAGCAAAATTTTCCGAATTAGGAATTTTCGGGGAGAGATCACTGTGACCTACCATCAAGGCGCAACTTATGTGAAACGTCATCATTTCTTCATAAACTTGACAGTTTAAATTTCAGGAATCCTTTTTTCGTGTTTTTTATTCAAGGAAATTCTGCCTCTTTTAGGAAAGAAGGGGCAGCATATTTCAAATCTGCCTAGGGGCGGAGTGGAGCTGAATTCGGCCCTGTCACCACCTTGTTCGTAAGAGACTAGTTTCTTAAGCTGATGCATTACAGTGCTGGTCAAATTATTAGACTAAGACTGTTTTAAAAGCGAATTCTTTATTGATTACATAACTATAGACACATTAACGAACAGTGAAATAATTATCTAATATTTAGTATGCATTCCCTTGTTCTTGATGAGCATTTTAAGTCTTTTTGGCATACTTTTCACAAGGTTTACACCATTTCTTAACTTTTTAAAAAAAGAGTTTAAAATTGTTTATACTCACTGTTATATATACTCGCATACATATATTCACTAATTACCTAAAACTAATTTTAAATATAACAGAACACACTAATAAAAAGAACTAGTGAACTGTTTAAGCTGATTGAGGTTATGTTCCTGGTACGTAGATAAACAAAGAACATAAACATAGCAGACAGTGCCGCCACCTGCAAACATTAAATTATGCTAAAATAGCGTAATAATCAGTGTACAGTATGTACTGTACTTTAACAGTAAAATAAATAATTTTTAGTACAAATAGTGTACAAAAAACAAAACAAAAAACTCTTTAGTCTAATAATTTGGCCAGCACTGTATATATATTCGACGGAGCTTACAGGGTACACCTATCATGTTGTATACACTGTAAATAACAAGGATTTTTAGTTGAGTATGTTAGGTTTTAATAAGATAAGTTATGGTGGAAGATAGATTAAGCAATTCCCATTTGCTAAAATAAGAATGAGGACAACCATTTTTCGAAGATACATGCATATCTATATAGTTGGCACCTTTATACGCACGTTGTGCTTAATGCATAGCTGTAGACCTGGTTTACAGGACTGCACGAGACAGGAGTAGCTTAAACTTCAAAAACATCCAAAACCTTCAAAGTTATCCATCTTTGTTAAAAAAAAAGAGAGAGTTTCGGTTCTATTGATATCGTTAACCGGATATAGAGGAAAAATTAATAATTCCAAATTCAAAAGGAAAAAAAAAAAAGATATGGCATGAATTCTTCAAAGCGATTGAATTTAAAAAAAAAATCATATTAAAACGATTTTAAGAAGAAAAAAAAACATCTTACTTGTAAGCTGCCTTTAGAACAATACTCGGTGACAATGTAAACACAATTAGGGTTGACGCAGGCACCGATAAACTGGTTAATGTTGTCATGGTGCATTTCTCGCATCTGCGGAGACAAAGTAATCAATAAGGTACACAGAAATAACAAGAAATACCATTAATAACAGAGATTGGGTTACTAATTTAAACCAAGACATAAGCAATACTTTCATGACTTGCTTTTTAATATCATGACTTACGTTTCGATAAATAATGAGAGCGACATAGTGCACATGGGTCATTCTTCAAAAAGTGTAACTTTTTTGTCACACGCCTTTTACAGTAAATTCTTTAAGGAACAATTTATTTAACAATGATTTTTAATTTCATCAAAAATATATCTTTTTAAGCTCTCCAACAATTTTTTATTGATAATTTTTATTTTAGTATATTTTTGGTTCACAACATGTGAATTCTCACCTCCGTGACATGTCACACACCTTGTGTGACTATGTTGCAAAATAACTTGTTTAGTGAAAAGTATATACATATTTATTCATTACTAGCCCCCTGCGGCAACCAGCTGGTTCGCCTTCTTACGCCATTCACCTTTCTATGCAAGCAGCCACCTACGGCGGCTGTTTGGCTAACTTGTCATTTACCTTTTTACTTCAAGTTTGCTGCCTTCGGCGGCTGTTTAAATAAATTTGGCTGAAGTATTAATCAATCCATCTCTATCTTTTTTTGTGCCATTCACATTTTTACGCCAAAATTGCCGCCTTCGGTGGCTATCTACCTTTACGATCAATCTCTAAATTTTTTTTTATATCTCTATTTATTTTAACCTCCCCGCTCATTTCCTAATAAAAACAAAGATCACTCAAAAAACCGCTTTTTTTATTTAAGCGGAACAAAAAAAAAAAGTTATCTCCAAAACTCCCCGTAGTGTGCAAAAAGTAACAAAGTATAGTAAGTGACAAAGAAAAAAAAATCTCGCTGTTTTTATTGAATTAAATGCGCACAACTATGAAATGTAACGTAATATCGAAACAGCAAAACGTCCAGCTTGAGGGGGGAGGGGAGATGGAAAATAAAATAAATGCATTCCCTAAATTAAACAAAAAAAAAAAAAAAAAAAAAAGGAAAGAAAAAAAGCAAGCGCTGCCGGAAAAACACGTGGTCATCACGTCATAAAATGTAGAAGTAAGCTATATAGTAAAAAAAAAAAGATTAATATTGTTTGCGATTAAGATTCCGTCGTAAATATCGAATCGAAATCCAAGTAGTGACGTCAGAGGCATAGAAGATTGAAGAATGCTTTTTTCGACCGATGCGTAGAAAGATGTGTCCAGCATTAAAAAAATTGTAAAAAAAAAACTATTGCGTATTTTTAAGAACTTTTTTCTTCTGAAGAGGGCGAAATGTTTTTACTACCAACTTAAATTTTGGAAATGAGGCTTTGATACTTCTCGCAGGATGATATTAGAAAAATGTAAAACCCAGAAAAAAATGCAAATTGAAGGTTTTTTCAAAAATTCATAAAAAATACAAAAATTGCTCTATTTTCAAAAATTTTTCATTCATCATATTTAAAATTAAATTTCCAACACTATAGTACAAAAATATTTGTGTGGTGCGATTGGTTCGGGGTCTGTGAGGTAAAAAGTACTAAAAAGTGCAAAAAAAAACACATAAAACATTAAATAACTTTTTTTCTAATTAAAATATCAAAAATCGAAGCCCGAGGTGCACTTCTTCGGAAGAAACTGTACCTGTATACCAAATTTCATCTTTCCAGGCCTTACCGTTTTCCCGGAAAGCGCGCCACACACACACACACACACACACACACACACACACAAACATCTTATTTTATTATATGTATAGATTCCTTTCAAAAGTTTCTCAAATATTAATTGTTTAAGTATATTTAATTTTTTAATATTGTGTTTTAGTTCGTTTTAGCAGGGTAAGAAGTCATGTCACACAATAAATTCTAATTATAATTTGAAATCATTATCTACGTGAAGCTATGTTGGGGTGAATGCTGCAATTAGGTTAACTACAACTCAGTTTTTGTTTATTCTGCTTCGAGAAAATTCAATAAATTAATGTTTTTCACGGTTTTTGGGGAATATGAAGACTTGTTTTAGTAAACTACTCCTTCTGAATTTTAATTAGGAATATTTTCTGTCTTCGTTCAAACAAAAATTTCAGCAATGTGAAACATTTTTTTTCTTCCGAATTTGCAGTTACCTATTTGTAGTACTAGGCCGACGGTATAATTTCAAGAAAAGTCCACAAATTTGATCCGGATTATCCAGAACAACGAAGGCCGCATAAACGAAGTTCTACTGTAATTGCATCTGTATGGCATTTTTCATACTGTGCAGAGTAACTAGCATTAAAAATGATTTTTGCTACAAAAATTTGAACTGAATTTCATGCTACTTACCATTTTCATTTCCTTCTTGATGCTCCGCGAAATATCGCCGATCTTCTTACTGAACCTAAGCTGCTTGACTGCAATGAGGGTGCCTTTGTACACGGCGGTTTGAGTGAAGATCTGCTCCATGATCTTGCTCTCTATGGACACGTGACTAACAAGACTCATCTGAGAATCAGAAAGAAACAAAAGATATTATAAATCAATTTCATACAGTTTAGTTGTTACAACGTTCAAAAACAAACAAACAAAAACAGCGGTTTTCCCTAGCGGGTGACATCGAGTTCAAGCGACATGTTCCTAACATACCGAGGGTTTGAAAGGTTTAAGATTGTTTTGAAAGTTTTATTTTATGCTACTATGTACAACTTCTTTAAAATATTCTTCTGTGTGCAGTAACTTCTACTTCTAAAGTTTCACAAATATTGAAGAAACCCACGCTGAAGCATATTGTACTCCGGCAAGGATACCGAGATCTATTTATCTTAATATATCTTAGATATAAAAACGGTGGTGAATGATTAATATTTTGGTACGGTGAACATAAAAAAAATTGCTTTAAATTTCGAATTTGTTGAAAAAGTTTCATTATACCATTTCATTTACAGATTTTGTATGTGAAATTGATTATTCTTTTTACTTTTCTGTGAGTTAACAAGTATGACAAACCTCAAGATCATTTAGTCTGAGATTTAGTGAATGCTTAACTTGTAATATTCTGATTTGATCAACGAGTTTGTCTATCCTTGTAAGCTTCTGGCAGGGAGAACATGTGTGGCTTTTTATTTCAGCTTCTAGGGGGATGAAAAGGTTTCAGTATCCATTTGTTTTCGATCTGGTGAATTTTGATATACAGTTGGACCTCGATTTAACGAATTCATCGGGACCGAAACTTGTTTTCGTTAAATTGGGATTATTCGTAATAACGGGGGGCAATTTTTTTTTTTTTAAATTGCACTTATTTTATCTAAAACCTCCGAATAAGCAACTGCATGAAAATATTCATAATTAAAGAGCACACACTTTTTATTCAGGATTCCGCGACTTATTACACACCGGTTAATTTGAAATTTTATTGTACTGAGTAATAAATTTTGACTATTTTCTTTATACTTGATGAGCAATAGATCTCTTTCAACCTTATGGAGAAAAGACTTGATTAGTCTTCTGCATGAGATATGTTTTTATAGTTTCCATTCCAAGTAAAGCAATAGAAAAAGTGAAAGTTGCAATGAGAGTTTCATTATCGCTTTCTGCAACAGAATGGCTATTCATTGGTTGCCCACTTGTCCGTCAAACATTGCTGCTACGAAGAAGAGTCTTTTTCTGCTTCGCACAAGATGGATATATCGTTTGGAAAACAATCCAATATTTCTTAACTGAAATAAACAAAAACAAAAATTTCGGCTGTTAGAAAAATTCGTTAATTCGGGGGTTTTTATTCGCTAAATAGGGGTTTTTGCCTTCAATTTAGCACGGGGGAAAGAAAAATTCTCTAAATCGCGAAATTCCTTAAATAGAGGTTCGTTAAATCGGGGTCTGACTGTATCTTTTTACCACAGTGGTTGGTGATTAAGAAATTTGACTAACTCATTGTGCATCCAGTCCGACGTTTTGGGTATGACAGCTACAGAAATTAACAGACAGTTTTGTATCCCATTTTACTTATAGTACTAGCCTGCGTGCCCGGCGTTGCACGGGCTACTTACAAAATGAAAGAGCTGTTCAATTGATGTTTTTGTATTATTCTGACATCAGTTTCTAAAGCGCTAAGGAGTAAATAATTACGCGTAATGCAAGGTTTGCAAAACACCAGTAGAGCATATTTTTGGCAAAAACCTCTTTAACGTGAATCATATTTATCAATAATACAAGTTATGAGTATTTTCAATTAGCACAAAAGATGAAAATATATGCATTCTCAACTATAATATGTGCTCACTTTAAACTGAATTAAATCTGATAGAATATATTTGAAATATTTATGTACAATTACAATCGGCTTTTTACATAAAATGACACACACTTTTTTGTTGATTACGTGAAACTAAAGCACCAAGACTTATTAAATACCAATAAGCATTAATTTAATATCAAGCCATCAGATTCCAATTAAGCTTTAGTTAAAATCCTTAAAAACAATCTTTTTTGTTCAACTCTTTCACTTAAAGAAATCCAAACAATCTTAATTTAACGTGTTCTTTTAACGATACAAACTGTATTGCAAAAATCGAAACAGGAAGGAAAAAGAGATTTATTACAATTCGAAAACTCACTTATGTGACGGAAAAAAGTTCAACAAAATAAACATAATTAGTCACACATCCTAAATGTACCCAAATATGAGGTCGGTGAATGATAAACTTACACTTCAATCAATAAATATTACTAAAGAAACATTTTTCATATGCTGAAAAGAGTTAAGAACGCTGAATGTGAAAAAATAAGAAAGGACAGACGATAAATGTCCGAATAGAGCAACCAATTTTAAACTAATTAAAAATGAAATTCTAGATGGAAACGTTGTTTTAAGATTTGGACAGCAGCCAAAAAAAATCTCTTTTGACACAATTATTAGAATTTTATTTTCTCACCCATATGCAAAATGGCAACAGGAAAGAAATAAAAATTCCTGAATAGCGTTATGTTAATTAACGTTTTAATTAATATCTCCGCTAATTAAAGTCGTACAATTATGAGATTGGTCCTATTGTTTTCTTTGGAAAATTTCGAATTGAACGGTATCTCGTTTGACTCCCGATTCGCCGTGGTTCTCGAGAAGATCGATCTTCAGACAGACAGACAGACAGACGGACGCGAACGGATTTTAATATTATAGTGGATTATGAACAAGTTTGCCATTTTGTTTAATTTATTAATTGACATTTAAGACATAAAGTTCGAAGTTCAAACCACGTTACCGCTAATATTCTCAGTATTCACAGTTGTGCATTACTGAGAGATAACCTGAGGTTACCCTTGAGGAATTCGATGATTTATTGCAATGAATATGAAAAACAATTAACAGTGCGTGTATAATATAAGATCTCACTTTACTGGCTGAATGCACAAGACACATTCCGTTCTGACCACATCGTTGGATGTCTTCTAGCTCCAGCCTCCAAAGCAGACCATCGATTTCTTGTTCATACTTCCAATTTCTAAAACGACATACAGAGAAAAGCTTATGATAATGAAATACCGATTAAGTGATGAATATATACCAACGTATTACATAAACACATACATAACATTATACTGTAGTGGGAAAATAAAGCGCGTTTTGTATTCCAAACTAACAATAAGGAAATGTCGCAATTTGCCGTTCTTTTCGTGCCTTACTTTCAGAGGAAACCAAATACGCAAACTTGTACAATAAAGCTAAAGTAGAATAGATGAGAAAAATTGAAAGGAAAAAAAAAAGTAAAAAATTGCAGTTGCTGCCCTTTACCGTCCCACGGCAGACTAAATGAGTTACCAAGTACTGGATTTCAAAATTTTACCAAAGACCTGAGTTGATTTGCCTAAATCATGTCCCCACTAAATTTCGCTTACAGGCCGTGAGAACGCTAAAACTCATGGCAACAAAGAGGGCGCTACAGGGAATCCCTGTTTTCCATTGCGTTGCCATTGATTTGTGAATGCACGTGATGGGTTCAGCGCCTCTTGCTGTCAAAGAGGGCAACATATGAAGTTTCGAACATTTCGAGAAATTCAAAGCAGATCATAGTTGCATCTGCAAACACAGAAAAGTCATAAGTAGTCAAGGCCCGTAAAGCATCAGCGCCATCTAGTGGAGCCATGCCTACATATAGCACTGGCTTATAGCCTCGACGCCATTAATCTAATGTTCACTACATTTTAAATATTTTACTAACGCTTAATCCCAGAATCCCTGACACTTAGTGTACATGTACGTTTTAAAAACACAAACATTCATGGAAGTTTCTTTTCAAGAAAGTCATCACATCTACTGAGCCGTGATGATTAGTGTAGAAATTATCCTTCCCCAATACTAGTAAGACTTCTAAACATAAATACAGAACTGTACTGCCGTGGGCAGGTAAAGGGCAGTATTTGCAACTTTTTTATTTATTTATTTTTTCATCTATTTTCATTCATATCGTTAGCTTTGTTGTACAAACTTGATAATTTGATTTCCGTTGAAAAACAATTGTGAAAACGCGTCCAATTCCAACATTTTCTTATTGTTAGTATTGAATACCAAACGCGTTTCTTCAAGTGTCTCGCAAATTCATTTATACTGATTCTGCTGTTTACCTGCCCATGGCAGTGTAGTTGAGAGGACGTAGGTGTTCACTGTCGCATAATTTTTTTTTTTACTCTAAAAATTATGCAAATGCCATGTAAATTGGATCACCTTTTCTTTTGGTGAGTTCCCCGAATATTTTTTCCAACTATATAAGTTTCAGGAAAGTAAAATGAAAAATAGAGAAAATTTATGACAGAGGAAGAGATATGTTCTTTAATTCGGGACATTTTGCCAATTAAGAAAACAAATCTTTCCTCAAGACTTTGTTGCTCTAAAAAAATTACAAGACGTTATATAATTCTTTAGCTTTGTGTTTGGTAGTAAAATGAAGTGCTTAAGAACCAAGATATTTTATTACATCTTGTCACACTTTGGAAGCACAAGCAAAAAAATAAAAACAAAAATTACAAAGTAAAAAAAAAAAAACACACATTTTAACAAAGTTATTTTACATAAGTTTTATTAATTGAATGTACTACAAATGAGTGAGTTGCACAACACTTTTAAGGGCTATTAATTAAACTACTATCATATAAAACTTTGAAACTAGTAAATAGAGTTTGCAGAATAATTTCCATTCTCTTACTCTTAATATTACCTTCATAAGAGTTTGCTACAATATCCTTTTTAATGATCTGTTTCAACAGCACAACTTTTCCGATTGATGCAATCCTCTTTTTAAAGCATCTTTTAGCGTTCCATTCACGAAAAGGAAACGATATATTAGATCAGAAAATGAATTTTCTTCTTCAGTACAAGCCAAACAAACAAGCGAAAACGTGAGCCAATATGTTTCGTCTCACAAGTCACCCAGTTTGATGCCTGACTGCTTCTCCAAGAATAAAATGTGCATTTTGTGTTCTAAAATCACCACATTACTTTTTCTCGTTTCGACAGAGTCGAATCTTTCCCCCTAGGGCATTGTTTTATATTCAGTAAAAAAACATGAAGACACGATAAACAATGCTTGCCAAAGATATCCCTGGAGCAAGTTTAAGCCATTGATTTTGTTTTTCGATTTGAAAGACTTCGATGCATATCCATGTAAGAAATTCCTTCCTTTTTTTCTAAATATTTTCAACTAGAAAGTCGCCCGTCAAAGTATGACGGGAGAAAATTGCTTCTACTCTTCTACATTTGAACGAAGCAGTTGCCTGTTTGGTGATATTTTGATATTTGAAATGTTAACCCTAACTCCTGTGATGAGCCTTAAACTCCAGTGAATAGCGTTAATTTTAAACCACTTTTTTGATTCTTCATTCCACTAAAATAACGCCTATGCTTAAAAAGGAAGAATGCATAATGGGGTTTCACTGGGGAAAATTGCATTTTACTGCGCATTGTTGCAGTGGCGTAGCCAGGGGGGGGGGCACCCCGAAATTTTCGTTATCGACATAGTAATATTTCATGAAAAAATTATTTTTTAACCAACTTTTTCGTGGCGAAAAAGTTGGTTAAAAAAAAAAATTGTTCGTATGACAGCAGTGGTGTAGACGGGGGGGGGGGGGATGCGAAAAAAAAAACTAATACCAGACACGAACAAAGTACATTATGTTTTAAGTCAAGGAGAGAGGAGGCAATCATTCCCACCTAAAATCCTCTCTCAAACCAAGGCTAGGATGGGGCAAAATTTAAAGTGTTATTACGCCTTTGATATCACCGCTTCAAGTCGCCTGAGCTATCCGTGCTGGATCTTGTCGGATGACTCGTTGACCCCCCGTGTCTAATGATGGGGATTCTTAATCGGTCTGGCCTGGCGTACTACCAGTCGAGTTTACAAGGGCCCCCCCCCCCTAAAGCGGATTCTTCAGTCTTCTATTGTAAACAACGGGACCCTTCATGCAATGTATGCTCCAACTGCCCAGTTATCTGTCAGATAGATTGTCTGCGCCCTCTGTCCTAGAGCTGGACAATACTAAACAGATTGCACTAATCACCAGACCACAATATGGGACGCCCCTGCCACAGAAGTGCTTTCGGCTCTTATGAAAGCGCAAATTACCCAAATCGACAACAACTTTGTCACATAAATCCATTGACATTTTCCCTTGAAGATTGATGCCTAATAAAACTTCCAAATTGTTCCTTCATGGCTCGGTCTTTTTGTCCTGAAGCATCTACAAAAAGTATCCAGTTGAGAGGGATCGTTTTAATCACTTTATAATAACGGAAGGGAGAAATTTATTTGGATGCAGTGGGATAAGAATCAGTCCGTTTTCGGTTCTCTACGCAAACACAAGTTTTATTTTTGATTCCGCTGTATGTTAAAGTTCTCTTTCAGTTCAGAAGGAAAAAGCGTGCACAAAGAAAAATTTTTGATGGATTCTACAAATAAATGAGGTAAATTATCCTGCTATATTTTATAAACTGCTAACTTTTTATTTCATATTTCATTGCTGTTATTCTTTAAAAAGAAAGAGTTAGGGGGGATTTGGTTTCAAGAAAAAATCATATGTTAAATAGATTTTAACATATGAACTTAACTTAACCAAACTTAATTCTTAAGAATGAGAGTTTGGTTTTATCCCTCAAAGTTCACAATTTTTGTACTCCTTATTTGCAAATAGTCGACGAAATGACTTTTTTTTTTTAAAGTATCGTTTTAAAAAGTAACTAATTTTGCTACTGCCGATACCGCATTATTCGAAATTTATGAAAACTAAAAAAAAAAAAAAAAATAGAATAGGTAAAAAAAATTGGTTGATTGACACAAAATTTATTTTCTGGCAGATGTGAAGCCATACAATAGTTTAACGTACCAAAAAATTAAAAATAGGTTTAGCTAATAATTCTAGTTAGCTTTACTATTCAATAATTGAATTACCTTTCAGATTTAAAAACAAATAGAATTTTTTTTTTTTTTTTTACAAACCATACAACAATTCAAATAAAAATGAATAGAGCTGCACATTTGACCAAACAGTTATTTTTTTTTTTATTGGGGAAGTGGAGTGAGAAAACTTCAGACAAAACAAAGTAGTGACGAACAAAAGAATTCATTAACGTATTACATAATATTTATAATTAAGTTTAATGTGAGTTTTCTTTTTCCTAAATTTTATTTAAATACGTCTAAATATTTTTCTTAAGCATCATAAAATTCTTCGAAATATATTTTACCAATTCTACACTAACAGCGAAGTAATTAATGGTACATAATAGCTCCTGTTATATTTAATTTAGTTTTTAAACAAATATTATTTTACGTAGCTTACTTCTTCATCAGCTCTCTTCTAACTAATGAGATAATTAAAAATATTCGTTTCTTTAGATTTCAATTTAGATATCAAATCTAAAGTTTTCTTTAGATCTCTTACGGGATTCTAAGAATATAATTATATTTAAAAAAAATTAACTGTTGAATGAAGCCTACTCGATATTTCCTTAGTAAACTAAACTATTGAATTTTGATCCGAATCTTGTTTCAACTGATGAAGGGTACATACTAATCATGAATATAGTTTTTATTTAATGCTTGATGAAAATGATTTTTTTAAAACAATTTTATGGATTTTCAGATGATGAAATAGCGGAAGAATTTTTAAAAAATAAGAGGCGACTAAATTTTTAATGCAAGATAATTTTTTTGTACTTTTAAATAGCTAATTAACATTATGGTAAATCCATTTCATTATTTTTGATTACAAATTAAAAACATTTACATTTTTTAGCATATTACTGTTGCATTAATCTTGATGTTATTTATCATCGAAAATATCCAGCACCACAAATATGGGTGCAATTAATTTTTATTGATTTTTAATGAATTATTAGTAATAATTTATAATGCGCATAATACATAATGAAATCTATTTTTAATAACGTAATTCGCGATTTAATGAAAAATAGTTAATTTGGTAGTACATTGATAAAATCGCCTGCCCCCCCCCCCCCCCCCCCGAATCAGAATCCTGGCTACGCCACTGCATTGTTGATTTAAAGCTCTCGTAAGAGAGCGAGAAAGAAGAAGAAAATCCAACATCTTTTCGTCGAATTTTTAACTATTCAGATATGTCAGTTCAGTCGGACTCTTTTGCGACATTGTTACTTGAGTTGGACTACTGCCAATATAAAATAAGATCATAAGGTCTGAGTTCGTCAAACCTAAGATCACACAGTATCTTGTGGTCCCGGTCCACTAAAGTTTGATAATATTGAAATTTATATAAAGCCTCTCGTGATGCTTTATACGAAACCTCTTCCCCCTTTTAGTAGTGAGGATGAATTTCCGTTCTCGAAAAAATCGACTGACAGATTTTCCGCGTCCTTCAATTAAAAATATCTTTCCTCTAATTCAAGTCAAAAAACTTAACCCAGCCATATGTATCAATAAAAAGTTATTTTTTGTCGATACATTTTGCTTGCAACTATTGTATTTTAGAGCACGATCTTCAACTCGGCAACCACGGTACTAATACTTCTACGAATGTTTAAATTTGTCGAAATTTGGATTGTTACTGAACTATAGCATAGCAAACGTTAATACTTGTCAGGCAATCGCCTTAACGGGCTTTTTAGAAGTCTCATAAATTTTCTCATATTCTTAAAATTAGAAGCTTAGAGCTCTAAGCTATATCATCAAATTGCGCGTACCAATTTATTTTTTTTTCTTAGACACCACTTTAATTACTTCATGAAAATGAGTTGTACCACTTAATTCAAAAGTTTTTCTTGCTGTTGTCAACAAATTTGAAAAAAGGAAATAAAATAGAAAGGAAAGAGAGTAAAAGAAAAAGCAGAAGAAAAAAGATGTTTTTTCATTAACACTAAAGAGTAATTGTACAAAATATTGTTTCAAACATTTTTGAAAACTCTTTTCCTACTTCTCAGTAGTTTCCCTTTTGGCATCTTTTACACTTCCTTTGTAAAATTAGAAGGACCACAAATTAGAAGGAGCTCCGGTGACAATGCTCTGTCGAGTCCTGGTAATTGAAATGCTTATCCAATCATAGGGAACCTGCATTACATCCTTAGTATAATTGGATTGTAAACCAAAGTGTCGAGCGGAAATTGATTCTGCGAAGCCTGCTTTCTGAAAACGTATAAAGGTATCCAAGACAGCCGAAATCAAATGCTTAACCTCATTTTCAAAGTCGGGAAGGTTTTCTGATGAAGTACATTTAAGTTACCGTACGGCATCACAAATTTTAGAAACAATATGATTTATAACAAGAAGTTTAGAGGTCAGATTTAATTTAACCGCAAAAAAATTTATTTGCGGTCAAGAAGTAATGCGAGTATAGAAAATAAGAAATTAATGAATCAATTTTATGCTTAAAATTGCCTGCATTAAATGGATGAGGGGGTGTTAATGTGAACCCCATTTTTTTTCCTATCAGCTAAGGCAAAATATAACAGCTAACTGTAACTTTTAAAATGACCTAGGTCTTTCTTCATTAATTAACTAATGATGCCCTACGTTAAAATAAGTGTAACAAATAATGAGTAAAATAAAAATTACGACGTCAAATAGCACAAATAGATTGTCTTTTCACCTATACACCCTTGTGCGAATGAATGGAATCAAGTTGGAATTTTTTAATTTTCGAATTTTTTAGATTGTCCAATCTTTGTTTATAACAGCTGTTTAGCCTACCAGCTGATTAGGCGCTATAGCCTCACGTTTTTTTGTCATAAATATTTTGTTAAAAAATTGGCTTGATTCCATAATTTCGCACAAAGGGTGTAACCTCATTTCATCTGCATTGAAAAAGGCGTTCCTTATAACGCCGAAACACGGTCTGCAGTAGTCTGGAATTTGTGCTATTTGGCGTTATTAGTTCGTATTTTACTTTTTATGAACAAATGTATTTATTTCACTTATAAAAGATAATATTTGTAGCACATATCTTTTCATCTTCAAAGAAAAGCGAAAGTTTCATCTGTTGTATACATTCTGGTAATAAAGAATTCCTTTAATATTAAGCTCACATTTTTTCACTAATTTTTTTATTAGAAATATGCGTTAAAAAGTTCTAATACAATATGAAAATGTCATTCTCTTGACAAATTACATTAAAAACAGAAACTTAAGGCAGAATACAAGAAATACACTGTCAGCTCCGTCATTTCCAGCCGAGGACTGCAGTTTCGTGCTTATTAGCACTTGGAGGTGGTAACCTCTTAAGGAAGCCAAGAGTGCCAAACAATTTCTTGTATTTCGGCCTTAGCCCTGGCTATAGGGAGGTAACTTACTGAATAAACTAAGGCAAAATGTTTGTATTTCAATCATAACTCCATTAAGCACATAATTGTGGGGTTTAATGTTTAATCTTTCTAAAAAGAAAGTCTTACAGCGACATGAAACCTGCTGAAAACTGGCTAGACATTACAGTACTATCGCATTCTATGTTGTAACCATCATTGTTTTGAAAACGATAAATTATTACTCGTTTACTTCAAACTACAATTCAATTATTTTCCATAATCTTGTTGTCTATTAAGCAGAATAAATATCGATAGCTAAAACAATCGTATACAAAATAAAGGTAGGAGTTTCTATTTAAAGTCTGTTACACTTTTTTTTTTTTTCGGTTTTTTAAAAATTAGCGCAGACATTTCAATAGTCTTGGGTAGCAATCGCTACACAACCGCTGTGGAGAGGTATTTAGACATTCAGGTGGTATTCTACTGTTTCCTACTACTTATCAGCTACAGTAGACCCTCGTTTTACGCGGGGGTTACGTTCCACGAAAATGCCGCGTAAATCGAAATCGCGTAAATTGCGACCTAATACTAGTGTTAAAATAGGGGTTTAGTTCCATAGATAACAAAATACTTCATTCTAGTGATGACTAATTTTATACGTTTAATGTGTACTTAGATCGACTTTTATGCACAACATACATAAAGAAAACATAAATTAATTTCTTGTTCTGTGTATAAAGAGGAGC
This sequence comes from Uloborus diversus, assembly GCF_026930045.1. Taxonomy (NCBI): domain Eukaryota; kingdom Metazoa; phylum Arthropoda; class Arachnida; order Araneae; family Uloboridae; genus Uloborus; species Uloborus diversus. The sequence goes on along the minus strand of NC_072734.1, from coordinate 127,493,245 downwards.
TGGCTATGATATTCTTTTGGCAGTCATTAAGAATTTTTCTCTATAATTCTTTGCAGAGCATTAACGCAACCATGATCACTTGCGTCATTTCCATGATAGAACCTTCCTTCACTAATAAATCAGAAAGATCATTTCTATTGTCTATGAATGGATCAAAATTTTCAATGTGAACGTTTTTGGTTCTGTGTCACCGACGTTGGTATCCTCGTTGGTTTTGGCCCCCTTTGTCACTCCTAAGAGCTCTTCTTCCAGTGAGTTCTGAGCTATGAGAGTTTAATAACTTTACTTCTAGAAAGAGCTCTGGAACCAATCGCATAAAATGTCTTCAGCTGCCCAAGCTCGATTATTAGCACGCCAAAATGCAGTTGATTACGTGTAATCTGCAGTCTTTTGGAGTTCGGATTTTGAACGAGGGAAAAATTCTATCTGTGTGCATTGCCGCATCCGCGTAAAAAAAAAATAAAGGTGTCAAATCTTAAATCGCGTATAATCGAAACCGCGTAAAACGAGGGTCTACTGTAGTTACTGATATTCAAGAAGTTATATACGGAATGCAGGTCTCATGTTATGACATTCTTCTCAACTTACGGGATGCATTCAGGAATACAATATGGCAGGGGTCCCCAACCGAATGCTCGCCAAACGGTTCACGTGACCCTCCGTGTGCGATCAGGATATATAAAAAAAAATATTTTTTAAATAAAATGTCATGTAAAAGGTTTTTTATTAAACTTTCAATGATTGACATGAAAATCCAAATTCGGAAATTGCGCAGAACGCAAGAAAAACACTGATTTCACTGCTTGTTTCTGTAAGAACAGAAGAACTGGAGGTATAGAAATTTTGCATATATTCAGGTAGACATTACCCTAAATCCTATTATATAAAATGAGAATTTCTGAGAAATAATTAAGAGAAACACATTAGAAAATAAACGAGCTGATGTGTGCATAACATGACTTCCTTTTACTCCAATTTAAAGATAATAGTGCCTCGGAGTGAGCAAAAAAAAAAAAAAACACTTTAAATACTTTTATTCCAAGTCTGTTGCGAACCGAAGCAAAGAAAACGCTTTATACAGATTAATTTTCCCAATATTGGCAGTTTTATTGTGATTCAATGGTTAACTCTCAAAATATGGCCAAACTGAAACCAGATTTAAAAAAAAAAAATTCAATCGCCAAATTTGTCACCATGTTGGTGACAGAAGTTGGTGACCAAAAGACTGGCGATATATTGCCAAGTGTTTGCCAAATTATAGCACCGCTTGGGTTTACATTGAAATTAACAATGATTTTACCCCAAAAAGGTGTAAAAGATCCCCTTCGGAACATCTGAATGCAACCAAAAGAGAAGGTGCACAACTAGACCCCACTTGGAACCTATGTACCAAATTTCAACTTTCTAGGACATACCGTTCTTGAGTTACGCCAGACACATACGCACATACATACGTACATACGGACGTCACGAGAAAACTCGTTGTAATTAACTCGGGGATCGTCAAAATGGATTCTTCAGGTGTCTATACGTTCTTTGGCATGTATTTACTTATGGTTGGGTTAAAAAAAAATCAATATTCATTCGGGAGCGAGCAAAATGGAAATTAAAATCGATTTTTGAGTGAAAATTTTTTCGCGAATACAATACTTCCTTTTTTGTAAAAGGAAGTAAAACGGATTCTGGTTTCGTACAGTTGTAAATATCACAATTTTTGACCGTAAGTGTCACATAAAATCAAAGTACATATCACGTCTTACACTACCATGGGTAGGTACAGCGCAGTATTTGGAATTTAATCATGTTTTTACATTTTTGTCCTCTTTCGTACTTTAGCTTTATTGTGCAAATTTGCTTACTTGGATTCCGCTGAAAATTAAGGACAAAGAAAAACGGCAAATTCAAACACATCCCGAAAGTCAATATGGAACCAAAAACGCGTTTCATCAAATATCTCGAAAATTCATTTCTGCAGAAATTACTCTTTATCTTCCCAAGGCAGTTGTTTACTACCTGCAAAATTATCCAATTCAACTAATTACGAAACAATGACCTATAAAAGGCAGTTCCAAAAATCTTGTTGACATTTATGTTTCGGTCAAAACTTGATACATTTTATGTTTCGGTTTTTGTACAGTTTGCTTTCATTATTTAGTATTTACTTATTTTATATGTAAGAATTTTTTTTTCATCATTTTTTAAAATTAACCTAAAATTACTTATTTATACATTGTATGTATGTAATATTAACTATGCCCACCTCTTTAGTAACATTACGAAAAAAGTAATGGTGCCCGCCGTGTAACCGGTATCATAGTATTATGTGCTGTTAGGTACAAAATTGCTGGAGACCGATGTATTATGGCATTGCATTCAATCGTTGAAATAATTTTCTAATGCTTAGTCATTAGGGTGGTTCGAAAAAAAATCGATTTTTTTTAAATTTCGGAATCGCGTTACTTCTAAAAGGGTGTAGTTTAATGTCTTAAATCGGGAAAAAAAAATTAGAAAAAAAATTATAAGTTGACATCTTCAGTTCGCGCACGTGGCTGAAAGTGTGAAAAAAAATGTTAAAAATTGAAATTTTCAGAAAATAATAAGTGTTTTGTATTTTTTTATATCGCAACAGCCATAAATTGTCAATATATTTCGTAGTTTGAACCAAAAAAATATTTTATAGCTTTTAAATAAGATCTTTAGTTTGCGCATACACCATAAATTGGGCTTCAAATTTCAGGAGATTTTGACCCTATTTACGCTCAAACGAAAGATCTTATGTAAAAGCTATAAAATATTTTTTAAAAGTTCAAACTTGAAAAATTCAATTTTTAGCATATGTTTAGTCTTACTTTCAGCCTCATGCTCGAACTGAAGATGTCAACTTTTTTTTTCCCGATTGAGGATACCAAACTGCAACTTTTGAAAGGTAACGCGATTCCAAAACAAAAAATTGATTTTTTTTGGAACCACCTTATTAGTCATTCGAAATTCATTTGCAGAGAATGTGTTGAAGAATTGCTCCCTTCGCTCGTTTGCCAGAAAAAATTCCTTGGTATAGTAGAAATAAAATACTTCCATTCATACCTCACTCATTCATTTCCGGCAAAAAGAACGAGCTTCAAAATAGATTTTTACAGAGGGGAGGCAAATATTTATCTACCAAATTGATATGTGCTTCCCTCGATTCGATAACGATTGAAATGGATTCAATTAAACTGCTAAGAATCAATTAGTTCACTGTTCTTTTACGAGTGCATTTCTAGTTGGCAAACGAAATGACATTATGTTCTGTCTGAGGGTGTTAATTTTTTACTTCCTTTTACAAAAAAAGGAAGTATTGTTTCGCGAAAAAATTTTCACTCCAAATTCGGCCTTAATTTCCATTTTGCTCATACCCGACTTAATGTTGAGTTCTTTTTTGTTTTTTTTCAACCTGACCACACGCGGATAACTGCCTAAGAACGGATAGATACCCGAAATATCCATCTTGACATTCATTGTTAATTTCGATGCTAACTCAAGTTGTGTTATAATTTGGCGGTCACTTGGCGATATATCACCAGTCTTTTGGTCGCCAAGTTTTGTCGCCAACTTGTCGACCAATTTGGCGTGAGTTTTTTTTTTTTTTTTTTAAATCTGGGTTCAAATTGGCCACTGTTGGTGATATTTAGAGAGTTAACAATTGAATCACATTAAATTTTCCAATAATGGGGAAATAACATTAAATTAGTGTAAAAGGAAGTCATGTGATGCACAGTATAAAGTAAGATATCTTAGTGTTATTTCTGGAATTAGATATCTTACTGTCATTCTGAAGCGACGACATGTGTGTTAAAACCTCCAATATCAAAATGTATTAAAATAACCATTATTGCTCATCTTTTGATATTAACTACGAAACGTTATGGAAATATTGAACAAAACGCAAAAACACAAGTAGTAAAAAAAAATATTTCCCCGCACAACATCATCTTTACAAAAACACGTTAAAACTGATAAACAAATAGGTTACGATATCGTAAAGCATTTAGCAGAATTTGTTGTCTCACAAGCATGAGTTTAGCAACAATAGTTTTTAAACATCATATGTTCTTCACTAAATAAAATCATTATTCATATATTGTGTGATCTTTATAACATTAAAAATACACGAACGAAATTGATTACAATAAAGACTTTTTTATTTTCTCCACCCCCTTCCCCCTTCTTCTTCCGTTATGCCCTCTTTTCCCGAAAACGTGTTTACAAACAAATACGTTAAACGTTCCAAAATGCCAGGCATAAATAAACAGAATTTTTAAAGAATACATATGAACAAAGCATAAAAACAGGATTAATCTCCTGTAGCTAAAAAAAATATCTTGATAGTCGAAAAATATTGAAATATTTTTAACTAATCCATTTTTTTTTTTAAATCTGGGTTGGTTAATGAACGCGAGAAAAATCAAAAATTGATTACAATAGAGGTTTTTTCCTTCCCTCCCCACCCCCTCTTCTTTTTTCATTTTCCCCCTTCTTTTTCAGAAAACGTATTTAGTCCCATTTGAAAGAAAACATTTTTTTTTAACAAAACACATAAGTTAAACTTTTAAAAGTACCAGTCTAAATTTTCTTCCTATTTTATTATTAAAAACATTTGTGTAAGAAAGTAACATATTACCCTAAAAAATTAGCAACCTAGACAAATCATAAAGCAAATGAGATAAAAATAAAGTCGACTCGTAAAGTGACTCTGCTATTCACCAAAAGAAAACACCTCCAGTCAGTCTCGTTTAATTAAGGGAACAAGGGACTTTTGAATTTTACTTTTCAATTTTATAATTTTACACCATGTATTTGAAGTAATAGAACAAAAATAATATTTTCATATCAATATTAGACATTTTAAATGTTAATTTAAAAATTTTAGGGTTAAAAAAGGTGTTTTGTGAGGCATATGGAACGCAACATGGGCAGAATTGAAAACACTCCAGGCGCAATTCATGTAAACGAAAACCAACAATATTTTTTTTCCAGATGTAGTTTATCCGTATGAACATAAATGGGCATTGAATTCAATCTATGTGCGTATATAAACTAGGAAAAAAAAAAAAAGCAAATTATGAATAGAATTTTACGTTTTTTTAATACGTATGCTACTTTGCTAACAGCGGATAAATAGTAAATTTTTGTATTTGGGTAAAGTAATGCCCAGTTTTATGAAGTATAAGACTGTTAATGTGCTCAAAAAATTTTGAAGCGATACAGTGAAAAATAATGCGGTGGGAGCATTTCGAGCCAAAAATGATGATTAAAAACTTGTAAACAAAAATCAGCTGATACTTTTATCCCTTTAAATACCACGCCCCCTTTTTTAAAAATGTAAATAAAATGCGTAAAAATCATAATATCGCAAAAATGAAAATGGATTATCAAAGCTGGTACTAAGCTCTATTTTTTTGGCGCAAAAACAATTTTTGTGAAATTTGGTTGATTTTCCGAATGTATAAGGTCCCTTGTCCCCTTAACGTCCTTTTCCGTCTTCTATGTGGTGATGAAAAGATTTTGCCGAAATGTTTTGCTTTTCCCGTCTCATTATCTCCCTGCATTCGTAGGGCATCCATTTCCTATTTGGAGGGAAGACAAGGACTTGGAATCTGCTACTCCCAATTTCCTGCCTCCTCATTGAATCCTGTGATCTTTGAATGGGTTCGATAAAAAAAGGACAATGTGATGTGCCGCGGATATATATTAGGATGGTGCAAAAAAACTTTTTTTCAGCTAGAGTCCAGGACACCTCCTATTTTTTTTAAGACTTACTTATAGCATTATGCTGTAAAACTTTTAGCTTCTTACTCAAATTTTAAGAGGGTGCTCAATGATCCCTCAATTTAACATTAGCCGCAGCATAGAAAATGTCACATGTTTTGGAACATATAATTTCCCCAGCTTTTTTTTTTTTTTTTTTGTAAATAATTATTTTAGTGCATTTTATACGCATATTACTCGCATATATTATAATATGTAGCATTGTTTTTCTAGTTCAATGTACTTTTTAACCTCCCCACCCCATACTTATGAAGCTTGGATGAGGGGGTTGAACACCCTTTTTCAGTTGAAATAGGAAGCTAAAATTCTTCCAGTATATTACTATCCAAAAGTCTAAAAATATTGAGGGGTGTCCTGTTGTCTAGGAGAAACCCTTTTTTTTAACTTATTTTTGAACCACTCTAACGTATATAGAGCATCTTCTTTCTATTGTTTAAAGAATATTTATGCCTTCCCTACAAATGTCAACTTCGTTAAAATGTATAATTAAAATAAACAAGTAAATACCGAGTAAGTAAAATGATGCACGCAATTGTTATAATTCCAAATTTAGACTTTTTAAACTAGCGCAACAGAAAAATGGTATAATTTCCTGCTCCATGTTAGTTAACGTTGTAACAACCATTTTAAAATGTTTATGAAACAAATTCTACCTGGGACATTAAAAATCGATAATACGCGTCAAAAATGCAATCAAGCACGTTTTCAAATTTCCTTCCACATTTCCTTCCACATGTTTGTCAATGTTGTGACAGTCATTATAAAACGTCCGTGAAACAAATTCTACCAGGGACATTAAAAATCGGAAATGCGCGTCAAAAATGCAATCAAGAAAGTTTTCAAATTTCCTTCCACATGCTTTTCAACGTTGTGACAACCATTTTAAAACATTTATGAAACAAAATCTACCTGGGACATTAAAATCGAAAATACACCATAAAAAAGCAGTCAAGAGTGTTTTCACTTTTTTCTATATGAAAATTCAGCATCGTGAGAAATAAAAAAAAATGCAATTATAATTTTTTAAATGTCACACTTGAATGTTTTGTTAATCTTAAAACACAAATGTCAAATACAATAAAATGTCGAAAATAAAATTATTGCGCATTTCTTCTTGCCTTGCCATGTTCGACTTCATCCTGAGACAGTTATGTTTTTTTTTTTTTTTTTTTTTTTTGAGCAGTCACTCTATCCTCACTTGACCGTAGTTGATGTTCCTTTGATTTTTTAGATTACCATGACGAGAATAAGTCTAGCTCGAATTTTTTAATATTTATTTCGAGCGACTTAATTCCTCCTACCCTGGGCACTACTATTCATCTATGACATGTTTATCATTCAAGTTAACTGCATCAACGTATTGTAACAGTTTAATAGGACATATTGGAACAGTTACTATTCATATTTATTAGCATGTTTTCATCCTACCCTGCGTCGTACAACCATTTTCGTACTTTGTATTGACCTTCAAAATTTTAACTGAATCTCTCCTCAGACACTCATCAAACCGTTTCCAGTCCTCACCGTAACATATATATCTCTGAGGTGTATTTATGTATATATAGTTCACCTTTCAGTTTTCACAACGCAAGTTCATTTTTATTTATTTACATCTGAATCTATTTTAAATATTGAATTATATATCGTAACACACTTTGTATAAGAGCTTAATAAAGATTTCGTTTGCATAGAGGTGTTTTTTTTTATACAAAAACAATTGAAACTCTCCAAGCTGGAGGGTTTTGCCGCATTTTGAACTTATCTGGTTAAGGATAATGATGAACAAATACATAAGCATGGCGAAACAAATAATAATTAATAACTAGAGTAACAGAAACAAGAACATATTAGTAATAACGGATAACAACAACAATAATGTATTAAATTAATGAAAATTACTCATAGCAAAAAGTATCAAACATAGTAACAATAAAAATAATATGAAACAATAATAATAATAATAATAATTAACTTGAATTTAAATTTTGTCTAAATGCAAATTTTGCAAAAAAAGATTTAACACAGTCATTACACACTAGAATGGAAAATTTACTGCATTTAAATTAACTTCTAAATGCTATTAGCTGTGAAAAAAGTAAATTCAGACTCTCTTTTTTTTTCCAAGAAAGTTACATAAAATATATTAAACGGAAAAGTACATTTATGAGCAAAAAGAAACAGGTTTGTCTCATCTAACAGAATAGCACTAAAACACAAGTTTCCTAAAGAGACGCTGTTTCAGACGCAGTTATCTCATTCGTGAGGGGCGAAAAACAAACAAAAAAATATTTATTTGATTTCCTCTATCAAGAGAAAAAAAATTCTTTGTCATAAGAATTTTACTCCTCGTATGATAGAAAAAGTTTTCGTTTTCTTAGTTCCGCAATGACCAACTAGACAGAAAATGACGAGAAAAACATTTCTTTGCCAAAATAGCTTTAGACTTTTGACATTAAATCCTCTTGTTACCTGGATCCTTTCACGATAAAGTATTTCCGTTCTCCTTTTCCATTTATTTTGAGTGCTTCTTAATACAAACAGCAAGCAAATAAAACTCTTGCCATGGTTTTCGCAAAAAAAGTTTGGAAAAGCTAGTATGCTTTTTTGTGCGTTGATGAATTTATTCGCATGCAAAATTACCAAATAAGCGAGTTGGAAAAATTAAGGTTAAAAAAAAAAAAAAAAAAAAAAAAAAAAAAAAAAAAAATAGAGACAAAAATTAAAGAGAAAACGGACGGAAATTAAATATATATTAAGAAATGAATTTGCATAGGATTTGTTCACATTTAAACCTGCATTTGAACAATACTATCAGTACTAACGTGTACCACCGCGTCGCACATTGGAGAATTAACAATGGGACGAAAAATTCAATGAAAGTTTTAAAAAATGAAAAATAATCTGTATATATTAAATTAATACCTGTGTGCATAAGAAGTAAAAATAAAAGAAAGAACAACGTCAGACAGCACAAGTAGCAGATTACTGCAGACACGTGTTTTGGCGTTATGAGGAACGCCTTTTTCATTGCAAAATAAATTAGTTTATGGATGAAAAGCATTCCTTGTAGCGCCGAAACACGTGCCTGAAGCAATCTGAAATTTGTGCCTTTAGACGCTGTTATTTCTTTTTTTGCCTTTTAATCTCTATATACTTTGCATCTTTTTCAGCACATTGGCCTTGTCTACATTACAAAATCTAATTCTCAATAATGATTGGCTTATATTTCTTAATTGATTTCATCTGTTTCAAGTTGTCAACTTGCAACAGATCAAATCAATTAATATAGATAAAATTCTTTGTTTTTTAATAGTACACATAGGCTTTTACGCCAGCAAAAATTTCCAATTTGCCCTCTTCATTTCTCTTTTCAATAAAATATTTGCTATCTGCAGCAGACCGAGGATGCAAAAATGCAATACTTTGTTTAGAAATTTAATGGGGGTTTAATGTTATCCTCATTTTTATTGGAATTTTTCAATGAATCATAAATATTGTTCTTTACAATCAGCAAACGGCGTGCATATAAAATGCTAATTGATTTTTGTAATCTGCTGAGTGCCAACAATAGTAAGGCGAACTATGCGATAACAACCGCAACACAGTCCAATGAGTACAAAAAAAACTATTAACCTTCACCTACTCGATAAACATTAAAATATTTTAGAGGATCGATTCCTTTTACACCACCAAATACTGTAAAAGCACTTATTTTTGTGAGCCAAAATTTTCGAGAAAATGTAGTAATCGGTGATTTTACGAGAAGAAAATTACGCGGATTTTAATATATAAAGCGAATAAAACACTTCGCGAGACTCAGATTTTCGTAATTACGACGAGCTCGTGAAAATAGCGATAAAAAAAAAGCCTCGTGAAAGAAAGTGCTTTTTTAGTGTTAATAATTTTCCATTTACTGAATTTTATTTAAGGAAATAGCTGACTTTGCACAGTCTACCTCGAAAGTGAAACTTATGTCAAGTGATACGTGTTCAACAATCAGGCATGAACAAAAAATTTAAAAAAAAAATCTAAAACTTCCCGACAGATCGTGGAAAAATAACCAAAAAGGAAAAAATTTAAATCCCCCAATTGCAGGAAAAGCGTCAAAACAAAAGCAAGAATTTTATTTGTTTGCAGTAGAGGAAAAAAATAACCGATCTTTCTTCTGAATGATTTTATTCACGCTGATTAAAACTGAGCTAGCCGCTGACGATATATCTTTCTGATTTAAAATTGATCTTCCTTTACTTAAAAATGTTTCTTGCTCATCTCCTGGTGATTTTACAGCCTTGGTGGTTTTAAAATCCTCCACTTTAGGGGCATTTTTGCGGACTTTCGAATGAGACTGAAATCAAGACAATCGGACAATTAGTTCGGGTAGAAAGAGCAGTTTAATGCCATTTTCGGGTCCTAAAATTAAATCTCGAACGGTTCGGTACTTTTCGGCGTTCAAACCCCCCCCCCCCCCCGTGTCCCTTTCGGGTGTCCAAGAAACTACCTGCCAAATTTGGTCGAGATCCGACGTAAACTGTGGATATGTATAAGGAACATACATACATATTCTTTGATTATTTATAGATCGGCCAAGAAATACATTTAATAAAAAATAGTTTATCTTTTTCTTTTCAATAGTGTTCAAATAATAAAGCACCTAATAGGACATAAACGTAACACATTGTTTTCATAAGGAATGAAAGGAAGTGGTATTTCAAAAATTAACTTCAAAAATACTTAATTAATTGAAAAGGTTTCTGCAATCGTTTACATTGTATTCACAAAATATTTGGACACAACTAGGATAGATAATATTTCCATTGGTTAAGGGCCGTGGGGGGGGGGGAGGTCATGACCCCCATGACCCTCCCCTTGTTTTCGAACCTGCCCCTATGTGCTCGTACTTGAAATCGAAACTCCTGTTTATCGGATTGCTCATTTTCGTTGTCTTCGATTAGATTCCTTGAATTAATTTATAACGGTTCCATTAACTTAAGGTTGTCACAATTGAACTACAATTTAGACCTCTAACGACAAGCTTCACGAAACACTAATACATCACATCGAATGTGTATTAACATAACCTCGCCCTCATGTTAATCTGCAAATGTCTCAACTGCTGTGATTTCAAATCATCCTTAATCAAATCCTTATTCAAACAATTCTTCAGTGAAACATCAAATAAGACACGTCAAAAGAATTCTAAAATTTCAAACTATTTAAAATTTTGCGTTGATAAATTCCATTTATTCTTTTTTTTTTTTTTTGAAATACTAGGGGGCTCTGCACCCTGCTCGCTAACGCTCACCAACCCCCGAAGATTGCTTCGCAATCTTATTTGATTCGCAAAGATTTAAATCGTCACTTAAAAAGAAACTGATTGAAAACGTATTATGAGCTCCCTTTGGAAAAAAGAGCACCCCTTCCCCAGGTTTCAAAATAACTTTTACTAACTTACAGAGCTTAAGAGTGAAAGGGCCCCTGAGCATTGCAAAATTGCAGTTTTGTGCGTTTGAAAAGTTGCTTTCATATTCGTGGGCTCTAGTAATATATTTTGCTCTTTAGTTCAGGGCTTGAATTGAGTTGAACCTAAGATTTTCCGTTAAAATCGAAACTCTTAAAGTTGGTGAATAAGAAAGAAGAAAAAAGCGAATCGAAAAGACGTAACTATATGGCAACGCCAAATAAAACATCAATATTTTTAATGGAGATGACATTTTTCAAATTTTATTTTCAAAGGCTTGTAACTTTTTTTCCTTTGGAGATAGAAGCCTGGCTTTTTGACCATAGGTGGAGTTAGATCAGGAGTAAAAAAAGCCGCTCCTTTCAGTGGTGTCAAAAAGAAAACTGTGGGACAATTCTTTCGCTTTTTGTTGATAGATTTAATGAAGAAAGTAGTGCAAAAATTTTAGTTAAACCTAAAAAAGTTCCTGCTAAAAACGCGAAACACTCCCATCGTATTTAAGTTAGAGCATTGAAACAAATTGCGTAGAACGCGGAAAATTCTACCTTTTCCAACGACATGTAATATTAATATATGCAAGTAATTTTTCTCCCCTTTAATAGGCAATAATGAGCAATTTACGCGGTTTTTGAGCTTAAAAAATTAATTACAAAAAAACTGATTCGAATTTAGAGAAATAAAACTCCAGGTATACACCCCCTGGGTTCGAAGGAATTTTGTACCAAATTTCAAGGCTGTAGGTGCACGTCCGCCACAGACTTCCTTCCAGAATTTCATTGAAAATTTACTTTTATTTACTATAAAGAGATTAATAGACAATATTTTTAGCAAAAACGACGGGAATTTCTCATTGAACATTGTCGCATTCGTTCTCACTCTCCCTCCTTAAGTAGGGAAGTCATTTAACGCCTTTTAAAAAAGCTGCACAGTAGCGACTTTTTGTTCACTTACCCATCTACCAAGTCAAAAGGTATCGGACTTTTAAAGTGAAGTAGGGGAATTTGGGGCAAAGTGAATAGCGGGGCTCTGCGTTTAACGCCACCTATCTGGTAATATTTTAACAATGTAGTTGCACATGTAGTCTATTCCAGTCAGGAAAAAAATACCGCTGAATATTAATATATATGATAATACAAGCAATTTTCAAAAATTGATAATCTTATTGTAATAAGTGTTGGAAGTAAAAAACAAATTTTGTATTATAAATTGATTACAGTTCTTGTTACTAACATGTTTAGTATTAATTGAAACCTTCTAATATGTAATGCAATGTTTACTTAGTTAATATTAAGCTCATTTGTGCTTTAAATATTTTGCTCAAGTAGTCGAGTACAGGCGGTGCAAAGTGAAATAGCTTATTTCGTTTACTCACTCAGTCATTTACACTTACGTATTCATGTATTAATTAATCTACACTCCGTCCTTTAGTAATTCACTTATTCACTGATTCATTATCTTCTTTTTTTATTTATTCACTATTTTACTCACTCATTTGTTTTAATTCATACATTAATTAGTTAATTAATTTAGTTATTCATTTATTATTCCATTTTCTTTTAATTTATTCATTAAAAATTTTATTAGCTGATTCATTTGATCAAAAATATTTTTTACAATCAAATAGTAAATATTTCATTTGAAAAATATTTCATTTTTCACTTTGTCCCATTAAAAATGTGAAAAATTTCCACTATTTTTTGAAGGCTCAAAATTGCTACCAAAAATAAAAAATAATGTTTCAACGAAAATTTTGTTATAAAATATAATGTTCTTCCTTTTTGTACTGTAATTTTCGAAACAAATTTCTAATTTGTTCATTTTCAAAAAGCTCAGTCATCTTAGCCATTTCACTTTGCCCCACATTCCCCTACTATGAAAGAAAGTCTCAGTATTCGTGACAAAGTTTTGTAAACATTTTTAAATCAAGTTTCTAACGTAATAATAAATATAATAACAGAAAAATAATAACAGTAATAATAATTTTAATAACAATAATAGTAACAAATAATAGGGCAAAAATAATAATGATCACAATAATGGTAATTATAATAGAAAAAAAATTACAGTAGTAATAATAATAACAAAGATATTTATAACAATATAATGATAATAATAACAATATAATAAAAATTATATTCTTCCGATTAATTATTAAATTTGTAAACGAAACTTTTTTAGACTAAATTTTCTGCAAAGAAAATCTTTTGTAAGTGAAATGCTTAGTAGCAACTTTTCACTAGATGGAATAAGTGAAAATCTTTGTATCAACAACTTTAAAAAAAATACAGCAAAATTATTTTGAGAAAGCTTTAAATGAATGAAGACATATGCAACACAGTATCTTGACCATTTTCAAAAATGCAGAAAAATCATTTCGATCAAGATTAAAACATTTGTGTTTACGTGTGCCGCCCCCCCCCATACATTTTCATAAAATCCTCCAACCTATATCAAGAGTGAAAAATATGAAATACATATTAGTAAAACCCCATCTATAGAATTTAGGTGAAGTTCAATAGACACTGCAAGTTCGAAGACACATCCTCAGCCCAAATTTCAACAGAACTTATAAAACTTTAAGACGAATCTCTTAAAAGTAATTCATTGATTTTGGCAACTTTCAAATATTGCAAGAATGCTAATTATAAATAAACAAACTCTGAGTAGAATTCAGACTTCGTGTAAGCAGAATCCTGTTCCGAGCTTGATTAGCAAGTTTTCGTAATTAAACTCATGCAAGCGTGAACATAATGAGCAATGGTTACAAGTTTTGTTGGGTTGAAGAGTGGAATATTAGAATTACAAGAGTTTTGAAACTATTCCAGTGAAAATTACAAAGATTTAAAAGTTTATATTCGGAGCTACGGAATAAGTACCATGGAAGGGGGAAATATATGGTTAAACAACAGCGTCTGTAGATATTTTTAGCTACTTTATGAAGTAACTGGAATGTAAAATGTTTTGTTCGTCCTACCAACTGAAAATTCTCTTAAAGACTGAATTTGCTGCTTACCTTATGGTTTAGAACAAGAATAAAGAATATATGTTTATGCATGGAGCGTTACTTCAATGATTACACGAGTTTTCATAACCATCATCATTTATGTTTGCTTTATATTTTTGAAATTTTCTAAGTGCGTGTTATCCATGCAAATGTTTTGGTGGAAGTAAATGTTACGTTACATTAATATAAAAGACGGTAAGAGATTGATCGCACAGGGACAGAGGCATGCATAGAAATTTTGAGGCCCGTCGCTCATTTATGAATCAATTGACTCCGATTTTTGTACATTCATCAAATGGCTCATAAAAATCAGAAAAAAAAATCATTTCATGTAAAAAATAAATTATGTTTGGAAGTAATTTAGTGAAAAATAGCCTCATTAGGAACAGGGGTTCCTAATAACTTTTCCAACTCTAAAAAACGCTAAAAAGAACTAGCAAACTAAAAAAAATTATTTTTTTATTGTCAACACAAAAACATATTAAAACACTTTTAATAAACTCAAAATTTCCCTATTTACTTCAATTGAAAAAGAAAATTCAATCGTCCTGTTCGAAGTACTAATGCGGCGTTTTTCTTTTTTTTTTTTCGGTGTTTTGACTACTTTTGCGCACACATGTGCAGCATAAACAACACTGGAAAATGGATCTATTCAAAATGAGTGACTGCAGTTATTTGAATATTTACACTATATGACCAAAAGTATTGGGACACTTTCAAAAATTCACATTTTTAAGGCGTTTATACCAAATGCTTTTAAACTTTTGTCACATAAAAAATATGCTCCAGCTGTCATTTTGCAATAACAATTATATCACCCTTGCGTTTCGGGGGTCAGTAAAAAGTTGAAGAAAGCAAAAAAAAAATTTTAGCCATCATTCATCGTTAATAGCTCAGAATAAGATTTAACTTTCAGAAATTAGTTAGCTTACTACGTGAAATCATTTTTCATACTTCTGAGAAGGTATCACTGATATTCACGAAAATATAACCATTTCTTTCAAAACTACAAATTTTCTTTGAAGGTTTTTGGCTCATATAACACGCAAAGTTTTTCATCAAAGTTTACGAAACTTTTTGAAAACTTGACAGCATACAAGAGAAGCACAATACTAAAATTTGAAATTAAAATGTTTAAAATTTGATAAAAAAATTTCACTGCGCATGCGCGAAAGTAAGCAATTTAAAACTTTCATAATCTAAAACCCAAATAACTTCTTCAACACATAACAAAATTCCAGTTCAATATCTTAAAAATTCAGAAAGTTCATCAGCGATCTAATGAGCCGAATCTGAATGACTCTTGGATAGGCTACGAATCGAAAGGGATCGTTCGCAAATAAGCTGTTTTTATCATGAATTACACTGAACGACTGCAAACAAATGTTACAAACTTGCGAACGACCCCTCACGGTTCGACGCCTACCCGAGAATTATTGTAATTTAGCTCATTAGATCGCTGATAACTTTCTAATTTTTTACGATATTGAACTGGAATTTTTTTATGAGTTGAAGAAGTTAGTTGAGTTTTAGATAATGAAAGTTTTAAATTGCTATCTTTCGCGCATGTGCAGTGAAAAGTTAATTGCTTTAAATGTCCATATTTTATCAAATTTTAAACATTTTAATTTCAAATTTTAGTATTATGCTTCTCTTGTATGCTGTCAAATTTTCGGAAAGTTTCGTAAGCTTTGATAAAAACTTCATATGAGGTGCGACCTTTGGGAAAAGATGATTAGGCGTCACTAGCTTAACACATTATGCAGGCCCGTAACTTCTAAACCTTAAATGTGGAGGGAGGGGGGGCCAAGGGTGCACACTCAATGCAAATTTTATCGGAAAACAACGCCCACTTATATGGAAGAACATTTTTTTTACCAAGCCTAGAGATTCCCCCCCCCCTAAATAAAGGGTCTGACATTGTGGTGCAGCTAACTCATTCAATGAATAAACCATGCGATGAAAATTTTTGTTCATGATATCTGAATATGGATTTCGAATAAATATTTCATAACCCAGTAGTTGGAAGTTAATTAATGTGGGCGAAATACATATGCTTAAGAGATTAATGCATTTTGCAAATAAGCTTTAAATAACTATAAGAAATGCTTAAAAAATATATACGTAAGCTGTTCAATAAGTAATAAGACTAATTTTACTGCCACGAAACCACTAATCGGAAAGTTAATTTCTGTGGCATGAAAAATGTCTGTTGTCTGCATTAACAAAAGGTACCTACCGATAGTTGGCGTGTACAGACTCATATTCCTGAGTATCACGTTGAACTGAAGCCTGTTGGCGAGCACCTGCAAGACGCAGCCAGTTGTCAAAAATGGAAGCGTAGTTGGAACAAAATTAAGCGATTTAAGTTTGCTTTCGTTAGCAAAAATCAGCTTTGGAGATCTTTGTATAATACAGGAAGTTTTCAACGATGAAGCAATTTTTAGTGATTTTTGTCTGTTTCCTCAACTTAAGAAACCATTACGAGGCAAACATTTTGAAAGCAACAAAGCATGTCCAAATTCTGTGGAAGCAGTTTTGAAAAAGCTCTTACAAAAAACTTCACGTTCACGAGTTTTTAAGAAGTGGAGAGAACGTTGGAATAAATGCATTTTGTCCGGCAGAAGTTATTTTAAAAAAATCATGTAAAATATGTCGATTAAAGTTGCTCTAGATTTTTTAAAATTAATTTAGTCTTATTACTTATTAAACAGCCCTCGTACAATTCGTTTCTTACATAAGAAGACTTAAGCCTCTTACCCATAGAGATCTAACATAACAGTACTAAAGGTAAGAATAATTTAAAACAGCTCAAAAATGTCCCACTCAATTGCAAAACAAATTCCACAACAATGCCCTAGTGCTTAACGCACATTACAGCGAATGTAGAAAGGGTCAAATCCCTTCGGACCCTTTCTAACAGCTTGGATAACTTTAACAATCTCGGTACATAGTAAGTTTAATTTTGGAATGTTACAACAAGACTACACGGGAGCAAGATTTATCGGTGGGGAGCACACACTCATATTTAAATGACCTTGGGGGAAATCATAATGAGGAATCATTAGCTTTTCTAAAGAGAAGGTATTGCTGGAGTGCTCTGGGATTATGATTAGAGGAATGTTCGAATAATTCTGGCCTTAAACAGAATAAGCGATGAACCTCTGCACTGGCGTTCTGTTGTGTTCGATTCGAAACAGAAAGGCGATTGCGGTTAAGAATTTAATGTAGAATTTGGTATTAACTGCCTCGTCGAATGGAAACGTTTATTCTAGATTATTCAAATTGTAACAGCAATGCAACTACGGACGGGTTATTTAAATAACTAATTTTAAAGATGCATCGATTCTATTAGTTATTTACATATTTAATTCAATATTAAGTCTGCTTTTGAGACAGTTTACAAGATTTTACAGGTACTATCTGTTTCATGCACGAAGCTAACCTCCATCTTTTATGAACTTCTAAATGTCACGCGTCATTAAAAATCCAAAACTAAATTGCGGCTTTATGGATGGCACAATTGTATAATAATAACATAACAACATTTTTAAAAAAAGGCCTGAGGCGTGCTATGCATTTGATTGCTAGAAATATAAATTTTTGTTCTGAAAGTAAGCAGATATAAACCACATAAACGAAACACAAAGCTGCACATATATTATTTTTGGTTTTCAATGCACTTGAAAAAGAGGGTTTGAAACACTCTGAACCACGTTTATGCAATAATTTACAATTTATGTACTTTGTTAAAAACTGTTCCCGCCGATTAATTGGGTTATTTGTTTGTCCTCTATTTTATGACTCAAGAGCTTCAACGGACTTGGAAGGCACCTAAAGTTGTCTAATCTAAATTTGCATAACAAATGAGAGAAACCCAGAAAAACGTTGACCACGCCATAAGATGATTCTCGATGACATCATGTCCAAACTTAAATTGGGGTTTCTAGGGTCTGTTGTCATTTCTCTGACGGGAAATTTCACTTTTTTTCCCTTTTATTTAAGTCGGATAATTGAACATGCGTCACATGGCATAACTTCGCATAACTTCAAATTTTCGAGAAAGACTGTGCAAGACCAGGCGACGCAGCTAATATTAAACCGAGTTTTAGACCCTTTTGTAGAGTATTCTATAAAAAAAGAATGCAACATGGTATGAGTTTGACCAAAAAGACTTCCCCCACCCCCCACCTCCTATACAATACAACAGGAATCATAGATGCGAGCATAAAATGTCCTCGCACACTTTCCCTACTTACTAGTTAAATAAAAGATTTTATGAATGTAAAATGGCATGTAAAAGAAGCAGATGGACAATGATGTGATCTTCATTGCGATAATTTCAATGTAGAGCTGGCCAGTTTTACTTTATGTTTCCCAGTCATATACTTTCTGTTGAAAATAAAGTAAGTAATGGATATAATTAAGAAAGATGCTTACTTGTATACCATGTAGATGATGAACAAAGATATGAACAAAAGGGAGGCAAGGGTAGCCGATGCAAATTCTTTGGCTCTGTCTGGAAGAGGAAAAAATATGATGCTGTGTCGTAACATATCATTAAATTTTTCAATATTATTCATTAACTATGCTTAAACACATTATTATTACAGAACATTGACGTTCTTCAGACAACATCACAGAAAGTAAAATGTTCTTAAATGATAAGATCAGATCAGTACATGATTTTTTTTTCATAGGAAACAGAAAACTATTGGTCAGTATTTAATGGTAGTACAGTCGAACCTGCTTTTTGGAATATCGGATAAAATATCCCGCCTAATATAATAAAAATTAAGAGTACAACACCGTTGATGCATTTTAATTTTATCCCGGATAATGGAATATCCCGATTATTAGACTAACTTTTCGTGACAAATTGCCTACTCCATTAAGCGGGTTCGACTGCAGATTGTTTATTAAAACATCTTTAGAATTATTTTCTGGGGTTGATTTAATACCATTCAAAACACATCATAAAAAAAAAATACATTTTAATCAGCGGCGGATTTACAGGTTTAGAGGTTCGTCGCAATGCAATTTTGCGGACTCCTTAGAGACAGACATAAATATGTAAAATGTTTTTCATGTGCCTTATTAAATCCCATTTGGGACCCCATTGACACAGGGGCCTCTCACAATTGTGACCTTTGCGGCAAGGTAAATCCGCCACTGATTTTTTTTTTTTATTTTTGATTTCTCAGTTTATATAACTTGCTGATCGGTGCAGTTCACAGATGTATGTACTATAACTAGTTGCACACCTATTTAGCGGAAAGCCATTGAACTTGCGAATCTTGAATTAAACGGACAGAAGCGTAATCTACGAGAAAGCAACACCGTTTGCATCCTGTAGGCCTAGGCATATAAGCTAACGGCAAACGTTGTTTGCACGCATAAGCTTTTCTGTTTCGATCGTCTAATAGTTAAGTCTCGGTTGCCCATAGAACCGGTTTCTACTTCTGTATAGTTTTATCTGCGAAAACCAACCCAGAAGTTAGGTGACAAAGTAATTCAGTATTCAGTTCAAATGTAAGACGAAACTTTCGTCGCAATTAAAGTATAGCATCACCAATGTACTTTTATGTACGTTTTAATAATTAATCGTGCAACCTTTACAGATTTTCACGTACACCAAGAAGCATTTGTACCACCAGTTGGTAACTATTGCCCCCTGCAAAGTTTCAGATATTGCATGACTTACTACAATACCTGCCAAAACGGATGCATGAAGCCCTTAGAGCAAGAATTAATAACTGGAGGGAGAAAACCCAATCATTAGCTAAGGAAATGCTGAGGCAAAGATCTCAAGTCACATGGCTCAGCTCCGACGAATGGGAGACATTTTTTGCGTAAAACGAATGGACGAAACTTTATTTCTTTCATTTCTTTACTTTTAAATAAACTACGGGACTTACGATCCTTGCTTCAAGAATTAAAGGCTTCACTCTCTCCATCTTTTATTCCTTTACAATGGTGCAGCCATTTATTCTACACTTGTTGCTAAAATACTAGGGAATGCGACTACAGCTAAAAAATGTGCACAGGTAAATTTTGTTTACTTTTCTTGTAGTCCAAAAAAATCATAATAACCCTGCTGAATAATTTGAGCAAAAAACCTAACCGAACAAAATAATTTTGCAATAGCATTTTCTAATAAAATATACCTGGGGTTGCGCTACAGCCACTGCCATCAAAACCACAGGGAGGCTCATCAACAGGAGGTTTGTCAGTATTCACCCACAGAATTTCTTTGAAGAGCCTGAAACGCTTTTGTAAAAAATGCCAGCATTAGTTTTGAAAGACAACGAAGCACAAAAATTCTTAAGCGTATTAAAAAATACAACAACAAAAAAAATGCATACTATTTGATACTTCAAAATATATCTTAGCAATAGAAATATTAAAACCGCATCTTGCTAGCAAGGTAAGTGTTGGAGTTAACGTACTTCAAAATTTTGGAGAGAAAAGAAATCAAAGTAAACGTATCTTTTATCGAAGAAATATTGCAAATCTCATACTTTGGATTTATCTGAAACGCACAAATAACATCCCAGATTTATATTTCCAAAGATACTTGGGTTAAAGTCCTGTCCTTCCTTTAAATAGGTCAGAAGGGAGCAATTGTCCTCTTGCCCTTGCTTTAAGAAATATATGAATTTACATATAAGTATAGGAGTTTCTTTGGGGTTTTTTTCCCATTGAGTTCAATATAATTTTCCCCTCTCTCTTCCTAGGAAATTTCAAAATGACGAGCCAAGGAAAAATTTGAAATCGACTATGTTCAAATGCACAGACAATACTGAAATATGCAAGTTTGTAAAAGAACATGGAGGAACTTACCAATTGCGATGGACCTTCTGGCGAATCAAACGCATCAAATCGTCCAACGGGGAGCATACAATAAGGTGGAATAGGCTGATTAGAAGCCACTTTAAGATTCAGATGAGGTGGGGTGGGTTGCCAACCAAGAACTGTGTAATTACCCTCAGCGTCACCGTCAGCATCCAGACGCATGATGGCTCCTGTAACACCTGTAATCAGAGAACATCAGTAATCCAACTTAGGTGAAAAGCTTCACCTAAGTTTTTTTTCCCCCATAAACGATAAAGTAGGATTCATCAGAGTTTTGATGGGAAGAGTAAATCAATGTAATTTCTACAGTTTTTCTTCATGAGGAAATGAAGAAAAAGGTTCCGATTTCATGTATTTTACTTCTGCTTTGCAGAGACAGATTTTCATAAACATATTCATCTCAAAAATAAAACAACTTATTATTTTACTTATTTTACTTATGGTTTACTTATTTGTAGAATTATTTTTAAAAAAAATCGCTTAGTTTTGTTGCCAAGTTGGCGACAAAACTTGGCGACCAAAAGACTGGCGATATATCGCCAAGTGTCCGCCAAATTATAACACCACTTGAGTTTACATCGAAATTAACAATGATTTCCCCCAAAAAAGGGGCAAAAGACTCCTTTAGAAACATCCGAATAAAACCAAAAGGGGAGGTGCACAACTATACCCTACTAGGAGTCTACGTACCAAATTTCAACTTTCTAGGACTTACCGTTCTTGAGTTATGCGACATACATACGCACATTCGCACATACATACGTACATACATACAGACGTCACGAGAAAATTCGTTGTAATTAACTCGGGAATCGCCATTATGGATATTTCGCGTGTCTATACGTTCTTTCGTGTGGTCGAGTCGAAAAAAAACAACACGATATTCATTCAGGGGTGAGTAAAATGGAAGTTAAGGTCGATTTTTGAGTGAAAATTTTTTAGCGAAAACAATACTTCCATTTTTGTAAAAGGAAGTAAAAAAGAAAAAGTGGTCAACAATGAACGCTATCTACTGGAGTTTAGGGTTAATCCACTGGAGTTAGGGTTAAAATTTCATCAATCAAAATATCACCAAACAGGAAATTGCTTCGTTCAAATGTAGAAGCAATTTTCACCCGTCATACCTCGACGGGTGATTTTCTAGTTTCATAAAGAACCTTCAAAAACATATGACCTCAATTAGCGATTTAAAATTACTTTACTTAAAGTTTTGACGTATTTGACTGTTGATGTAAAAAATTTTGGACGGCATCATGTAATTAGCGGTCCACGTGAATGTAATATCGTTCCTCATTGATTAAATGCAAAAATCTTCATAATTATTTAGTGTACTTAACACTTTTAGGACCATAAGCTTTACGGGAGAAAATCGATGTTTGCGGTGTTTACAAAAAGAATATTTTCTTAAATGTAACACTTTTTTCAACATATTTGATCTTTGTCAGAAGGTGTAACCTTCCTCTTGTCACGCTATTTTCAGAAACACATGAAAAGTGATTATCATGTTTCTTGTTATCCTCTCCTTTCCTCACACTTTTATGAAAACTCTCTCCCTTGACATCCTTTTCGGACAACCCCAAAGAATAGATTATTTTTTATTGGCTAATATTAAGATTCTGATGCCCCAATCACACAACAAAAATTACAATTTAATAATTATTTGTATACAATAATTAGTTTGCGTTTAGAAAACACATATAGCCCAGCCAAGGAAAATGACACAACTCCAAAAAAAAAAAAAAAAAGCATTTAAAACAAAATCAAAGTTTTTGCAATAGAGGTTTTAACCAATTTCGTCTCAAATATTACAAAACACGCAAAAAAAAAAAAAAAAAAAAGCCATGTTTATTGGTTGTTTTTGCTGTCTAAATTGATAATGCTTACTTTAAGTTTTAAAATTCATCTTCTAAATTTTGAAATTTTAACGATGTGTCACTATTGATTATATCGTTTTATCGCCACCACGCACCAGTTATGTAAGCTAATTTTGTGCAAGTTGGACAAAAAAAGAGCATTAAATTTTGATTTTAAACCATTAGTTAGTACATTTTTCCCAAATTCTGAGTAGTGAGACTTTTCCTGACAGGGTGCAATATGCAGTAAAACAATCCTTAAAGGGTTAACAACAAACAGGCTTTATCACCTGTGCAATAAAAAAAATCTACTGGATGTGCAATGGGAATCAGTACGATTTCTACTCTCTTTACTTTTTCAAGTGACATCATGCTTTCTGTAAGGATAAAACTTCGGTATGTCTAATTAGAATAATTAAAGCAAAGTAATAGGAAGCTAAACTGTCTTAAAACAATGAAAGTTAATGTACTGTCATTATCGACAATTCTAAGCAGAAACATATCCTCACAATTTTGCTTTAAAACATAATCTATTCTATTTGCGTCTGACCAATAAAAAAATTCGTTACAGAACCCTAATTATCTGTATTAAACCTTTAACGAGTTTTCGCTATAATCTCAAGTTTCAAAATAGAACCTTTGAAAATACTTATTTTTTGCATATTTAATTTTTAAGAGGAGCGATAACAAAGTTCATATTTTTAGACATGATTATAGCTAAGTTCGAATTATTGCGTTAATTCAAAAATTCGTTTCATTTAAAGAAATGAAGATATTTTGTTCAAGTAAGATAATGAAGAAAATTTCTTAACATAGGACAGCGTTTTTCAAATTGTGTTTATCAGTTCCCCAAGTTTCTAAAGAGATTAATCAAAGATTCCGCGTTGCTTTTTTTAATTCGAAACAGTCACTTTAAAATTTCATCGAAAAAAGTACTGAGCGAAGCATTCATTCAGAATTTTCCAAATAAACAGAAAAAACATCAAAGTGAGTTGTGGATTGAAAGCTCAATTATTGTCAATATATGGCCTGACTGGAAACTGGAACTGTGTTAGTACAAGTACAAGAACACTACTTTTTTTTTTTTAAATAAAAATGACATAATTGATTTTTTTTTTTTTGATAAAAGTAATTTTTGATGACAATTTGGAATATTTCTTGTTTTTATTACAAGGAAGCCATTTTTAAATGTTGCATTCAAACAATACTGTTGACGATAAACCAGGGGTTCCATGGGAAAAGTTAATAATAAAAAGGGTTCCACGTATTATAGAATGGAAAACACGCTGATTTAGATGGTCATAAAAGTAGTCAAAGACACTGTTTTATTCATAGAATTAGTCAATAGGAAATTTGGCTGCTAAACAAAGGAGCAATTGTGTCGCATTTTATTTCTATTGGGTGATTCAAAACTTTTTGTACAAATAATAAATGCAGATAGAGGAAACCTAAATAAGCATATCTCATATTCTCAATTCAAATAAACTATAGGAAGCACTGCAGTCTCTGACTAACGGCGATTAACAGAGATTAAACAAAGACCAACCGACTTGAGTAGGATATGACCTGTTCAATGGGACATCTACCTTGTCTGCACAAAATTGAAATGTTTTACCTATTTGGCTAATTTCCTAATTCACCAAAAGGTGACGTACTCAAGTTCTAGAACTGCGAATACGCATACATGATCGCAAACACAATGTTGAGTTGACACAACGCTCACACAAAGCCAGAAACTGACCAGGGGCGGACTGGGTCCCGCAAGAGGGCGTCAACCTTGACCTCCAAAGGGCGCAAAAAAATTAAAATGCAAAAAGAGAGAAAAAAAAGTGCAATTAAAAAAAAAATTTAAAGGAAGGGAAAAAAACGATGGTGCAAAGCTTTACGAGTTTAAAGAAAAGAAAAAAAAGCAAAGGGAAGTCGCACAGATTTGTGAGTGAAAGAAATAGGAAACTGCAACAAAATATTTAAAAAATAAAAGTAAATTTCAAAAAAAAAACTTTTTTAAACAAAAAAAAGGTGTTCAGACTTGAGGGCGCATAGAAGGGCCAGTCCGCCCCTGAAACTGACAGATGAAAAACAGGTCACAAATTTACGACACAGACGATTTTACAGTGCAACCAGGCTTTGCTACACATATAATGTAGCCGCAGGACATTAATTTCAGCAACTGTTTTAAAAAATCATTAAACACTGAAATTCTTTGTAAAATCGTGTTTGTGTAACAATATATTCAGGACCTATTTCGCATCTGTCAGTTTCTGGCTTCGCATGTCATGTAGAGCATCAGCATTGCGTTCACGACCATATGAGGCAGTGAGAAGCAAAGGGAAATTTTCAAGTTTTGAGTAAAACGCATTTAAAGATAACGCCCTAGGTAGGCTTTCATGGAATTTTTTTTCTAAATCATGCTGTATAACAGGTCCTACCAGAGCTACTAGTACAATCTCCTGCCCCCAAGACAGAGGAGAAGTTCACCTCCCCTCTTTCCTTTTTATCTCCAAATTTTAACTTAGCCACTTGCATCCCTTTGCTTCTCACTACCACACATGATCCAATATGAAATATGCTCATTTAGGTCCTCTCTACTTGCCTTTGCCTTTTTACGAAATGTTTTGAATCATTCTGTATAGATTCAAACCAAATTAAAGAACTTTACAAACAATGGTTTCGATTTCAAAATATATCACTAAAGAGATATGATATTGCATAAATAGTGAATAACAGTAATCTAAAGGGTGTTTTTTTAGAGGTATAGAACTTTAAGTTGGCAACACTGTTTGATATGTGTGCCATTTTGATAGCTGTCACTTGTTTTGTGTTCAGTTCGATTTGCCATTTCATTATGAATAGATAACCTGCCACACAGCGCGCGTCACAATTGATTTATTGAAAGAAACTTTCGGTGAACGAATAATTTCGCATAATGGACCCGTGAATTGGCCTGCAAGATCATGCGATTCAACAAAGCTGAGCTACTTTTTATGGGGCTATATGGAGTCTTTGGTTCACTCTGATAAGCCACAGATGATTGACCTCTTGGAAGAGAACATTCTCCACCTTATTACTGACATACGGCCTCTATTGCTGCAAAAAGTGAGAAAATTGGACTTTCCGATTATACTTTCTCCGAGCCAACCGAGGTGGCCATATGCCAGAAATCATATTTAAATAAAAATGGCAAAGAGTCATCTTTCGAATAAAGCAACATTCATGACAATTAAAGATATTTAACTGTGTTTTATTTGAACCTAAAGTACTCAACCACTAAAAAACACCCTTTAGATTTAAAATCAAATGCATATATATATATATATATATATATATATATATATATATATATATATATATATATATATATATATATATATATATATATATATATATATATATATATATATATATATATATATATATATATATATATATATATATATATATATATATATATATATTAGGGTGGTCCTTATTTATATGGGAAATTTTTTTTTTCGGAATTCAACAAGTGACGCCCCCTAGTTTTGTGACACTATAATAAAAAGTAATCGGTGCAAAATTTGGACTCGATCGGTCAATAATAACACGTGCCCCTAGGACGTTGAACTTTAACACTTTTGATAATTTTCCCACAAATCTTCGAGTTTTTGCTTCAGATCCCGTACATCGTTTCTCCTATCTTTGCAAAATATTTTTACAGCGAGGTAACACTAAAATTAACCTTTTTAATTACTTCATATCGTCTAAAGATTTTACATTGAATAAGAATGAAATAGTGCTTTAGAAACTTGACCTTAATCGTACGCTTTTCTCAATGTATCTCAATCGTGTGCATTTTTTTCCGATAGTCTTGGACTGTCTGTAAAATACTAAATTGCTTTTGTGACTCATATTTGGAAAATTGATTGTGAAATTCTTCGATTAATTGTGCTCCTCTTTCAGTAGTATCATTCACATCTTTCAGCATTTTAACGATATCTCTTCCCTCTTCCCTTTAAATAGCTTCCTTCATTTTGCCATGAATCAGGATCAAATAAGAAAATATCTTTTGGTGTTTGTAACTTATCAAACAGTTTTATTGACTTGTAATTCATTCTATAAAGAGAAAGATCTTTACTAAGAAAGTATTCCAAATCATCTACTGTTATCTGAAATTTTTTATACAGTCATCAGACACGTCTTTCTATTCAGCAAGCATTTTTTTGAAGTATTCTTTTCCTATCTCCAAAATAATTCCTTCATCCAATACGGACAAAGCTACTAGTTCATCCCCTAAGTACCATAAGTGATTTATGAATTTTTCAATCACTGCTTCTGCTGCATGTTTGTCATCATTTTGTACGCTGCAGGTTTTTTAGACACTAGACTTTATATTAATTTAAAAGGCCTAGAATGGGTTGCTGCGAAAAACTATATTTTCATACAACATTTAACTGTAAAACAGCATTTACGGGCATTTTCTTCATGTAAGGTGGATTTAAATTGTTTCCTAAATATATAAATATTCAAACAATAAATTCCTTTTTCCACTCATCTTGCTCACAGATAAGCTCCAGGTTGCCGAAAACATATCCCTGTAGGAGGGGAGACTTCCCCAAGAAATATTATTACACGTTATGAGAATTCTCTGTAATATTTCTTAATTCCGCTTTCTACGAACAATAATATGTCGTCAAATTCTTCTTTTAGAATTTAAGTGGTATGTGTACTTTTTGAATTTTGAAGCGCTTAAATAATGGAATATCGAGTCTAGAACTAAGAAAGGCAAGAACTTCTTTAAAGACACTCTGCAGTACGATTTCAAGCGCATGATGATAGCAATACAAATGCAATATATCACCGTTCAGCTTTTGCTCTAAAAAATTACATGCACAATTTATACTGCCGGAATTGTAAGCCGCTGTACAAAACACTACAGCTTGAACAGTTAGCAATAAAGAGCAATCATCTAAGATATCATATACAACTGAAGAAATATCTTAGAAATTCTGAGTAGCTGTTTAACATTGGGACCTGAAGCTATCATGGTAAGCTCATCGGCGTTTTTTTTTCCAGTTACATCTGGATGTAGCTTTGTATCCCAGGGAATAACTAAAAAATCTAAATTTAAATTCATGAAATCTGATTTTACCTCTCGAAGATTTTCTCTTGCTCTCTTAAGGGATGTACTATTGATCATAAGGTTATTTGAATTTAAATTTACTTGCATCTACATAGGCTGTTAATAAATGAGCAGCATCGTTGTCCCTAATATGGCATTTGTATAACATTGATGAAATGCGAGCAGATATCAATAGTTGTGAAGCTTTTTTGCGTTGTGGTAGACCAGATATAGAAAACAAGTTCAACAGGTTAGGATAGATACCCATTTCGGTTTCTAAATCTTGTGAATTGCAAGAGGAATTTGATGATAATAAAGGATTATGTACTGAAATAGAAGACAGTTTAAAGTATAGATTTTTACATTATTCCGATCTGGAATTTTTTAAAATTTATATTTTAGATATGGAAAATAGAGTTTATTTTTATGGTAGGGTAATCGAGGATTTTTCAAAATTTAAATTATAAGAATACATAAACATTTAAGTATATAACTAAAGAACAGCGAATTAAAATATAATTGTCATTACTTATATTTATAGCATGGAAACCTAGAGATCCTATTAGCAACACCTATTACATATACATAAAATTTTCTAAATCAACACCCCCAAAACCTGGAGGAGGCAATTTGTTGTCAAAAATCATTCATTAATGGCCTATTCCATTCATTAATGGCTTTTAGAATCCCTTGTGTCCATCTTGGTGGAAAGAAATGTTCCCTTGCCGCTTGGTTTGAAACGAGCTCGAATAGCAGTATGGCTGTCTCAAGGCTATTGGTGTACATGTACCCTATGTAATATGTAAAATTTTACAGAATGAAAGTGAGAGAATGGTTGGTCAGGAAGTAGCAACATCTACTGAGGTTCAAAATTACTTTAAATATGAAACCTAGGAATATTTTTACATAAAAATGAGAAAATCCGCAATTTTTTTCTTCGAAACTCAAAAAAGGGGGCCCTAGGGGCACGTGTTAATATTGATGGATTGACTTAAAATTTTGCATGGATCATTTATTTGTATAATGGAACAAATTGAGGGGGCGTCGCGTAAAATATCTACAACTTCAAAAATAAGGACCACTCTAATATATATATATATATAGTTTGCTTTCTTTCAAACTTGCAAACTAACACACCAGTTAACTCTTTAAAATGCTGAATTACATTATTTACCATTATTTTAAAGTACAGGAAATTAACTCATTGGAACTTTTGTTTATGTAGTTTGAAAGAACTACAAGGTTTGGAAAAATAAATAATATTATAATAACTAATGTAATTAGAAAATTCTTTATTCACCAGTGGCTGGTAGTAAAAGTTTCATTCGCAAAATATTTTGAAACTGTAGCCTTTTTGTTTGCTGTAAGTGCTGAACAATTAATATATTTTTTAATTTGTTGAAGTTTAACCCTAAATTAATTAAGGGGTATGAAGTAACAGATTTTTAATAAGTCAGTTCATAAAAGCTACATCTCGAGTTTAGTGAGAAATATTTAACTATTAACTTAATGCCTTTTCATTCATTAAAGTCCTTAATTTACTTCTTAAGAGAGCAATTAACAGATGTGTTTTAATCGCCGAGCTTTTTTATTTTTTAGTCGCCTTGTGACGGGTGGCGACCGCCAAGTTTGCCTTTAGTGATATCGATTTTTAATAAAATGCAAATTAAATGCTGTTTCACCACCAGCAAATGATTTCAGTCTAAATTGACCTTTTTTGTAGAAATTTAATCTTAGCAGACATTACTGAAAATTTCTTAATTACCTGATTTACATGCTTCAGTGACAGTTGAAAAAATACAATAAAATAAGAGTTTAAAGCACGTTAAAAAAGTTTTCTTCACTCTTTTTGGAAAATATGTAAATTTGAAGAAAAAGTTTCAAAATTGCTTTGCAATTTTAATTAAATACACTTTCTGTTAAATATTAGATTTGAATGATTATTTTGAAGTAATATTCAATTCACATGGGGTTTAAAAAAACAGCAAAAAACTCAGTAAAGATATCTGGCTTACGCTTTTAAGACGAATTTATTCAAGGAAAGGCAAAGCAAAAACATTAATGAAAATAAACGCAATACAAATTTAATTCACTTTAGTTTTGCATTCTAGACCTTCCTTTTCTTACTGCGGATATTTTTCACTATCACAAATAGCTAATATTTTGCTTTGCGTGGGAGTATTTACTCAAAAAAGGATGGATTTATTTTTTGCCGAAAAGAAAATGGAAAAGAGCTTCCCTTCGAAATGGAATATGGATTTTTAGTATACAAAGAAGTGTAGCTTCAAATATTATCTTTTCATACTAAAATAAAATATCAAACAAATTTATCTTCATGTTTAAAAAACTGATGTCTTTAGAAAAGTGGGATTGATAATAATCCTTTTTAGCTTAATTTTTTTCCGTATTGTACATCGTTCTATACAACGTATTTGAATCATTTAATGTACCACACATTAATAAATTTCAAATATCTTTCACAGGAGTATTTTTCGCATGTTGGTTTTCCTGTGTAATAGTTTCATTCACAGTTTCGTTCTTAACGAACGAATGAACCTCCTACGAATAAGATATTTTTCCTGATTATTTCTTGGCCGGAGAGAGCGAGAATCTATCAACTATTCCGTTTATTTCTTTTAGCACTATCCTTTTCTTTTTGTATTTTTTTTCTTTTTTTTAAAATTAAAAAGAGCTGTATATACCTTTCCTGTATGTTATTCACTATCCTTCTTTAAAAAAAAAAGAAAGAAAAAGAAACAGGAATACTCCACCTGCTTCCCACTTTCTCACGTTTCTTGCTTTCTCTCGGTTTTGTGAGGGTTTTTTTTTCTTTTCCTATTTATTTAGATTTTTATTGGCATCACTACTTTATTATCATGTTAAAAAAAAAAAACTTTTTTGCTTAATGAACAAGGCTTACATTCGAAATTTAACTTTCTTACATTTTTTTCCTTCTTATTTGAGGATAACTCTTTTTTTTTTCTTTTTCACTTTTTGTTATGTAAGAGACTGTCCATAAAATGCTTCCCTTTTTTTCAAACATTATTGACCTACCACCCCTAAGCCACAAACCATCACACCTCCCCCCCCCCCAATACCCTCACCGCGCGACATCATTTGTGAACGACTCCTACACACATTTCGTTAATGTACTTTTCCATCGCTCTCTTGAATTAGAGAAAGCTAGTTAGCCTTTGTCAAAATAAAGAAAATAATTAAGTCTTTCTAAGGGTACACGGTACACGAGAATTATATGTGTGCTTAATCTTTTATCCACACTTTGTGTTTGCTTTTAGGACATTAATTTTATTTGTTCTGTCTCTCTCATTCTATTAGATTTTTTTCTTTCTTTTTTTATGTACTCTACCAGATATAACTCGGAGAAATGTTGAAAAAAAAATAATTAGGAATTTCTTAAAATAAAACTTGCAGAAACTTCCATTTTTGTCAAGAAAACTGATTTTATTATTAAGCAGTGATTAGTTTTTTTTCTTCTACTCTCATCCTCGTGAGAAATATCTGGATGTGAGACACCCCCCCCCCCCCTTCTGAAATCCTATTTATAATTTTTAGCTTTAAGAATAGAAGCAAACATTTTAGAATTGTCAATTATAAGGTTTATTTATGCATTCATAATTTAACTGCAGCCTATACCAATCGAATAAAAAGCAATAAGTGCGAAATTATAAAGACGAAAATAATTACCGTATTACCCCGCAATACGGCATGCCACAAAATTCGGGGGACAACAGATTTTTAATAACACTTGCCTGGCCCTTTCCGGCATGCCGGGAAAATGGAGGTTAGGGAAAAAAATAATACTATAAAAATATATGTTCAGTTTAAAAATAAATAAGTTCTATACATACCTTATTGGTATTAATCAGCAGTTTAATTTTGTAAAAATGTTTACTAACAATGTTTCAATTGGAAATTTTCAATTCTTGTAGTGACACGACGCGGCGCTTGCCTGGGGTTTTAATTGTGACTCGCAATGTACTAGATATGTCACTTCGCTATACTCTTGAGATAATCTTATTTACCGGCCATTTCCTGATTTGAGTTGGTAAATGTTCCCTTTTCCCCGGACACTAATCTTTGGCACTCGGCCTGCCAACAGGGTCCCCCCCCCCCCACACGTCCTTTTCAGATTTCTCTCATTTTAGTGCAAGAAAGGATACATGGGAGTACGCTGCTGATGCAGAACGGATCTCAGCTGTTCCGTTTTGTGCAATCTGCCATTTGAGAAGACTGACCACAACAACTTTGACATTCTAACCGACAAAAATGAAAGAAAAAAGAAATAAAATAAAATGGGGAAAAAATCGACCTATCACTACCTTCTTTTTTCAGTTCTAGAGTACGATCGTAGTCATCAAATACACCATAAAAACCAGGACATTAAGTGTAGTTAATTTTTAAGAAAAAACTAGCACGTAAATACAGTTTCAGCCTTTTGAAATCATTCTGTTTGTTTTATTTTGTCAATATCTCTCTTATTCTAATAGGAAGTGTTTTGCATTGAAAGTCTTTTGTTCAAAAATATTATCTATTCAAAATCAAACTCGGTAGATAGCTTTCCAATCGAAAAATGAAATACGGCCGAAAATTCATCAATGTTAAAGATACGTTGGGGAAGGAATGTTTGCGTTACTTGCATAGGGCTGTTAATCATTGACCTATATATAAGTTTTCTATAAGCGCCATGTTATGTCAGCACACAAATTACATAAACACACATTACAGTCATATTACATCATTCTATGCCTACTTTTTTAGAATAGGATCTTCCACATATTCTTGAAGTGTTTTGTCTCATTTCATCAAAAATCGAATTATCCGATTATTTGTCTGTTTTGCAGTTGTGGTAGAACTATTGAATCTACAGACTTCGTTTTTGGCTTAAATGAAAACCAATTAAAAGTACTGTAACAGTATGCCCAGTTTTTTTTTTCAATTCGAGTCAGAATTCATGTCCATATTTGGCGTGGAATGTTATCGAAGCATAGTTTTTTTTTTTTTTTCCTCCAAAAATGGCCATTTTTTGAAGTACGATATCTCCTAAACCAATGGTCGAACAGAACTCCACTTGAGCTTAAATTGTTCAAAATTTAACGTGCTTTAAAATGGATATCCATATCAAAAGTTGAATAGTTTAGGAGTTATAAAGCAAAAACTAAAAAAAGTTCGAAATTTTCGCAGTTTTTCGCGAATTGCGCAGGGGGCACAGGTTTTTGAAAACTGCAACCTTACATTTCCACTACACTAACTGACCCAAACAACATATTAAAAAAATCAGGACTACACCGCACTTTGCGATTTTAATGTCTAATATGACTGGCCTATTATGTTTACTATTGATTAGATAAAAAATATTTTACACTGAAAAGTGTTTTTATTTTTTATGCAACACCTACACTCAACTTTAGCCACGCTGTTTATGTCCAGAACATTATGAAAGCATAATATGTTCTGTAATTCGAACGATTTGCAAGTACGAACTCCGACGGTTTCCATTGGTTCGGGTTAAAGATGAGAACGGTCGGAAAAATCCGGAAATTTTGGAAGATTTTTTTCCCCCTCCAAAAGGGTTTATTTCCACTGCGGAAAAATTGCCGTTTTTGAATTTTTTTACACAAAATAATGTATTTAGAAATTTATAATATTTATATTCCCCTGCTTTTTTTTAAAAAATTTCTTATGTTCTATATCGCACATGAAAATACCAACTTTGATAGTAAATTTGTAAGCAATTTAATTTCCCTGTGCACGAAAGTATTATGTGCTACTACTCTAGTAAATAAAATTATAAATGTATACACAAGACAGAATTACATCAATTAGTGAAAACGCCTAAGTTAAAATTTTTAATATTTTCATTCAATATGTGTATGTATGTATAGATGTATGCACATACATGTAATTGCGTGTAAAAAAAGATTTTATTAAAAACAAATAAAGGAAAAATCTCAAAATTTACAAAAAAAAAGTTTGTCAAAAAGTAATTCAACAAATTATAAAAATCACACCTTGCTCACTATTAACTACGGACCGATGATTTGACTAATTTGGATGATTTTTGGTTCTTCGAAATTAGAAATCTACTAACAATAAGAAATCAGATTTTTTTTTTTTTTTTTTTTGGAAAAGTTTTGTGAATATTTTTAAGAAGGAGAAATAATATCGACGGTATATAGGGGAGCGAGGGGCTTGTTGTAACAGTTTTTAAAAATGGTGCCATATCTTGAGATGTATTGGTTAAATTATCACTAACGTAATTTTGTTTGGTACTCTGGTACAATCTGGTTTGGTAATTTGGTAATTACTAACTTAATTTTGTTTGGTACTCTGACTATTCTTCTATGAAGTCTAATTGAAAAAACATCTCATCTATATGTATCTCTTTCAGAAAAAAAAGTTTCTAAAAAAAGGGAAGTGTTACAACTTACCCCGTACTTGGGGTTTGTTGTAACATCTATTGAGGCATGTAGTAACAACAATAAAAAACATGAATTTTACACCATTAATCATTTATTCTCTTCACATTTTGCTTTGTTTTCAACAAATAATTAGGTATTTAACGAAAATAATAAGATACTTCTACTAAATGCATCTACTATTAAATAATTAACTGAAATACACTTTTTTTTAGGTAATCAACAATTTAAATATTTTAGTTTTAAACTATTAATCCTGTTTTGTATTAAAATTCTACCATAGATATTGATATACAAACTAGGCTGATCAAAATCACAGTAAGTTAAATATTAAACCTCCAAATTAAGTATTTTAATTATCTCTTAGTTCTTACATCTTATAATACTCAGTTTGTTCATAAATCTCTTTATCAATGAATTTAGTCTTCATCTGAGTTACAGTTAATACAAACAAAAAATAGTATCTACTCCGTCACATCTTACATGTGCCCACATCTTACATACAATATATTCAACCGAATCACCTTTTGCATTACGATAACCTTCGCTGCAAACTAGACAATATCACTCTTCAGATTCAGATTCCGAATCCGATTTTAAAACCCTTTTCTTTACTCTTTCTAATCCATCTTTATTGTTTGCAGATTTTTTACCTTTGCCTTTTCCCTTTACTCTTTCTTTATCATCTTTTTTCTGCTTTCTTTTCATATTCCATTCTCAAAGTTTCTTTTTCAGGTGTGTCTATCAATACAGTGGACTTCCTTTTACGCCTGTTACTTATATTTGTTTTCCGTTGTGGTGCTTTTGGTAATAGTCTAATTTTCGATGGGGAAAATTTGCTTAGACCAGAGCAACTCCGAGTTGGTTCGTTTAGTTTCGAGATTCAACGATAAATTTTGAATCACATTTAGAGAATTTTCTGATTGTTCAGTGGGATCTGGACGATCAGTGACATAAGAGGAGCAAAGTCACTGTCTTGGAAAATATCTACATTTAAAGACCAAACCCGAAAGGTATACTAAATTACAAATAATATACAGCAATATGGGGCAAGTTGTAACATGTTACAACATACCCCGAGATTTTGTTACAATTAACCCCAAATCATAGTTTTTCATATTTAGCGTCTAAATTATTCAAACACTTTCTAATCTTGAAAACTATGATAATACATCATACATAGATAAATGTTAATACGAAATAAAATATTGAAAACTATTTAGTCAAAAATAATAAAGCTAACCAAAAATTTACGAAAGTCAAAACATATGTTTCCTGCCAATAACGGAGAGCTCTCACACACCCACTCACTGCGTCGCCTGGCGGGACATTGGCGGTGATGACGTGACGCAGTGCATTATAACAGTAAGATTGAGTCAAAAAAATAGATTAATAAAGTTTAAATTCCTAGTGAAAGAGCACTGTTACTATTTACCCCTGTTACATCAAGCCCCTAGGTCCCCTATTTGAAAATATTTAGCC
Organism: Uloborus diversus; assembly: GCF_026930045.1. NCBI lineage: Eukaryota > Metazoa > Arthropoda > Arachnida > Araneae > Uloboridae > Uloborus > Uloborus diversus. Next base: position 127,457,250 of record NC_072734.1, on the reverse strand, counting down.
CTTCTTAAGTTTTGTAAGAAAATAAAACTATTAAATTTCATTTTAACGTGTAAAAATTCAATTTTTCCAGGGGAAAAAAACAGAAAAAAAACCGTGGGGAAAAAAAACGTTTTTTCCCCCACGGTTCGAAATTTCAGAAATTTTGTATCTCTAGTTCGGATTAAAAAGGTTCTACTGAAAAAAAAATATTTTTAGCCATGAATTAATAATTCATACTGAAGCATCAAATCTCGAAAATATTGAAATTTTTTGATTTTTTGCTGTATTATTCGAAAACTTATGCTCTTCTGAGATAATAGCTTTTATGAAAAAAAAAAGTTGATATGCTTCATTCATTTTTTCTCTGGCAAATTTCTACAATTCCCAAAGATGTCATTGACAAAAAAAAGGAATGATAAACTGGTCCTTGCTCATGCAGAAAATAAGTAGGGAAGAACAAAAACTATATACAAAAAACTTGTCAAAGTTGCATGCAAAATTGAATGCAAACGAACGCGTAGAAAAACGTTTTTTGCTTTTTGATGACATTGAAACAGGGATTCCCAACCTGTGGGTCACTACCCAAAACTGTGTCGTGAAGCGTTACTTATGCGGTCGCGATATTATTCTTACTTGAAAAGTATATTACATTACGCGGTCAGAAAATATTATGTAAGGAGAAAAAAAAATTGTTAGAAAAGAAATATAAAAATATTAGGTTTAAGTAAATAGTTTGAAAATATTATGTACCGGGAAAAAACATTTTTGTCAGAATAATAATTAAAAATAGGATAACACTCCCAGTAATTGGCAGGTCACCAGTGATTGGCACTTCCAACAAAAATGGCAAAAAATAAGATTCATATCCAATCGTTTAAAAGTAGAAGGTATATATCAACTGAATCTACATTTATTTTAAAGACTAGTGGTACCTGTACGGCTTTGCCCGTAGTTGAAAATTAAAAGGTCATTCGGTTCGCCTGTATATTTACAAATAATGGATGACGAATTCCTCGCCAATTGGCTATGTTCATTCGCTCTCCCATTCCACGTCATGATAATTTCGTAATTTACTCGTCCATCTTATGATAATTTTGCTCCGGGAAGCGTTCTTAAAATTGAAATAGAAAAAGAACAAAATCGAATTTTCGAAAAATCGCTTCGAGGTGCACACCCCTATGCCGCAAACTAACTTTGTGCCAAATTTCATGAAAATAGGCCGAACGGTCTAGGCGCTATGCGCGTCACAGACATCCTACAGACATCCTGAGGACAGAGAGACTTTCAGTTTTATTATTAGTACAGATTATAACTTCAATTCATGTTACGAAATGGTAGCAGTGCATAAGAAAAATAAACAATTTTGGCTTGTATCAATCAGTCATTTTTGTTGCAAAAGCTTCTTCTCTGGCAAAAACTGGGAAGCATGTGCATCAATCCATTAAAATCTGACTTAAAATATATTTTAAACTTTCGTTGTCCAAAGTTTTGTTTATTTGAAAGGTGTTACTTTGAGTGGGTAGAAATTTATTTTTTTCCCTTTTTGGATTTTTGAAGTAATGAAGGATGCCATTTAGTGGTGCTTCATATTTGCTAGTCTCCAGTAATTGGCACATGTGCCTATAAACATTATTGTGATTTGCAATATGTCACTAGTTTGATTTCTGATACTTTTGCAGCAGCTATATTGTATGGGTTCTACTATTGATTTGAATCCTACAGAATATACTGTTAAATTTTTAAGAGAAACAATAGAAAACAAGTATGTTTGGCCATCAGTCAGATACTGTGACTGTAGAGAATAGGTTAATTTTTTATGGTCTTTTAGAATCATCGGGTCAATGTTTCTTTTTCTGTGGAAACAGCTATAATTCATAAAATCGGAACTGCGGGGGTGCCCTCCCCTTGAGGGCAAGGGCACACACCCCTCAATGTCGCGGAGCCCCCCCCCCCCTCAAATGAGAAAAATACCCCTAAAACCCCCCTAAAAATTTTAATGGCGCAGTGTGCGCCATGACCCCCCCCCCTCTAGGTGGGCAACACTGGAAACCCGACTAATTAAACAGCAATAATCTCTATTTTTTCGAGTGCAACACTCCAATTTTATTTTTATTTCTCTAAAATACTTTTTCAACGTCAAGATGTGTAATTTAACATTAATTTATGTAAAATTACCTACTTTAAATTAACATTAATTATGTTTCTTATGATGATAAAATTTGTTTGTAACCTAAAAAAGAAAAATGAAGTGATTTTCCAGTTCTATTAACATTTGCCAATCACTAAATCACAAGGTATCATACACTGGGGTAGCAGGTGCCAATTACTGGTGATTTTGTTAACTGTTTATGTATATATTTTTTAAAAAATATCAATTCAAATATTTTTGATTTTAACGAACTAAATAGATGCAGAGATGTGCATTCCTTAATACAAAAATATTTGCAAGTGAATATTTTTTTCCAAGTATTGGAAAGGAAGTTTAAAGGACAAACTCTTAAAGTGCCAATTACTGGGGTCGTTACCCTACTATGTAACGGGAAAAAATATTTTTGTGAGAACAATATTTAAAAATATCATGTTTGATTATATTGCTTAAAAATATTATGTAAGGAGAAAAAACATTTTTGTCAGAATAATATTTAAAAATATTATGTTTAAATATATTGTTTAAAAATATTATTGTAAGGGGAAAAACATCTTGGTCAGAATAATATTTAAAAACATTTTTTTAAATATATTATGTAAGGAGAAAAAACAATTTTGTCAGAGTTATTTTTAAAAATATTATCTTTAAATAAGTATATAGTTGAAAAATAATATTTGAGGGGGGAAAACTTTTTTGTCAGAGGAATGTTAATTGCGACAAATTTTATTTGTAAAATTATATTGTTCAAACTTGTGTTCAAAATTCGTCATTTAGTTCCTATTTTATTAATAGTTAGTAGTATTCTACCGTGGGTAAGTAAATGGCAGTATCTGCAGGAATGAGTTTTTGAGATATTTGAAGAAATACATTTGTAATTCCATACTAGCAAAGGGAAAATGTTGGAAGTAGACTTTTTTTCGAGATTTTTTTCAGCAAAAAAAAAAAAAAAATAAATAAAAATAAATAAATAAAAATGAGCAAGCTTCTACAATAAAATTAAAGTGCAATAGGTTGCCAGAAATGCAAAAAAATGAAAAATTAAGAAATTGGTATTCTAAAGAGCTTTAATTTTCTGTAAACACCAGGAAAGTGTAAAGTAAGTTTAACTACCAGAATAAGAAATCTAATTAGAACGATACTATATTTTATTTATGTAAAGTAAAACATAGTAGAAATAAATCAAACCGGAATCATGGTTATTTCATATATATATATATATATATATATATATATATATATATATATATATATATATATCCATTTTTTGTTATTATCAATAGAACGACGGTTCGGATGCCATTAAAGAAGCTGGTTGACCCATTTCGGAAAGTTAGGGTGAACAAACATCAATCATATTTGACAGTTATTAATGGATCATGGTGGTAATATCTGAAGCATCGTCAACCGTTCCTAATGTTATTCAAATGTCTGTGTAAGTGAAGTAAAATTGAAATATCCTCATAAGTTTTGAGAAATCATCTTACGTTAAGAGCCTTTTTTTAGTAATAATTATAAAAGAGTTAATGACAAAATGTGTATATCAGAAATTATCAAAAACTTTTTTTGAGGAAAACTTTTCTGAATTATTTTGCTCTAAGAATGAAAGACATATAATAATACAGTTATTCTACGTAGTATTTCTTACATAAAATTCGAAAAACAAAGTAAATTTCACTTAGCTATGGCATTAAGGATATCCCTTGAATTGACCATTTTATTTCTTTACGAATAGTAATTTTCAGATAAGATTCTCTCATCCCTTATGAATTTTTAATGAAGTAATATTTTTGATTGTCTACTCATTGTATGCTAAAAGCTATCTCCTCAACATAAAATTTATACAAAAAGTACAAAACTTTAATTCTAAAAAAAATAATAAAAATTTTAAAAACTTTTCGATCAGATTCTTATTTTCTGATTCAAAAACCTTGACTAAAATGAAATTTTGATAAATATTATGTACAAGTTTAAACAAAACAAAATAAAAATACAGTTTCTTTCTTTTAGCACCGGAAAGGTTTGCTGACCGGTTCGAAAAAAATTCCACATAAATTCCCAAATATGGAGGTGAAAAATTTCCTGCACATATTATTATATATCGTTGGAAAGAGTAGAATTTTCCGCGTTCTACGCACTTTGTTTCAAGGCTCAAACTTAATTACGTCGGGAGTTATTTGCGTTTTTAGCTCGAATTTTTTTAGGCTTAGCTGAAATTTACGTTGTTAAAAATTCAGGAAGATTTTCTGGTAATAGTTACTGTAAAATGGCGGACTTACAGAATCGCTGATTTTTACGGTAATTTATGCCGGAGAAATAAGCGACCCCACCTCTAATTGCTTGCTGTGGCCTCCCGAAAAAACCGCATAATTTTACAGTAACATTTGATTTTTACCGTAATAGTTATTGGCAACATGGATGCCAGTAACAATTACCGTAAATTTACCGGAAATTTTTTAACAGTGTATGCACTACTTTCTTCGTTAAATCTATCAATAAAAAGTGAAGGAACTGTCCCAGTTTTCTTTTTGACATCATTGGAAAAAGCGACATTTTTTACTCCAGATCCATCTGGATCTATGGTCGTTGACCGAAAAACTAAGCTTCTATCTCCAAAGGAAAAAAAGTTGCAAGTTTTTTTAAATCAAGTTTACAAAATATCATAACCTTTCAAATTGTTAACCATTTTCTTTCGCATTTTAATTCCTTAAACTTATTTTATTTTGTGTTTCCATGGTTACGCTTTTTAAATCCACCTTTCTCGATTTAATTTCTTAAAAGTATTTTAATATCTCTCGTCATTGTTTGGGGGGGATTTTTTTTTTTTAAATTCAAGTCTGATTGTTGAATATACGTCACTTGACACAATATTTATTTTCAAGGTGGATCTGCAATGCCGAGCAATGCAGCTAGTACAATATATTTTAAATACTTTTAAAAACAAAATTTGAACCTTTTCTTTCTTTGAATGCACATTGTAAGTTAATTTAACTATTTTTGAAATGCAGCAACGTTTCTCATGCAAATTTTGTCGAAATAGTTCAATGTTTAAGTTGAAACTACGGGGATTAGTTTAATGGTCTTGTGTACAATCGGGCTCCACGGAATGTAACATTGAATGAGCATGGTCCTGCAGCCAATAGGATTAATAAAATCTGCCTTGAGCCCGCGAGTTTGACCAACAATGCTGCGCTCATGCGTATTCAGTTAGATAAATTGTATAAGTCAGGTTGATTTAGTAATTAATTTTGGAGGTTCGTTTATAACAACTGTGGCCAACTACGACCTGTGGACCATATGTATCCCGATGTTATGCTCCATTCTGCGAATCGGAAACCATGTTCTATAACTTTCCTAAACAACCGTTCTTATCATTCGATCCAATATACTAAAAATGATTGTTACAAATTTGGTGCCAATTAGTAGGAATAGGAAACTAGTTTCCAGAAACAGATGGAAATACAGACAGACAGACCGACAGACATTTTATCCCATCTCCATACCTTGATATTTATTTAATTATTTTATTCTTTTTTACCTTTTTTTCCCGCGATATTTTTAAGATGGATTAAGCCTTCTTTTATTTTTTTTTCTTAATTCTCTGACTTTTAATAGAAAAGTAGGCTAAAAAAAGGCAATACAGCTTCACAAGAAAGGTTCCTTGAAGCTAAACTGAGAAAAAATCCAAAAGGAAACCTCACAACATTTAAAATTCTTTCTCCTCCCATAAAAAAGTGAGTTATGACTATACTTACTTTGATATTGCGTCCTCTGCCTAAATATCCTCATAATTTCTCGTCCATCGTACGGATCAGTGTTGTTCTTCAACGCGATGGCCAGCGCGTCAGCGTAGAGCGTAACAGCATCATACAAATACGAAGCATAGGGAGTAATGTGCTGCATGGAGTAGAAAGATAATCGAAATTAAACAATAATAACATGTAACAAGGATTTTCTAGTAAAATGACAGTTTTAAAACGCAAACACACACCTTACATTAATTACTCTTTGAGAGCCATGCTCTTAAGTACATTAGAAAATTTTGGGATGTGTTTTAAAAAAAGAAGAAGAAAACTAAAAGATTTTGGTGTCTTAATAGAATGAAAAAAAAAGCATTTATAAATTTTCATTCAATAAAGTATAAAATAGGTTTAAACTTTGGTGATACATATGTGCATCATATTTGTCAATTTTAATTTTATTTTTAAACAGCTTAAATGTCTTTAAAATATTCCTGATTTCAACGATGATTCTTTCGCTTTCTCTTCATGCAAGACATATGTTGCTATCTGCATAGGTGCCAAAGCTTCACAGAGTACCTATAGCCAGGCTGCTCTTTACATTGTTGGCGTCGACATCGCTAAAAAAGTATGTCTAAATTTTGCGACCATGTCACGGTAAGTAAAGGCGAATACTTTCAAATAGAAATGAAATAAAATGAGGCATTTACGTAAAAATTACACTGTCGCTATTTGGTGGCTGCGTCACGACAGCGCACCCAGCCGCAGGCGTCTCTGAAAATCTGTAAGCATTTGAAGGAATACAAAGTGGCAGTGCATTTGAACGATCCTACACTCCCAATCATTCTTTAACCATCTTCTTTTTATGACTTATCTGAAAGCAAGCGGGCTTTTCACGCGTCTAATTTAAAAAAGAGGTGCTGACCGTCGAGGCCTTCGAGGGGGCATGCCGGCAAACATATAGTATATAGAAAGAAGAAGAAATCCGACTTCAATTTCTTCCTCTTATTTATTTTCTTCAGGGATCTCATTCAAGCAGATATACCATTTCCTCTTTTCTCTGCCTTATCATACAGTTTTATTTGTTTTTAAATAACTTGTAATTAATTTAAAAAATCGTTACACATGTACACTGCCGTAGGAATGAAGGTATATCTGCTGAAATGAGATTCTGAGACATTTAAAGAAACGCGTCTTGATTTCTTTTCTAAGAATAAGGGAAATGTTGGATTTTGACACTTTTTTCAAGCTTTATTTTCAGCAAAAACCAAACAAGTAAGCTTGTACAATAAAACATCAAAGTACATTCCTTGAAAAAAATGCAAAATATGAAAAATTTCCAGCTACTGCTTTTTACCAATCCACGACACTGTATATGTGTGTGCGCTCTTAGTATTGTAAACCTTAAGATTACAGATGAAGCGGATTACAGTAGCTCAGCTAAAGAATTACCTGCATTACCTGCGTGGTTTACTGCTGATCCGCATTTATAAATTTCAACAAAGTCTGGATTTCATCAAAAAAGAAAGTTAAATTAGAGCAAACACCACTTATCCACATAAATGAAGTCCAGATGACGAGGGAAAAATAAATGCGGTTCATGCAGACGCACATAAATAAGTTCAGAACTACAGGCAACGAACATTGAGAGGGTCCAGATGACTTGACTCAAGTTAATGTAATCCAGTTAAGCGTGTTTCAAAGTTAAAAAAGCATCGAAGAGGAAAAGAGAAAATCTGTACTTACGGCAACCCACTTTTCGAAGAGTTCGGAAGATAATATCTTGAAAGGCTCTTCTCTGTTGTACTCCCTCACTTTGCTCTGGAAGTCCTCGTAGTTGGGGCCACGAGGAGGAGTCGGCACGACCACCAGCAGGCTCTGAGCACTCATCAGAATGGAATCATACTGATTTTCGATATCTGAGGGATGAAAACACACTCCATGAGCGAAAAAGGAACTAAAATTAGTTTTAAAATATTAACGATGAATCGTCGCTAAAAGGAGTGGTAATCTTTTCTAGCTGAAGGCGGTATCTCACATTAAGACGAATTCTCGGGGGTCGGCACACATACAAAAAATAAATATTTGAATGTTTTCTTGATAACATAGGAAAGTGTGTAAAAGGAAAGAAAAAAGTTAGTAAGATCAGTTTATCATTTAGGAGCTACAATAGTACTGGTAGAAACCCAGATGCACACAAGTGTTCGGAACACATACAAAAAATAAATATTTGAATGTTTTCTTGATAACATAGGAAAGTGTGTAAAAGGAAAGAAAAAAGTTAGTAAGATCAGTTTATCATTTAGGAGCTACAATAGTACTGGTAGAAACCCAGATGCACACAAGTGTTCGGAACACATACAAAAAATAAATATTTGAATGTTTTCTTGATAACATAGGAAAGTGTGCGTAAAAGGAAGGAAAAAAGTTATTAAGATCTCATTTAGGAACTACAATACAAGCAGAAACCCAGACACACACAAGTGTTTGAAATGATCGAATTCAGTTAAAGAATATGTCTCCATAAAACAGCCTGACATCGGTACTCGGTACACTTTATCTCAATGAAATCAATAAAAATCTTCGTTGTAACTGGGTGGTTATTAAATTTTAGTTTGAAAATATATTCGTGTAAGCTAAAAAAAAATCGGACATAGGTGAATTCATAATTTTTTCAGATCCAAGCCAGCAAGAAAGAATTGAATTCTGAGACATGACCGACATAATGTCAAAGGTGAATAATTTTTCCAGAAATATGATACCGGAACGGCGTTCCGGCACCAATTTATCCCTATTTTGGAAATACAGTGAAACTACGATTTTACGTTTCTAGAGGAACCGTGCTTAAAAAACGTAAAATGCGGAAAAAAATAGAAAGCAAAAAAAGAAAGAAAGGAAAAAAACTAAAGGCAGTAAAGATGACTCTTTCAAAAAATCTAGGGGAGGGTGGCCCAAAGCGAGTAGGATTTCGAAGAACGCTCAAAATTTGTAGTTTTTGGATTTTTATCGTAACAATTTCGCTTTTAATTCCTAACAGAGTTCTTGAACTTCAAAATAAAAAGTGATTTTTGTATTATTTGAAGCCCAATATTTATTTATTACAAACTGTACAAACATTTGAAAAATTCGTTTGCCCTACCAGGGTAAGTTTATTTAACTGTGATTTGGTACACTTGCCAATGAAATATGAAGTTATAAATGATTAAAATAATTGACTAGCTACCTGCCATTATTTAAAAAAAAAATTTAAAAGCTGTTCTTATCCAATTTAAAGTCAGGACATCTGTTTACAAAACAGAAAGAAATAATTGATTAAATTAATAGACAAATTGATTGCCACCCAAAAAAATAACTTTTTAAACTTATGCTATTGAAATCTTTACTAATAATAAAGCTGAAAGTCTCTCTGTCGGATCTCTTTCTGTCTGTCAGGATCTCTGTGACGCGCATAGCGCCTAGACCGTTTGGCCGATTTTCATGAAATTTGGCACAAAGTTAGTTTGTAGTATGGGGGTGTGCACCTCGAAGCGATTTTTCGAAAATTCGATATGGTTCTTTTTCTATTTCAATTTTAAGAACAAAATTATCATAAGATGGACGAGTAAACTACGAAATTATCATAACGTGGAACCGTAACATGGGTACAAGCCAATTGGCGAGAAAATTCACCATACATTATTTGTAAATATACAGGCGAACCAAAAGACCTTTTAATTTTTCTATTACGGGCAACGGTACCACTAGTAGAAAATCTAAGTCAGCACACGAGTCCAGAACTTATAAATAAATATATGATTAAATCCTATACCCGCTTTGCCCAAAGGGACGTTTTTTATTTCAATAATTATAACCAGGGGCGCCGACTTGCAAAAATCATTGGGGAAGCTGGCCCAGTCATCACCGGGGGTTTAGGGGGTTATGTAATCCCGTGGAGGTTCCCCCCCCCAAATAAAGGTTGATTGTTGTGCCTTGAAAATGCCAATTTACATATTTTCTGGTGTGTATAATTTAAAAAACAAACAGTATGTGTCATGGCGTTTCCAAAGTAAAACAATCCAAAAATTGGTATACAATATTTTCTGGTTCAACTAGATCATGTCACTTGTCTTAGTAAGAGACATTTTTTTGTTCTATTTTATGGGGAGTCATGCAGTGCCGTAGCTAGGCATGGAAAAGGTAGGGCGCTTGACTTGCATTGAAGGGCACTGCCAGAGACGCCGACTTAAAAAATATCGGGGGAAAGGGGGCATGCCGCAGGAAATTTTCTAAATTTGAGATGAAAAATAGTGAGTTTTAAAGTTTTTTAAAAATCATATAATCAACATTAGAACCTCCAAAACTCGACAAGCCGGACACATATTTTTCGGCTTCGAAAGACGGAAGAAATAAATACAAACACACACAGTATTTTTGTAAAAAGGAAGTTTAATTTACGCATGCTTTTTAAGACCAGTTGTTTTTACATTAGTGATATCGGCTAACATATTCAAGTGTAAACGCAGTCTCTCAATGTCTAGGTCATTTTTGAAAAACTCAGTTGATTTTTCAAAATGTTCTCTTCTCTTTCACCTCTGTTTAATAAAAGCACGCACTCTTGTTCAACTGCAATGACCTATGTGCGTCCAGTTGATGTAAATCGCCCAATAATGCAAAATTGCACCATTTTACAAACCTCAATGTATATTGCCTTGTAGTACAGTCAACTCCCGTCTTACGCGAGGGATGCATTCCAAGACCTCTCGCGTAGGTCGAATTTTCGCGTTGTGGAAAAGGGTATGTGTAAATTTTTTTATAAACGTACCCAATTATTTTAGACACTTGTAAACACCCCCTCAAACTGTTAAAAACCATCTCTTAACTAACTGTACATTACTGTCTCTTACATAAGGAACTGAATGTTTACTTGTATTTAAAAAAAAAAACGTTTTATTCAACATAAAATACTGCTACGATGTACAAAATCGATGATTAATGGGAAAGAAAGAAAAAATAAACCGGTATACGGTAGACACAGTATATAGTAAGAAAAGCAAATGCATCTTTAGTTGTACTGTACAGTCGATCAATTAATGATATTCGTACACAATACATGAGCAGTTTCCATTTTCATAAATTTTTGCAAGACACTACTCGGTAAATTTTTACGGATTTCCTTTTCTGGACTTGTAATTGTATGTACGGAAGAATCACTCATACCTAATTCTCGTGCTACCTTCAACGCATTTTTTAGTTGACCATCAGCTTTTCAAGAAGCTCTAGCTTTTCTTTAATTGTCATGAAACTTTCTCTTTTTATCTTTACAAAATTTAGATGAAACAGCGCTCTTAGGTGTCATTATATTTCATTAACTTTCGCATTTAAAATGAAAAGGGAACTTCTACTCTCAGCGATGCTAAAAGGATAAAGATCCATTCATGAAAAAAATTTTTTTAGTAGCCAATAACAAAGCTGATACGAACACACCACGATTCCCTTCCGAGAATTTTCGTGTTGCGGTGAGGAATTCGCGTTAGGTCTGAATACTGGAGAAAAAATCGTGTTATAGCTATTTCGCATAAGTAGCGCGAGTCAAATGTTTTCCTTTGGGATTTTGAAAGTGTGCGGTAAGCTGCCTTCATTGTTTTCATACTTCTTTGGTACACGTCGATTCCGAGGAAGGGAAGGATCATCATTTTGTGAAGGTTTTCTTTTAAACACGATTCCCAAAAGTATTCAAAACTATCACGCCTCCCATTTTTTATACAAATCAAACTCTCATATATATTTTTCCAGATCAGCAACACTTAGGTGAGCTCGCCGCAGCGCTGCCCACCGGCAACAGACTTGACCCGTAAGTTCGCGCACTGGGACAAATTTTTACAGTACTCGCAGCACTGTAACACTATCATCATTCGCACCACTCGTTTTCAGTTAACCTGCTTACACAACCGTAATAATTATTTGTTTTAACTCATTACTGGGGGCCGTGGTAGCATGATCGGTAGGGCATTGGACTCGGGGCCGGAGGGGCTCGGGTTCGATCCCCGCTGGTCGAAGACCCACCGTCGTCATTAAAGGGGACTGGGCGACGTTAAATATGCTCGTGGTCTCAATGTCCTCCAAGTGAAACGATACCTCTGGGGGTGCTAGTACCAGGTAGCTATTAGCTCTTGGACTAGTTCTAAATTCTCATTAACTGTTCGATCCGGTGATGGTGCTGCCATCTATCGGTATATAAAAATAATGGAGGCAAGGCACTAGTATGCAGACCTCGACATAAATACAGTTGTAGTCAGTTGTGACTCTTGAATAGAATAGAAATAGAAACTCATTACTGAATATATTTTACAAGGTAAACTATCTTCAAACAAGGAAAATAAAAGATAAATTTATGAGATTAGAAAGCATAATGTAACTTATAATTTTCTTGATTTATTGGGGGGGCTCTGCCCCCTCAAAAATATTTTTGAGGGGGCTCGGGCCCCCTCAAGCCCCATGGAGTCGGCGCCACTGATTATAACCTTAAATTTAAAAGAGAAACAAACGAAATGACTATCGTAGTTTGAAGGTGGATGGTGTCAGAATAGCGTAACATTGTTGACAATCAAAAAATAAACTAGTCTTCGAATAATCATAAGTTACAAAACTTTATTTTTTAGAAATGTATCATTTTTTTTTTAAACCTGGTTGCGCCATGCCGCTTCACTGCTGCTTCGCTGGACCTGGTTAAAACTCGGTGGGTGTTCATGTAAATACGACATACGTATGCATCGTCGCTTAAACACCAAGGGGGGGGAGGCATGCGAAGGCCTATCCGCTTTGGGCGACTTACCTGGCTTTGAGCCACCTTCCCCTATTTGTATTTTACGAAAAGAACATTATTATGCATATCATTTTAAGATCTGTTTAAACACATTTAGTAGCAAAAACTGGGGTTTACTTTGAAAATAGTCCCGCAATAGGGAAATATTTTTTAGTCATTGAGTTCAAAGTGAACATCTTCCAGGGTTAAAATACTTGGCGATTTTCTTCCTGGTATCAATGAGGAAAAAAAGTCTTTCACTATTTTTAAGTTATTCAATGCAACACTGAAAGGCGACGTACTGTGTTTTTCGGTTTAAAATGTCCAAAAATGTGTCTTTAAATAATGAAGAAAGAAGAAACCAGTTTCAGAAGAAAAGAGTGGAGTGGAGTCATTTCTCTTTTTTCTAGATTAAATTTCCACAACGTGGATTAACTTTAAAAAAGGACCAAAAAAAAAATGCTCAATTTAGAACATTTTTTCCATTTTTTATTCCCAGAAAAACGTAAAATGCGGGAAATTCCATAGATGACAGACTTACAAACCAGGTGAAATTAGCATTACGAATTAAATTAAAAGTATACGGGAGAAACTGGATCCTGATGGAAAAACGTAGATTCGGGATTTCACTGTATGCAATTTAGTCATGCAAACGGTTCAATCGTAGGTGAAATTGGTCGAAAGAGCAAAATTATACGTCTAACTTACAAGAACACTTATTTAGGAAAATGCGATCATATTTAGATTTAAAAGAAAGAATGTAAGACTTTCTAAGAATAAAAGTTCCTTGTTTAACAAAAATAAAGAAAATAATTTTTTAACGAAGTTTTATGCTAAATCATCAAGAAAATGAAAACATTTTTGTCGATCCTTCGGCATAAAAAATAATAATCGATGATTTTTATACCGAAAAAATATAAATCATAATTCATACACGATATGAATCATGAAACAGCCCAACCTAATTCTTGCGGACAAAACATGCTGATCCATTTGGTCCGCTGCGATGTTAAATATTATAAATCGAAAGCTATATTTTGGAAATTTCCAAAATGACCCGTCATTTTAAGTTGGCATTAAGAAAGATTATTGCAAAAATTTAGAGCCAAATAGACAGAAAATGGGTTTCTGAAAATAGACGGAAACGTATTAATAAAATAAGCACGCAGTTATAACTACAACAATTCTTGGTTTGTAATTTCCTTCCTTTTAAGAAGTTTCCTACTTTATCTAAATATATTTAAATTTACATGTCGTCGCCTCAGAGCAACAGTGAGATATCATAGTGCTATTTCTAATATTAGATATCGCGGCCTTTGGGCTGAAGAAGGTTGGGCCACTACCGCAGTATAATCTTGATTCATTACCAAGTTTCCATGCACGAATGTACAATCAACCCATACAAATGGTTGAACCGTGAACTAAGACACTGAAAAAAACTCAACATACGTCAAAAACACAATAATTTTTTTAAAGGGTTATAGTTTTTTTTTTTTAAATAAAACTATCCCAAAATATTTTTACACACCGATACAAAACGGTTTTATTTGAATGCGCGACCAGGATAATTTTCCCAGAAACATGTTTTCCAAATAAAATGAATTATTTTGAAGGAAAAAAGTTAGATCTTTTGATTTGAATAAAAATATTTTTAAAATGAAAACAAAATTTCAATGCTGAGTTATTGATAAAACAAATGCATTGTTTTAGTTGTATACAGGGTGTTTCGTTTTAACCTGCAAGGCCTCTATTTTAGCAACCGTTAGTCCTAGGTGTATTCTTCCAATTGCAAAAATGTTCAAAATCAGATGTGGAGTTCAGACATTGAAAGTTTGAAGCAAAAATAAATATGAGTTAGGAAATAAAAAAATTAACTTTTTATACGGGCCCCAGGTCCCCTAACTTATGCTTAGAGAAATAATCTCCATCAAAAAACTATTACTGATACAAAAAACTTGACATTTGTGCGACCAAAATTCAAGGAGATATTCCAGTTTAAAACTTTAAGGGACCATACAGAAGATGAGATTGGAACTTATCGCCCTTTCAGAAGAATGAAAGGATTAATTTCAAACTTTTTGTGTTGGAATTATTTTTCAATGGAGAATTTCTCTAAATATGAGTTAGGAGACCTGGGCCCGTATAAAAAGTTAATTTTTTTTATTTCCCGACTCATTTTAATTTTAATTGACAATCATTTTTATTGACGGTGGTGCTGCAGAGGGAGGTCGGGGGAAAATAAAATCATAGGAGTTCAAAACTCTCAAGTAAGAACAATAAGCAATCGTGATTGCTCAAAAAAAGAGCACCAGGACATAAAGATAAAAATCAGGACAAAATATTTTTTATCAGGAATACCAGGACAACTATGAATTCTGCTGAAACGGCGCGAATAAATGAATTTCTTAATTTATTTAAAGAATACAAAAAATTGCTTCCACAGCATTTTGTTCAATTCAAATGCAAACGATTTTCAGTTCGCAGTTCACGTTTTTCTCATTATACATAACATTAAACGCATTTTAAATGACCTACGCAAGAAAAAGAAAAAGAACGAAGAATTACATTACTATTTAAAAAATTAACTCATTTTATACCTTAGACACGTGAAACAAACGTATAAAAAAAGTACAAAATGCCACAGCGAGTATTTGAATAAAGACCAATAACTTCTAAAACACGAGAAAAATAAATTCAGTCGTCTACATGCAAATGACCCGATGAAAACGTCTTAACAAAAAAATATTAAAATGAAACTAGTGTTCAGTGTTTTGCATATCAGGAAATTATTTCACGCACGGATGACACGAAATTTCATCGATCACACATGCGAAGCGAATAGGTACAAAAATCTCTATTAATTTCGCTACCTCGACATTCACTGTTGACGTGCTTTCCTTGTAGGTGATTAACATTCTGGTGAGGAAATTTTATATTTACTGATTGTGCCAACAAGTGTCCTTTTGTTTGACAAGGACTAGTGTGATGAGAGTTTCATTTCTATAGTGGCTATGATATTTATCGTTAATGATGCCTGGGAAAATGTGTCTTGTTTGTTTGAGATAGCATGGTTTTTGTAGCATCTTTTGGGTTCAGAAAATTGTTTTTAATGATGCATAGCAGTTGTTTGTTAAAAGAAATTCTCATAAGAATTTGAACTCTTTTTTTTTTTTTAACTTTCAAATCATTAATAATGATAATAGACATTTTATGAAGTAAAATAAAAAAATATATGTAAAAATGTTTTATGACAAAGTCTTTGTAAGTAAGTATTTCATGCAGGTTTTAAAACACTTTTTTTTTGTAAAATTCTTTTTTTATTTCCAGCTTGAATTTCTATGACTTGTAGTTGATTTCTCTCAAGGTCAGATACAGACTATTTGGGGGGGGGTGCATGCTGAAGAACGCCCCCCCCCCCTATGAACGAACCTACGGATTGCAGCACGAAATATTTCTGAAACAGTTTGGTATGAAAAGGACCAGGAATAAGGCACCTTCTGGGGCATAAGCGCTAAATAATTCATACGCAAAAGAAAGAAATACAATATTTCAAATATTTACTTTCAAAAATAATTAATAAATTAAAAAAAAACTTCTGAAATCGTTCATTATATTCATAAAGTGTTTACGAATACTATTGACATATACTAATCAAATTACATTGAGAAAATTTAACTTCCTTAAATTTAACTTAAAATTAAACATTTTTTGGAAAAAAAAAAGTCATTTTACATTTGTTGTAGGTCTATTAAATTTCACTGTTCACATATCTCTGCGTAAAATGCCAACTGCCAATTTTATATCGACATTTCTTAGATGCGGTTACATAACATAACATTTAATAAAAGTGGTTTTCCCGTTCGCAATAAAGGAAAAATCTTATACTTCAGGTAAGCCAACATCCTAAATATAAGATAAATAAGATAAATAAATACCTTTGTGCTGAATAGTAAAGTCAGAAATGTTTTTCTTCAATATTCAATACACCTTGCGAAAACTTGATACGATTATTATTACATAAATAAAATACTTTGACTACTTATTTGTTGAAAAAAAAATCGAAAGATTTTTTTAATAAAAAAGCCAGATTTTTAGCAAAAAACTAATATTTCCTTAACACTTCCAGAGCATTCACTTTTTCATAATTTAAAAAAAAAAATCTGTCTATCTCTTCATTAGATACCAGACAATGATATGTCCCTCCAATTTAGATATAATTAACTAAAAACAAGTTTTATGGGTAGTGTTTGAAAATTTCCCCCAAAAAAACGTGCTTTTTGCCCCCTAAGGTTAATTGGTCATTATTTCATAACTACTTATTTCATGTACTTTAATTATTTGAGGTTTACATCACATAAATATAATCAATTACCACTTTCAAAGTAGCAATACCTTTTTCGCTAAAGCTGTTGGAGTAAATAAAAACGTGGTTATGAGAAAATAAAAAAAGAAAAAGTAAATTTCTGTTAAAAGCAGTTCAGGTATAAGTATATATATATATATTGTGAGTTGACATCTAAAGCTCCAAAAGGGATACAGAAATGCAGCTGAAAAATCAATCCTATATCCAAAAATATCCATAACAGAAAAAAATTTGAAAAAATTTTTTTTTTTCATTGAGTTTTGAGACAAACATTTCTACGGAAATATTCGAAATATTTGAAGAATGTGTGAAACGTTGAATTCGAAATAGGAGATAAAAAGAATCACACAATAGACGCTAATTGGAAAGAAAGTAAAAAGATTCTAATGAAGTAGAAAATGTTCACTCATATTCCAGTCAATAAGCACGATCTGAATTTGTTCATTAAGTGGTTGCATTTCCATTATCGTCAGTTGCAGAACTAATTAAAGAGAAACATTTTTTCGTTCATTATTGATTCAACATTTCCCAAGTTCTTTCTTCAAACCGAAAGAGATCGTTTTCAAAAAGTGCAGAAGAATTTCTTTAATTACATTACTTACCTATTTATAGGAAATAAATAGATGACTTCTTAAATAACAGAATTCGCTAGCATGTTCTATTTTTTTTAGCAGAAAATGTTTTTCGTTCCTCAAAGCTCTTTGCTTTCCTTTTGTCATTACAAAGGATTAAAATACTTGGATTTCTTTCTCATTTAGAATTTAGCCGGAGGTATTCTTTTGACAAATCAAGAACTAAAATGCTTAAAGAAAGAATAAAAAATGCTGCTTTAATTAGAAAGGGTTAAATACTGGAATAAAAATCATACGCTTCAAATTATAAAACCTTAACGAAAAATAAATTCAAAATTGTTTGACGAGTATTTCAGTCGGTATTAAGAATTAAAGCACGCATTGAAACTACACGTTGCTACATTTTTTTTTTTTTTGTAAAAATGCGTAACCCTATACGGTTTTTACGAAACCGTGCGTAATCATGCGTAACCCTATACGGTCCCCTGAATATTTATCTTTACTAATAATAAAGTTGAAAGTCTGTCAGGACTCTGTCTGTCACGATCTCTGTGACGCGCATAGCACCTAGACCGTTCGGCCGATTTTCATGAAACTCGGCACAAAGTTAGTTTGTAGCATGGGGATGTGCACCTCGAAGCGATTTTTCGAAAATTCGATGTGGTTCTTTATCTATTCCAATTTTAAAATCAGAAGAAGAAAATTATCAGAAGATGGACGAGTAAATTATGAAATTACCATAACGTGGAATGGAAGAGCGAATGAACATAGCCAATGGGCGAGAAATTCGTCATCCATTATTTATAAATATACAGGCGAACCGAATGACCTTTTAATTTTCATCTACGGGCAAAGTCGTGAGGGTACCACTAATCGTAGAATAAAGTAGCGTCCGCGACATGTCCGCCATCATGGTGCTAAACAATTATTACTAGTCTGTTATGGTGAATGTGGAGTAGAGTGTTTTGCTTTTTGATTGTGGTTTTTTATTAACTCTATAGCAATCTACAATCAAGAAACACCCCAATCAAAAAGCAAAACTGATTACTTAATCATAGTAGACATAGGAAGAAATTGGCATTTGGCCAAAAGATGGTGAACGTGACTAAAACTACGATCTAGGGTTCTATATAAGGTAACTATAACATTACCAGGACATCTAGCATTCTGAAAACGCTGGATTTTTAGACATAACTGAATACGACGTCGATCCACATGTACATAGGTTGCGTTCGTCGATTCTAACCGGTCGACCGGTGAGTAACCGGTTACTAACGGCAGCGTTCTTGTACCGGTTACCGCATCGGTTACTGTTTTAAGCTGTTGATTGGTTGGTTGAAGCACGGGATCATTAGCTGTCCCGTGATCGGTTAACCGGTAGCTACCGGTTGAGCTCGTCGAACGCAAGCATAGTTGGTAGCTGAGACAACTAAATTAAAAATGTTCATTGTATTTGAAAGGAGATGTAAATTAACACAACCGTAGTTGAAAGCAAAAATTCAAAATTTTCAAAAGAGACTTGAAATTTGTAAACATCCACTTTGAGGCTAGTGAAGCGATTGCCTTCATCAATGTGGCCAAAAGAGAGCTACCCGAAAAAAATGGCAAACGGAAAAAAAAAAAACACAAGAGAGAGCTAATTCTTAGCTTAATTTCCAGCCGCGTGTCGCTGTGTAAAACTTTTTTTTTAACAATCACGAATTGCTTATTATCCTCAGTTGGCCAAAGTTAATGTTGCTCTGATTTTTCAAATTACCATGACAACGGTTGCTTTGTAATATTTATTCGGAAAGCGAAATTTTCACTGTCACAGTTACAATTCGTCTTCTGTTTGATTCATTTATATTTTGTTCAGGGCTTAGCTGAAACAGGCTTTGCATCAAAAAAGAGGGGTTTGTGTAAAATTACGGTTTTTCAGAGAAAAACCAATAAATATAAACTTAAACAGCAATGCTTCATCTAAATACAAAATTTCCAGATTACCAATTTCCATATTTAAGATTGATAAGAAATAAAAATAAATTCTCAACTCCAATGAGCTATAGGGGGCGCTGAAGACACTGTCTAATGGCGGATGAAAAAGGTAAAACAAACAAATGCCGTAACTTATAACTTGCTTTGACGCTTAGTGAGTGACAGTAATTTTTCATCGTGTTTGTGGGAAACTTTCTTTTTTATTCTTCTGAAATTAGATCACACCACAAACTGTCTGAGGTCTGTTATTTACCCCAAAGAAAACACGTGGAATGGAATGTTTTACCCTTTTCTGTAGTATTGTTAATCACCGCAAGGTAGCGTATTCGAGCTCTAGAGTTGCGAATAACGTTATGCACTGTAAATTATCTTTACGATTAAGTATACTAGTGGATATCCGACATAATATCTTTATCTTTATTAATGCATCCTAATCACAATTTTTTTTTCTTTTTATGGAAATGATTTAAAGCACCTTTTCTTGAAAATCTCCAGTCATAATATGCTGGGTGCAAATTTCTTGGTTATTTCCATTCCATTTCATTTATATAAACAAGAAACCCAACGAACGGGGTCCTTTCGCGATTCGTGATTGCGAAAAACGTAATTTGACTTTAAGACGTCAAAATTCAAATGATTTTAATTAATTTTTTTTTTCTCTCTCTCACTCGTTTTTTGGTTTGTTATGGAGCTATTTTGTCAATCTCTTATGATAGCCTCGTAACAGCCGCTTGAAAAATTTAAATCTGTTTTTTATGATTCTATTTTTTTTTTTTTTTAAATTACTTAGGGGCATTTTAATTGTGATATTTTAATACAAAGTTCCCGACGATTTTTACAATATTGGAAATGCGTCCGCTTGCTAAAGACTGGCAATTTGAGAACGATTAACTGGAATAAAAAGCCAAAGTCCTGGTTAGTCACGTGAGGTAATTCATTAGATAATTTGTGCCTTATAAATAGGAAAAAAAAAAGTCAAGCTGCTTTGCATATCATTTTGACTCCGTATTATCGGACGAAAAGTGTCACGTGACTAGTTAGTCGGTCTGGTAATCTAAATGGCCGTGATTTGACTGAGTAAGTAATCTATTTTCGCACGCTGACAACTTCTTTTACTTCGTTCCACGGACAACCAATTATGCCTTTAAAGTAGGCGAACACCCTAAATATTTTTTTCTTCAATATTCATTGCATCTTTCTAAAACTTAAAATGATTATATAAATAACCCTATTAGAAAGGACATCACTAATAAAAATGGTTAATTTTCAGCTATAAACAATATCGGATACCGAATTTAAAAGCACATGCATTTTTTAGAATATTTTGACTTAGAACATTTTTATTCCATTGCCTTAAAAAATGAATCCTTAAGTATTAAAAAAATCTACGAATATGGTAAAGAATACTCACGCCACCGAAAATACTTGTGCGCCATGTCTTCTGTATAACTCTCCAGATCTATATAAATAACCATGTAGTTACCCGTCGGTAAAAGATCTCGCATTTGCAGAATGTTGAGGAATTTTCCCAAATGTGTCGTGTCTCCAAGAAACAAATAAACTACAGTAAAAGAAAACAAATAATTAGTTCATTAAAATTTTATTTTTATCAAACAAGTTATTAGTTAGTAAAACAATACTCATTTATCATCACTATAAACAATTCCCCATAAAACTGTTGGTGTAAACCCATTATTTGGGTTAGTTGTTGAAAGCGTTAAAATACAATGAACCTTTTTTTGGCAAAAGACTACTCCCAAGCTTTATATAATCTTTGTGTAAGATGAGTTCCCAATTAAACAGGACTTTTTAAAAATGGGAAAATAGAACTGAATCGTTTATTTCAAAAATCAGTCAGACTCCAAAATTGCTAATTTTAGGATCATTTAAGAACATTTATATCACAATATCAAATAATTCAATGAGGATCAAAACATAGTTTATTGAAAGAAACGTGCCTAAATTTCTAGATTCCATTCAATCAAAAAAAATCATAATCGTTATACAAAAAATTTTAATACAATACTAAGATAAAAATCTTTTTTTTTCTTTTTTTTTTCGAAATTTTAGAGTTTGTTGCTTGACTGGTTTTTGAAATAAACGTTTCAATTAATTATTTCACAAAAGTACAAAAAGAAAATAGTCTAAAATAGTCTCCTTAAGGAACTCGACAGAGCTTTGTACGATCAAAGAAGCTGAAACATTTCCTTTAATCACTTTTCCAAATAAGTAGAAGTCACTTGGTGCTGAATCAGGAAAATACAGCAAGTGATAGTAAACACGCATTTTCTGATCAAAAAATCACGTCGGTTTGAGCAGCGCAAAGCTTGATCAGACTTTTCGGAATGATACATTTTAAGTAAAAAAGCAGTTAATTGTGGGTTTTTGAGGTGTTTAGTTCCATTTCGCAAAATTTTATGAAAAAGATTCTCGTCAGTCATTGATAAGTTCAAACCGTTTATATTATACACTAGTGGTACCCATATGGCTTTGCCCGTAATAGAAAATTTGAAAGTTCTTTTGGTTCGCCTGTATATTTACAAATAATGTATGATGAATTTTCTCGCCAATTGGCTTGTACCCATGTTACGGTTCCACGTTATGATAATTTCGTAATTTACTCGTCCATCCTATGAAAATTTTGTTCTTAAAATTCGAACAGAAAAAGAACCACATCGAATTTTTTAAAAATCGCTTCGAGGTGCACACCCCCACGCTACAAACTAACTTTGTGCCAAATTTCATAAAAATCGGCCGAACGGTCTAGGCGCTATGCGCGTCACAGAGATCCTGACAGACATCCGGACAGACAGAGGGACATTCAGCTTTATTATTAGTAAAGAAAGAAGATTCTGTTAATACAAATTTTGATTGGACAGCATGCTGATCATTGGCATATGCCACAAACACACTGTTATAATAAACGCAATTCCTCGGCTTATAATCGTCTACTAATACAGTCCGGCCGGTTAATAAAAAACCGCGTATAGCGAAATTACGGCTATAACGTCATAGCTTCAATTCCCCTTTACGTTTTACCAAGTATTATTTAACATTTATAACGAAACTACGACTATTACCAAGTTTTTGTTTGGTCCCTCTTACTTCGTTACACGCGGGCACGACTGTAATACTAATGCAGTCGGAATACCAGTGAGAGAGGGTGAGTCAAAGAGGGGTGAGAGTCAAAGAGGTTATTTCCCACCACTAGCAGCCTTTAGTAGGTGGCAACATCTGAATTTAAAATTCTGAAACAGTCTTGTTTACTTTGGAACAAACTTTGTACTTAGTTATTGAACTCAGATAGACAAAGGATTAACGATTACGTTTGAAGCAAAAAAAAAAAAAACAGTTTCTTTGCCTCTACCGTACAGTGATGGTTATTGGCCTTGTGCCATTGTAAGATTTCCTGCTTTTACTTCCCAAGCAGAAAACAGATGTCTGGAGATCAGGTGCATTGTCATCAGAGCCACACTATAGAGATTAAAACATAACAAAACTTACTGCGCGTGTGTGCTGCTGTATCCTCGACAATCTCTCCAAAGGGGTTGTGGCAACAGCTCTGACTTGCAGTGCAGCAGTCACGCGTGTTCAGGAAAGATCGACGGTGAAGAAGGTGAAAAGGAGGGCCGACGGCGCGTTCTATGCTTCTCATAACGGTGACGTACGCATCGGTGGCTTCGTACACGATGGAGAATTTGTACCATTTGTAGTACCTTAGTAATTCCAGAACGGAACTAACGACCTAGTAAAGAAACAAAAACTGTGTTAGGAACAATAAAAGAACGAGTCCAAATGTAATGCTTCGACAATGCGGAATTTTTGGGATAAATGCTTGTAGTCATATTTGTAAAACTTTATAAAACTTTCGCTCCTGAAAATACTTGGATTGAACATTTTTACACAATATGATCGGAAAGTTCGTGTTAAATTCAAAATAATTCCAAATTAATAAGACAAAATAATTTTTAATCGTTTAAGGATCATAAGCGTTGTGTAGAGTCTAGTATTTATACAATAATAATAACAATAATAATAATAATATAATAATAAGTGATTTAAATATCATATGCGTCAAGCTTTGTAAAAAGTGGTTCACTGGGTTTTGTGTAAATTTATGGAAAATATTTACTCACAATTGTACAGTTGGCTCTCTGTTTAACGACACTCTATTTAACGACTATCTCTATTTAACGACGGCTTTTCACGGTCCCAGATGGTTCACTATAGTGTAAAAAGCATTCTATTTAAGGACGCTTTCTATTTAAGGACGATTTTTTGTGGTCCTATGAAAGTCGTTAAACAGAGAGCCAACTGTATTTCCTATTTTCTTTTCCAAGTGACCTGGTGAAACTAATTCGTTGTAAACGATCGCATTTCATTTTCTACACCAAAGTCAAATGAAACAAAAGAAGCACTTAACGTAAACGCTCAATATTATAACTTCATAAGTTTTCACTAAAGTTTAGCTGCGCAAATTGATGAAAGCATTCGAAAGTCATAATTAAACAATTTATTATTTAAAGTAACAGAATCCCTACGCAACACAAAAGTTCGAACACGATAGGATATATTTTGCTATGTATATGGCTAAATATTAAACACACACATAAACAGACACATTTATAAAAATTCCCATTCGTAAAATTCAAGAATTTCCAATATTTTTCTATAAGGGCCAACTGGGTAAATAGAGACACCATTTTAATGTTTTATTTTCAAATCTTTTGGATAAACCGAGAGTTGTGCATCATAAACAAGACGATGTTCCCTGTGGGTAACTGAACATTTAAAAAAAAAATTTGTGCCTATTTGTTGCAGAATGAATTCTCATTTTCATTTACCCCAGAGAGTACTATTCATCTGCACCAAAGACTGGAGTCAAATGAATATTGATTTTCTTCCTTATTAATTTCATGTGAAGGAAAATATTGTCGCCATTATTAAATATTCATCTCAAGCCTGTTTCTTAGTGTTATGAAAATAATCTTAACTACTTTTGATACGAGAGATACAAGAAAATCTCTCCACAACTATGATTAGAAAAAGGCGAAATTCAGTAGCATTAAACGACCAGCTGTTGCCCCCACCTCTGCTCGTTCTAAATGCAGCATACTAATCTAAAGAGAGTAGTAAATAAGAAAAAAGGCCTCGATCAGTAGTAGTCAACCTGTTTTTCCTTGAGATAAAAAAAAATTTATAGGGTCACAAAATGTTACAATTAGAATAACAAATTTAGAAAATGGCATATATTATCATGCATCTTTATCTTCAGCAGTAACCATTATTTAAATGAAATCAGCTAGTATATATTTAATGACATAGTTCAATTATTTCCAAATTGTAAGAATAATATTTTATCGTTTGCCTTTGTCCCACTATTTCACGTTAGCCCACACTCTACTTGATATAGTTATGTTCAACCAGCAGAATGACAAATTTTTATCACGTTGTTTTTCTCCCCCTCTTTTTTTAACAGCTCCTTTGAATATCTCTCAATTTCTTACATGCTTAATTATTTTAGCAAAATGTCAAGTTAAGCATTCTTGATAAAAAAAATGTAAGGAAAGCAGAATAAGAAGAGAAATTTACTCAACATGGAAAACTCAGCCTTTTTTCACTTAATGACAATGAAGCCTCCCCCCCCCCTCCTCCCAAAAAAGAAAAACAAGTTGATCACACCATTTTTAGAATTTCGTTATAAAATCGTTAACAAATAGTTTGAAAACTAACATCATAAGTTTTTATTTGGGTTCACAATGAAAACTTTATATAAAATGCTTTGGCACAGATAAAATAACTGAATAATGTTTTAACTTTTTTCTTTATGTATTTATTTTATTTGTGCATTCGCATTACTACTGTTTCTTGCTATCCGTCCATTTATCGAATATTATTATACCCCATTACTTGAAGCATCAATTCAGGCTTTTTTTTTTTTTTTTTTTTTTTTTAACGATATTAATCATAATTCTTACAACACACACAAAAAAAAAAAAATAAATAAATAAAAAAACGAAACATCAATTCGGCGTTAGTCGTTACGTTACTGAAAGAATTTATTGTTTGTTACTCATGTGTTACAGAAAGTTGATCGCTGTTCTTTCAGTTATTCATTTTTTGTTACTTTGATAAATTCATTACCCCTGCATTTGCTGTGATTCTTCAGTTTTTTGCTATAAATACTCATTTATTCAGGCTTTTTTTATGACTGTAATTTTTACTGAAAATCATCCTTATTAGGCATAAAAATTTTATGAAATAATTTTAAATAATGAAAATGGCACTTTCAATAGTAACTATACATGTACTACGTAGTATTATTTCAAAAATGATTGTCAATATCGTTTTTTAATCTGAGGTTCATTTCACCACTAGGACGCAAATGTAAAACTTTGCACTTTCTGTGTTTCTGAATCGTAGCTTCATTAAGTAGAAGTGATATTTTAAAACTTTTTTTAAGTTACCAAATAAAAAATAAACCTGGAAAATAATGTTTCGTCAATTTTAAACCATATCTTTAAACGAAAACATCAAATGTAACCAAGGCAATAACAATAATTACTACTTGGCTCACAGCCGCAGTACTTTTCAAAAGAAGCAAAAGTACTGGAACAAAAATGTAAATAATCTGGTGTGGACCCCAAAGTACTTCCTTTAACTTCTATCAAATAATTGATGCTTTTTAATAACCCATAAGAATGGGTGCGTGTGCACATATACAAGCATTAGAAGCTGCATTTCTTAAATGAATTGACTTTTAGACATTTTCCTGCTCATATTAAATTATGATAAACGTAGATAGTTGTATTTTCAAATGTAAACAGAGGGGATGTTTTTGTTAGTGTCAATGACCTAAAATTGCATAAAATTGTATGGAACGTTTTAAACGAACAAAAATGTAATATGATAGTGCTTTAGAGCGAAGAAGAAACACTTCAAATAATTACACTCCTTGTCTCTCACGTACAGATGCAAACAAAAAAAATGTTTTACAGATATTAATATTCTAAATATGGACAATTTTAACATATGTCAATGGATCGCTAAATATCACCAGTAACGCCAGATTGAAACCAGATCCAGGAAATTATGTTTTTCACTGAAAGTGTCGCCAACAAGGAGATACATCATCAAGTTGGCGAAGAAACTGGGTGATATAATGTTTTGCCATGGATCGCAAAATAGTCGCCAAATTATAACATCACTTAAGTCTGCAATGAAATTAACACCAAATGAAATTAACCTCAAAAGAGGCGAAAAGGAGCCATTTCGGAACATCAGA
This sequence comes from Uloborus diversus, assembly GCF_026930045.1. NCBI lineage: Eukaryota > Metazoa > Arthropoda > Arachnida > Araneae > Uloboridae > Uloborus > Uloborus diversus. Next base: position 127,430,410 of record NC_072734.1, on the reverse strand, counting down.
ATGCAATCAAAAGAAATAGTGCACAACTAGACCCCACTCAAAGTAAACATGCAAAATTTCAACTTTCTACGGCATACCGTTTTTGAGTTGTGTGAGATACAAACATATCATACGCACTTACAAACATTACGAGAAAACTCGTAGTCATGAACTCAGCGGTGGTCAAAATTTATATTTTGACTGCGCATGCGTTCGGAGGTATAGATACATATGCAATTGCGGTTGGCCGAAAAAACTACTCAACATTCAGTCGGGAGAGAGTAAAATGGAAATTTAGTCCAAAATTGAGGCCAAAAACCTAGTTTCTGAGTGGGCTGACATGGCTTCTCGTCGACCCTAGTAAAAGGAAATAAAAACCAACAAAGAACAGGTTGGAGTTCAATATTGTCAGCAATGGTATTACTGTCTGACCACGGATTGTATGGAAAGACAAACATTTGTTTTACAGCTGGAAATGGATGAATCTATTATTTTTTAGCGATGCCAGCTTTTGCAGAAGCAGAGTCAAATGATTGGAATACCGACAACAAATTTTTACTTTTCCCCCTCATTCAGATAGATTCGTCTTATCTGGACGTTTGAAAATTCCATACAATCCGTGGTTGGACAGTATGTATCTTTATCTTTACTAATAATAAAGCTGAAAGTCTCTCTGTTCGGAGGATGTCTGTAGGATGTCTGGATCTCTGTGACGCGCATAGCGCCTAGACCGTTCGGCCGATTTTCATGAAATTTGGCACAAAGTTAGTTTGTAGCATGAGGGTGTGCACCTCGAAGCGATTTTTCGAAAATTCGATTTTGTTCTTTTTCTATTCCAATTTCAAGCCCATTTTTCACGGAAATTTAATAAAATGGGAAAGAATTTGTTCTGAAAATTATCTTTCTTTATCTTTCTTTTCTTTATTTCTTTATCTTTCTTCTTTTCTTTTTAAATAACAAACCTGAAAGTCTCTCTGTATGGGTGTTTGGATCTCTGTGACGCGCATAGCGCCTAGATTGTTCGGCCGATTTTCATGAAATTTGGCATAAAGTTAGTTTGTAGCAAAGGAGTGTGCTCCTCGAAGCGATTTTTCGAAAATTCGATGTGGTTATTTTTCTATTCCAATTTTAAGAACAAAAATATCATAAGATGGACGAGTAAATTACGAAATTATCATAACGTGGAACCGTAACATGGGCATAAGCCAATTGGCGGGATACAAAATTATCATAACGTGGAACTGTAACATGGGTACAAGCCAATTGGCGAGAAAATTCACCATACATTATTTGAGTTTATTTGTAAATATACAGGCGAACCAAAAGACCTTTTAATTTTTCTATTACGGGCAAAGCCGTGCGGGTACCACTAGTAATTACATATAATAAGAGTTGAATTCTTTTCCACTCATTGCTAGATGAACAGTATTTTACCTCAATATCGTTTTCAACTTCCTCGCACGTCGAATTAATTTCATTGTGGTGAATCGGAAGCGACTGCGTTTTAAACTGAGGATAAGATAAGTTAAATAAACACCTTTGTTATTTCTCATTTTACCTTTTATACACAACGTCAAATAGCACAAATTGCAGATAACTGCAGACAAGTGGTTCGGCGTTACAAGGAACACCTTTTTCAATGAAAAAAAAAAGCTTATGGTGGATGAAAAGGCATCGTTATAATAATATACACAACAGTTTTCAAATTTTATCCTCCAAAAGTATTTCTCCCTCCTCATAAATCTCAGAAAAACTCAAAAAACTCTAAGACTCCCTAGGGATGCCCTCAATTATGCACCTGAAGGCAGAAGAGGTCGTGGCAGACCCAAAGGTGGATGGATCAATGAGGCCGGAACAGACACATTGCCCAATCATTGGAGTTGCTGCTGATGATAATGATAATGAAAAGTATTTCTCAAAGACATGACTTCTTCCGAAAAGTACGTAAGAAGCTTCAATGATGTACACAATGAATCTAATAACACAAAACAATTAACAGCACAGCGCGATTAATGATTTAAAGTTTTAAAATCAAACTAAGATACAGTAAAACCTGTGATGTTGACCATCCTTTTAAGTTGACCACCTGTCTAAGTTGACCGCTTTTTACAGGCACGGAATTAGTCCTTAGCATATAAATCAACCTCTGTACCCCTGTAAGTTGACCTCCTGTGTAAGTTGACCACTAAACTAGTGCATCGCAAGTGGTCAACTTACACAGGTTTCACTGTATTATACGTAGCTGTGCATCAGAGCGATCACGGCTGTTGTTATCACTAGCATTGTCAGTGACGCAACCAAATTTTCTTCTTCAGAGAGGGGAGGGAAAAGCAATTCTTCGTGTATCTATATTAACATGCTAAGATTGACACTATGGCTTTTAGCCAAGGCTCTAGGTTTTTTCTGATAAAGCTCCCGAGCCCTTGTTAAACTATTCTTCCCCGGAGCTTAGATTGAGAATAATTTTACTTTATTTTTAAATTTTGAAACGACTGTTTCAAAGTGAAGATCAAGATTGAGAAATTTTTCTGGTCAATAACACATTTGCTTCCACCCGCCACTCCTTTCGTTCTAGTCGCCACTTTTCTTTTAACAACAAAAAAGTAACTAAACAACAAATTCGAGTTTAGACAGTTAGTAAAAAATATTAATTTTAATAAACGTTCATATAAATAATTGCTTGCGTTAACGTTTATTAAGAATACAAGAGGGGCTGGGGAAATAGGTGAACGGGTGGCGAATAATACTATATTTAATCGTCAGTTTTTTTTTTTTTTTTTTGCTTGCTTGTTTGTTTGTTTAATCGTTACGTGACGAGTGGCGACCGCTAATTTTAATCTTTATGCCATTAACAAATTTCTTTGTGTTAGTGTAATGCTTTTTTTTTAAATAATCTGTGCTAGTGTTGTATTTATAATTACTTGTGCTAATTTTGTGTTTGTAATTATTTGTGCCTGTAGGGTGTTTGCCACTACTTGTGTCCGTTATTTTAAATTATTTGCGTTAGTGTGTTTTTAACTTTTTTTTTTTGTCAGTATTGCGTTTTTAATTGTTTGCATTGGTGTTATGCTTGTAATATATTGTGTTAGTGTTGTGTTTGTAATTGCGTTAGTGTTGTGTTCATTTTATGTATTATTATGTTTTGATGATTTTAGCGTATGACAGAAAAAAAAAGTTCGAGATAGGTAATCATAGTTTTTCATTACGCGAGGTATTGAGTTTTTAAAACCACTATAAAAAGCAAATATTCTCAACTATTTTATTGCTGTTTTCTTGAAAGTAAAATGAAAAACTTAATCAGTTCAGACTTTTAACAATCTTTTTAAAAATGCTTCAAGATGTTTCGCATTAAATAAATATTTGAGAACACTATCAGGCTACATTACATCCTATAAAAATTTTGTCAACTACTCACAAAAAAAACCCTTTAAAGCATAAAAATTGAATGAGCTAATTAACTTAATAAGTTACTTTACTAATGAAAGCTCTTTCGTGCACGTAATTGAAAGAAAAACATTCATGTTCGTTAATGAATTAATTATAATAACAAAAAAAAAAAAAGTTTGGAATACTGATCTTTGTAAAAAAATATTTCTTTAGTATCTTAAAAAGTAAAATCAAACAAAAACATTGCACCATAATTTTGCAAACAGATTAATACATATAAACATAGAAACATTTTGCTGCTTCAATAATTTAAACAAAGTTTCAGAACCAAAACTTTATACTTAATGATTAATTTTGAAAAACGATTATTGAAATACTTCAGTCATTATGCTTTCATTTCTAACTCTAGTAAATAACATCTCAAATAGTTGCAAGCAGTAATCTATACAATGAATTACGAGTTTGAGAAAAAAATAGTTAATAATTATTTTTGACTTTCATGTTGACATTTCGTGTTACAAAACTTTCATACACCTTGACATAATAAGCATTATTAGTACACTACTTATTTAATTCAGCCGACTTCTATTCGGAAAAAGATATAATAATAATTAACAAAATAATTATAATAATATAATTGTAGATATTAATAATTATAACAAAATAAATCAATTTTCCCACAGGCAAATCTTTAATGAATGAAAAAAAAAAGTTTCAACTGAGAATGAAATACGAGAACTTGTGAATATCAGAATATTATCGATAAAGTGCTTTAGTGTTGCGTAACTATAAAGAGGCTGGAGGGCACTTGAAATCGGAGATAACACTCTGCTGAAGATGAAGAAGGAAGAGATTGCGATTTTATGTTCATCAGACCGGTACACGTGCTACGCTGGAAACACTGTAGTATTCCGATTTTTACTTCTTGCTATTCTCAACTTCACGGCAGTATGAAACGAACTTCATGAGCATCTCCCTGCTCCAATTTATTCTGACTAAAACTTTCTTAAACCTTGTCAGGAAAATTTCGTGTCTTAAAGTTCTCCGTTCAAAGCAATTTTGGCTCGATTAAATGGTTTTAAAGAGGTAGAGGACAGCAAAAGTACATGACAAACATTGACATTTTTTTTAAACTCCAGTTAAACTAGTTCTTTTTACCCAGTTGGCAATTCGTCCAACCTAGTTCACAATCTTTACGTCAGCCTTGAATATGTTTTTGCTTCAGTTGGAAAATTACCAACCTCTCCATTGTTTGATGACAATTCATTCAAGAGGTTTGACAAATGATTTCTTGCATCTGCATTTCATTCAACTACTCTTCCTCATTGTACTCTCATCACTTTCATTAAACAAGGGCTTCGAAGTACGTCTCAAAAAATTAACAAAATGTTAATTCATGCGAACTTACTAGTAGAGGAAAGGAAGACGCATACTGGCATGTGAACATGATATGCTTTGATTGCAGAACGTAGATAACTTGAAATAAAAAATCTTAAAAACTCCCAGTAGCAGTCCTAACTTCACGCAAAACTTTTAGAGCAATGAGCCATTTGGTGTGCCTGTTGTGACAACTTCTTCATAGTACTCTCATCACTTTCATTAAACAATGGCTTCGAAGTACGTTTCAAAAAAATAACAAAATGTTAATTTATACAAACTTACTGGTAGAAGGAAGGGAGACACATACTAGCATGTGAACATGATATGCTTTGATTGCAGAACGTGGATAACTTTAAATAAAAAATCTTGAAAATTCCCAGTAGCAGTCCTAACTTCTTGCAAAACTTTTAGAGCAATGAGCCATTTGGTGTGTCTGTTGTGACAACTTCTTTGTTTCAGCAGGTGTTGTATGTGATTTCATCTCTGTCTACATCGCGTGAAAACACTTTTTAAACCATCTAGTAAGCTAAACTTAATTATGGTGAACTAGTGTATGAACATTCCGGAAATTTTTTACAACGTTTTTTGAGCAATCACGATTGCTTATTGCTTTCGTTTGAGCGTCCTTGATGTCCGGTTCCTTTTTCAGAATGGACCAGGGGCCTCTGCAGCACCGTCGTCCACCGGAGGACGGAGCTGCTCCTCTAGTCCTAGCCTCTATTAGCAGCATTGTCGACCGGAATCCCCTCCTCCTAGGCGGTGGCGTCCATGTCCTACATACACATACGTCTACACACAAACAAGTCCTTACACACATACACACACGTAACCGCCCAGGAGGAGGGGCAGGCTTGGGAGGACATGTGAGCCGTTTCTGGAAACAATAGCCTCCAATGAATAGGGTCCTGTCGCAACTCGTGATTGCGAAAGAAAGACAGAGAGACAGACAGACAGACAGACATCTTTTTTTTTATTGCAGTAAGAATTCATTATTTTTGCATGTTAATGCGAAGATACAGATGAGACACTTGTGAACACTACATTTGGGGCAAATACTTTCATATGTCCTCTCCATGCGATTAATATTAGTGAAGGAAATTATTACTTTTAAAAAACAGATAAACCATTTACTATTAATTATTATTTTTCTTCAATTAATTTATAAATTTTATGCTGATTACTTTTTAGTTATTATTATTTATTTATTTATTTGTTTATTTTTGTTTCTGAATAGTTGGTCTGCAATTAAATGTTTCTGAACAGAAACAAGACATGAAAGGACACATAATATTTCGACCCTATAATTAAACACTTAAGTTTAAAATTATTTTCAAACACACTATCATGCTGTCTATGAAGCTTAAAAGCAATTGTATTTTAAGAATATGTTTAATAGAATAAAATTTTATTTGTACTGTATAGTCTTCTACGTTTATTTCTTGTCTAGCTGCAAAACCTCTAAATTTGACAATGAACACAGTTATATCTTCAGGAAAAATATTTTCTTATCAACTGTACAATCCAAATTGACACATTGTAAGTTGCAAATCCTTCAATGTAATTGCTCTAAATGCAAATGTTTCACATTCGAGGGTTCTCATTTGAAATAAATATAATTGTTGATTTTTTTTAATATTGCTTGTATGAGCTAACTCTCTTAGAACATGTGAACAATTGAATTTTTTTTAACTAGGGTTTTTAAAGCGGGTAGGCTTATGAGGAACGCTCGAAAATTTTAGTTTTTGGATTTTTATCGCAACAATTTCGATTTTATTTCCTAGCAGGGTTCTTGAACTTCAAAATAAAAAGTGATTTTTGTATTATTTCAAACCCAATAATTGTTTATTATCAAACTTTACAAACATTTGAAAGACCCGCTTTGCCCTGCCAGGGAAACGGGTTAGCTTAACTAATTGTGGTTTGGTACATTTTCCAATCAAATATGAAATTATAAAGGATTTTAAAAGTTGACTAGCCACCTGCCATTATATAAAAAAATATAAAATAATTGTAGTGGAAGTTGCCGTCAATGGACTGGTTCCATGACTAGACCGCGAAGACATTTCCCATACCAGAATTTGTGCAGACGCGTAATCAGTTTTACTATCTTCCTTTGTCTAAAAACAGTCTACTGCAGAGTCGTCAAGTAGCTAAAAGTACTTCATCATATTGTTAATCGGTCAGATAAGATTTCTACCATAATCTTACTAATTATTGAGAATTTCATTTAGTTATAACATGCTTTGAATATCACTGATCGATTAAACGTGAACATTGACATAAAAAAGTGCCTTTTCAAGTACAATTCCCCATACTTCATGTTTCATCACGATTCGTCGCAGAAGTAACACCTGTAAGAATATTCAAAATGACACAGTTGCTATCATTGGACCGCTATGTGTTTTCACGAATGGACTACCTGACAAAGCGGTTCATTCATGGAAAACCGCAAATATTGATGTAATTTCAGCTCAATTAACATTTAAAAATTGCTCAATTGTTTTAAAATAAATATAATAATAGTAATGAAAAAAACGAGCTTGCTGATGCTCTGTCCAAGAGGGGGTCTGCTATTATTCAACTACCAAATGAGCCAGTCTCATTCAATGCAATAAAGTTATATATAAGGAAAAAATCAAGAGTTTTTTTTTTGGCAAGACCTAAAAGCTAGAAGCAACCACAAAGTTTGGTTTATAAACCGTGATTTTGTCCCTTCAGCACCAAGAGCAGAGTCAGTGGCTTTGTTTCGACTTTTAACTGGCCATGACTGTTTACCAAAACATCTTTACCGCTTAAGGATTGTGAAGAGTCCCAATTGTCCCCTTTGCAATTCAAACGAAGAAATGGACATTCGTCACCTGCACACTTGCACCCAGCTTTCCAGACGTAGCCTCTGTGACCGTTATTGGGAAGCAAGAGAGCGTATCGGCAGCTAAATATTTCACTCTATTGTTTCTGTATTGTTCCTTGTTCTATGTATTGTGTTTGTTTTTGCTATTTTGTTCTTTGTAACCTTTTCTTGCTGCCAGCCATTGGAAATAAAAAAATAATAATAAATAATAATGAAAAAAGTTTGTCTCTAATTCAAGAAAACTTTTACTTTATAATAATTTCAAATCAAAATTTTTTAAAAAATTGATTAAAAATTTAAAACCTAATAATACAGTTTCAAATAGTTTTGCTGTTCCAGAAAAATGCAAAAATTAGTAAAACATGGCCAATACTAAACCTTAGTCACGTACTTGAAAATTAGGAGCTAAACCATCTAAAATAGGAATATAATTAGTGAATCATATTTTGAAACCAGAGGAGACATTTTTAAAGTTATTTCCATAAAATTGGGGGAATTAGCCTTTCAAGATGCTGAGAAAAATAACATGTCCCATCAGGGGTGCCCATCCCCCCCAAGCTCAATGGCGCAAATTCCCCCCCAAAAATTTTCTCGCTTTCGAATCGGGATAAACATAATAGTTTTTAGAGTGTTAAATTTCTAGTCAAATTCACGGGAGGGGGGGGGGGAGCGCTAACAAATACCATTTGAACTGAAATATTGTTGGATTGTTGATCCGCCTTGTCTTCCCAAATTTTAGAGTGTGGACCTTGAGTAAACAACCCTGTATTTGCTACACCTTTTTTTTTCTTCGAACGTATGAATAATTACAGGGAGAGTGGATTCAACTTTCTGGCTTAGAAGGAGTCATTACTAGATGTATGCAATATGAATCTTGAAAAGGAAATTTATCGTCACTTAAATAGGGAGTCCGGGGGTTTCTCCCCTGGAAAATTTTCGAAATTGTAGTTTTAAAACCACTTTTAGACGATCTCTGATGTTGGGGGGATAAAAGGTTTGGTGGCCCCTTCCCGGTAATTTTTTAATATTGAAACTTTAAAAGCGCAATTGTAGATACTCTAACGTTGTGTTAAGAAGGGCTCTCCTTTGTTTTCAAAACGCACCAGGAAAATTTTCTAAAAAGAATTAAAATGAAGTTAAATTCTTAACTTCGGAATTGAAATCTTAAAAACGCTATCCTTGAATGGGGGAAAAGCAGTTTTCTGAAATTGAAGCTCTAAACTCGCAACTGTAGCCGACCTTTGTGACGTAAAGAAAAAGAGTTTTCGGTAGCTCTCCTGAAATTTCCTCGAAATTGAAGCCCTGAAAACCAAATGTAAGACGATTTTTTAATAATGTTGACAAGAGGAGGTGGAAGGAGGGGGGGGGGGGGGGCTCCACTTAAATTTTTCAAATTTTAGCTTTAAAAACGCAGTTTTGATAGATCTTTATACTGTTAGTGGAAGGTGAATTTCGGTGCCTAAACCCGGTAGTTTTTTGAAATTGATACTCCAAAAACGCAATTCTAGGAATGTCTTTGATCATGTGAAGGAAAGAAGGGCGAATCAGGTGCTCTCTCCTATAAATTTTTCAAAATTGCAGTACTAGAAACGCAGTTTTAGATGACTCTCATCACTGCCACATGTATTCATGCAGAATTGTGCTACTTCCAGAAAATTCATAAAAAATTGAAAAGACGTCAAACCTTCTGTTCCAGCTTTGAAACGGACACCAATTCCATGCCGTCTGTGATGTGTTCCCTTCATTGAAAAAGAGACACGGTCATTAAATTTTGGAAAGAGTACCAGGGTCGTCGCTAGGTCAAACAACTTCTGGGTGGGGGTACGCTTTGGCAGGCTTTTAATTGTTTCAAACGCATATTTTAATGTGCAGAGAGAGAGAAGATTTGGCTTCTGGTTTAGCAGGGATAGTCATATTACTATAGACCTTAGTACTAGTAATATAAGTTTAATCGTAAGGATAATATTCAGTCAGAATTAGGGAGTGTGGGAGGGCTACCTTCCTGCATTATTTCGAAATTGAAGACATAAAAATACAGTTTTAGACTATATTTTAAGTTTGGGAGGAAAGGGAGATGAGGTCCAGCATAGCATCTCCCGATATTTTTTCCAAATTTAAGTTTCCAACACAATCGTACGTTATATTCAATTATGTTCAGAAGAGGGGATCTGGGGCGTCTCCCCCGAATATTTTCAAGATTGTTATCTGAAAAACACAGTTTTAAACGATCTGTGGTAATGTTAAGGGAGGAAGAGACTCGGGGTCATCGTACTATAATTTTTCAAAATGCAAACTCCAAGCACGCATTCCCAATTGTGAATTATTTCTTATTATTTCTTATTGTGACATGTGTAAGGGGGGCGGGTCCGGGGTCTCTCCCCCGGGAAAAATTTGAAAATTGTAGTTCGAAAAATGCAGTTTTAGATGATCTATGGTGATATTAAGAAAAAGAGATGCGCCCTCACCCCCGAAATATTTTGAAATTTTGAAGCCTTAAAAACGCGATTGTAGACTTTTTTTTTTTTTTGAAAATTTAGTGCACCGGCAGTTTCTTGAAATTAAAGCTCCGAAAACGTAATTTAATCCAACCTTCGATGAAAAGGGGAAGGGGGGAGTTTTGAAGGTGCTCGCTACCAGAAATGTTTCATAATTGAAGCACTAAAAGCGAGATTTAAGACATTTTTCAATGATGTTGGCGAGAGAGAGAAAGAAAAGGGGGGGGGGCATTTTATCGAAAAAATTTCGATCTGTTGAAACCGCAGTTTTAGAAGAGTTTTGGTAATGTTAATGGGTGGAGAGATTGGGAATCCTCCCCTGGCAAATTTTTAAAATTGAAAGTCAGTTAACGCAAACAAAGACGATTTTAAGTAATGTTAGAGGTGTAGAAGGTTTTGGATATCTCCCCCGAAACATTTTATGAATTGAAGCCTTTTACAATAAAATTTTGGAAGATCTTCGTTAATATTTGGAGAACGACAGTGTCGGGAAACGTCAGCGAGTTTGTTTGTTTGTTTTTTTTTTTTTTTAATTAAAGTAGAAAAGACGAAATTTATTTGGCCTTGAATGATGATGAATGATTAATTTAGAGGGCGTTTTCGGAGGTTACGTTTGAAACACTCTCACGGTTTTTCGTAAAGGCCAAGATTCAGAAAATTTCTAAGTGGCCAGTGGCCACTAGACCCAAAACATTTAGTGGACACCATCTCGACGAGTTTTGAAGTATAAAATGGGGGGAGGGGGGTATTTTTGCTGCTTTTATAAAAAAAAATATATAGAGCTTTACAAAGTAAATTTTAAAAGCTATAAGCATGCATTTTGCAAAATTTAAATTAAAATACGTTTTTATTTCTTTATTTTTCTTTTTTCAAAATCAATTGATAAACAAATTCATGAGAAGAACTGCATTTTTGATGAAATAGTTTTAGTTTATCGCAAAGCCTCTAAAGCAGGGAGAATCAAATACAATTTTGCAGATAAAATTTCCCTTTTCCAGAAAATAATTAAGTTTAAAGAAAAACATTATTTCTGGCACTTTTTATGTTATTTTTAGTAGTTTGGATTGAGATTAGCATCCAATTCTGTTTTTGGAAACTTAGGCAATTAATATTCTTGTCTTCTTCCATCTTGCGAATGACCAAACATGGCGTCTATGCGAAAAATTTAAGATAATAGATTTTTGAATTTATTGCATAAAAATAATTATTAATAATAAAAAACCCTCAAAAAACAATAATTTAGATGAAAAAATCAGCTTTCAGCCCATTAGCGTCCAAAGCATTAAGGATAAAATATGAAGATAAAATTTGAAGGAAAAAATTTTGAATTTTTCAAGAAAGTAATTAATTATCCAGGGGGAAACAATACGGAACTTTTTGTGAGATGTTCAATAGGTTGAATTGTATTGCAATAGACATCTAATTCTGTTTTTGGAAACTTAGGCACTTAGAGAATCTTGTCTACTTCCATCTTGGAAGTGACCAAATATGGCGACTGCGCTAAAAATAAAGATTTAGGTTTTTGAATTTGTAGTATAAAAATAATTATAAAATAAAAAATCCTCATTAAACATCAATTTAATTGAACTGTTATAGTTTTTAGCACAGTAGCGTCCAATGCAATAAGGATAAGATGAAATTTTAAATACAAAATTTTTCATTTCTCAATAAATCTATTTTAAATAATTAAAATAATAATAATAAATAAATAAAATGCTTCACAGCACAATTTGCATTATTCTCATTAGTTTGCATTTGAATAAACACCAAATTCTAGTTTGTTTTTGGTAACTTAAGCGCTGAAGTATCTTGCCTACTTCCATCTTGTGAGTGACCAAATATGGTGCCTGTGTTTCACTTGTAACTTGAAAGTATTGCCGTTCTGGTCAACAAAAAAAAAAAAAACGATCTTCCCTTGATCACCTCCTCCCCTCCTCTCAGTGTTTATCCTCAGGAGTATGCTTCCAAAGTGATTTATTTTCTTCTACCTTATTGAGTTTGCATAATTCTTGTTCATCCCAAGATTTTTTTTTTGTTAGGAATAACATGGGGGAAAATGGCGACTGAGGACGTTTTTTTAAGTCGCCACTTTTTCAAACTAGGTCGCCACGTGGCGAGTGGCGACCGTGAATCTTGACCTTTAGTTTTTCGAAATTGCAGTCCTAAGTTCTCAGGTGTAGGCCATCTTCAATGACATTAGAGTAAAGGATGGGGTTTGAGAACGATTTCCCGGGAGTTTTACAAAACCTAAGTTTTAAAAAGTCACTCACAGGCCAGCTTTGGGGACGTAAAAAGAAGGGTTTGGAGTTCCCCACTCTTCTTTTCAGTTTGGCTACATCTCCCTTATCTTCATTATAAATTTTAATTATTGGTAAAGATATTGTGTTAATATTTTCTTCCAATTTTCCTTCGCCAACCACGATTATCTGGTAGGATTTTCCATAATAAAGTTTTCAATTTCTCGCTTAATATTTTTGTTCTCTTGCAATACAAGCGTTTGCGGCCTTAGGAAAAGGACTTTTAACATTTTGAACGGATGTGGTAATTTTCTGAGATACCTTAGGTCTCTATTCCACTTCATTTTATTTTAAATATGCCACCTGCATCTCTTGATCAAGCTTTGATTTACTTACGATTTTTACATTCAAACATTTAGAACTTTTGTTGTGAGTATTCACTACAATACTTTGAATCTCTCTTTGCATTGAACTGTTTCTCTTTCTCTCTCTCTATTTCAAACTTATTTCGGCGACCCATACATTTTTCTCCACTTAGTAATGATTTTCAGGACATTTTTCATCAAAAAAATAAAAAAAGAGGAATGTTTCGGCTACCCCTATCCTATGGAATGTCCTAATGAAGCTGTTCTATTTATTTATTTTTTTTTTTTTAACTGAAGAACCATGAAGCATGGTTTTGTATAACCAGGGCCGCCGAGAGACAAGGCGTGCACCGTGTTAGTTCTGTCGCCGGTCCTCCCTCCCATTATGCTAATTTTACTCTATGCACAATACTTTAATTTGAGTCGAGCCCATAGTTTTCGACTAGACAGACATACCCACTCTGCGGCCTAGTGAAGAGTGTATTGTACTGAATACTTCTTTTTTCGTTGATAAAAATGTTTGAAGCGTACACTTCCGCGGTCCTTACTTAGATATTCTTAATAAAAGAGTATCATGGATGTTCCTAAATTGTATTTTAAAATTGCATTTTCTATTCAAATTTCACAAAAAAAAAAAAAACACTTTTTGGCACTATTATTTTAATTGTTCATTTATAGTTACCGTTTTCATTTTCTAAAACAACGAAGTTTCCCTTTTTCTTTGTTAGTTGCATCGCTAAAATAAAATTGGTGGCCCCATTTCTGAAAAATTGCCGGGGGGGGGGAAGCCGCCCCTAAGAGTACGTGAAAAAAAGCATTATTAATGCATCTATTTCTTGTTGAATGAGTTTGAATATTATTTTCTTTCAAAAATTCAAAAATTTCATGTTCGAAAGAAAAAACTTTCCAGAAAAAAAATCCCCCCCAAAAATTTTGATGGCGCAACTTGCGCCATAATCCCCCCCTGTGGGCACCCCTGCGTCCCATAGATTTAATTAAGACCAAAAGTCTGTTAGTACTATATTCTCTCGTAGTTTGAGACTTAAGCTTCCGGTTTCAGTGATAAAATGGTCAATAAGTTCTTTTAAGTTTTAGAAAGCAAGGACAATCTTACGTAGAACGAGAATTTTTAAAATGGATTTGACAAAACTCCCAATAGTTGAAAAGAGGTTGAAAAAATTTAAGCTAAGAACGGTGTTGCACAAGTTGGGAAAGTATCAAGTGGTAAACGAGGCGTGATGACAACAGGTGTGTTGTGTGAGTGCTGGTTATTTTTTAATGTTCCTCTTATCCGAAAATAAAGTATTTTAGAAAATAAATCTCTCTTTCTATAAATTATTCCTATTCTTAGTGTTAGTTGATCGCCTGTTATAAATATTTGTAAGTTACGCTTTTTTTTTTTAAATTTGAGAATGTGGTCCATCGATGGAAACTCGATGGTCCATCCATAGCAACCGGTAGCCATGAATAGACCACATGCTAAAATATTTATTTTTAATTTTCATTCTTTATTGTGTATATTTATCATAAAAGTGAATATTACTATTAAAAGAGAAATATACTGAGAAATTGTTCCTATAATTAACGTGAAATTTGAGTTGGATTTCCTTTCTAAGAATATCGAAAACTGTTATGTGGTTCATTGACGGCAAACTTTCCCTACTTATCCAATTTAAAGTCAGCACATTTGTTTACAAAACAAAGAAATAACTGATTAAATTAATAGACTAATTAATAGCCATTCTAAAAAATAACTTTTTAAAGTTATAGAGTAGACCGGGGCACGTATACGCGGATTTTTTTCAACGAATTTTTTAATTTTTATGTTTTAACCTAGGAAATTTTAGACATTGTGGTTTTATGAAGCAGTTAAGTCACAATTTGTATATTCAAGTATTTCTCAGCTTGTGTTTTTAACCGTAAAGAAAACGTTTTTTTAAGTCCAAGTCGGTTGCGTAAACTTGCCCCAAACACGGGGCAAGTTTACGCACCGAGTGGGGCACGTTTACGCATATTAAAAGTGATACCAAGGAGTAAAGGGAAATAGATATTTCACCAAATTTAAATGTTTTATTTCTCTTAAAACAATTTAAAAATAAGAAAATCACAAATAGTTAATTAAAGAACATTTTGTAATCTAAACTAAAATCATAGGGCTTACTGCTAATTAAAAACATAAACTTAATAGTTTATGTTTTTAATCATCGGTAAGTTATGTTTTTTATCATCTTCTTCATCTTACTAATAAAGAATAAAGGAATATCTTTTCGCATACCTGTCATGGGAGTGCGTTTTGACATCTAAGACATTGAACCCTGTCTTGTCTTTTTTCGATTGGTTGTGTGCTTTCAAACAATAGATGCAAACACAAGTTTCTACTTTGTAAACAAAATCGTTCTCTAATTTCCTTTTTACAGAGTGTACTAACTTTTTCCCTGTCGCAAGCTTTGGTTTTATATTTTTTTTTCTTTGATGTTTTTATTTCTGCTTCATTCGAAAATTTTGAATTTTAAAGTAACTTCTCCTTTTTTTCTTATTCTGCCCATTTTGTTTTTTTCTTTGTAGCCTTTAACTGATCTTGTTTGAAGCCTTGTTTAATAGAAGTATCAGTTAGGATTGTGAGCAACCTCTTTTTTTTCCATTTCCTGGTGCCTAAGCTTTGGTCCTACTTTTTCAAATGGTCTCAGTTAGAGTAGTCCATATGTGACGATGTGGAACGCCTAGTGAGAGAAATAATTGGTTTATCGCTAAGCCTTTTCATTATCCTGGTTCTGTTAATGTTTTGAACGTAATGTCTAACCATCTTTAAAATAAAGTAAATGTATTACAGGATTAGAGATGTAAAATTTCAAGAAATTTTGGAAACACCGGTTTTTTCGGGGAAAATTGGAAAAAATGGAAAAATTGATTTTTTTTTTACAAATAAAAGAAGGGTTTCTTAATAGCTCTGTGTTTCTTTGAACATGTAAAGGGTTAAAAATTAAAAAATATATGCAATCCACCAACATATCTTCTTTTTCTGCTTGACACAAACACACAAAAAAGTAAGTTTAATTAAAAAAAAAAACATTTTGTTTTGTAACTTAGAACTTTCTTGGTCAAACGCCAGAAATAAGCCAAATCGTCGTTCAACCAATAATATTGGGTAAGGTGTGTCTAATCATGACAATTATTTTCTATTTTAGTTGCCTTTGAAACTTAAAATAATACTTGCAACTGTTGACTTTCCAACAAGATTAATATTGTTTGAAAGAAAAATAAGTATGATTTCTCTTCCTTACAGTGTAACTTTACTGTCTGAAAATGAAAGCTATTGAGTTTTAATTATTTCCAATCCAGTCTAAGTCCAAATAACAAAAATGGTTTTTCTTTTCCTTTCCAACAGGAACCAAAAACCAAAATCGCTTAATGGTGTCCAAAGCTGAACAACAACTAAAACTGGAGCTTCAGTTTATTCATACGGCCGTGCTAAGCACAGTTGTAAAAGTAGTCATACCTGTACTTTTGAACCAAACCGAGTTATTATAACACCTATCTCCTCATAAATTTTTTCTCTGTTTCGTATTTTACTTAATAAATAAATGTTTTAGGGTCATTTGACCAGAAACTTTTTTTTTAAATTCTGAAAAAAAAAGACGTCAGAATCAAATATATTCAAGAGTCAAACTTTAAAACACAATATCTCAGCTTGGACTAAACTACAGATTCCATTTGTGCTTAGCACGGCAATATACGGGTGCGGCATAAAAAAAAAAAAGAATAAATAAATCGGACAAAGATTGAGTCATCGGATGGAAGTAAAGTAATTTCATTTTATTGAGTCTCTTATTTATTTTTGTTTCTCACTTTATTAGAAAATAGTTTACAATATATCTCTTAGTTTATGTATTGTTTTCTTACAATTTTAAGCAATCGACCCGCTATTTTAAAGTTGCTTAACCAAGTAGAACGACATTTGCTTGTTGTGCCTCGGCAAACAGTATTTGATGCGGTAAGGTTTTTTTTTTTTTTTTTCGAAATTTTCCGGGGGGTTTTCCGATTGTTTTCATCTTTATACAAGATGAATGTTGTGTAAAGATAAAGTTGAACGGGCATGAAGACAACACTATATGGTTGTAAGCTATAAGATACAAATCTGTTATTTAATTAAAAATGAATGGTGAGTCTCAAAACTAAATAACCTGACAATATTAAAGGCTTGAGACAGTAAAGAGCGAAAAAAGAGTCCGGGGCCCGTTTAGGGGTAGAACATAGTAGTAAGATACAGTAAGAACGTGCGTAAAATGAGCCGCGACGAAAATGCGTAACGTGCCCCGTCGGCAAGTTAGGATTTATTTTTAGCGTGCAGCAAAATTTAATGACTTTTCTGTCCATACAAATACAAGTCTCAAAAAAGGATAAAATTCTGCTAATATTTATACATTTCTTTTGTTCTTAACTAAGCATTATTTATTCACAATAAACTTCAAAATGTTCAACACAAAATTTACTCAACTTGGTAGAAAACAGATTTTCCTATTAGAATATTTGCTAGGGAGCAGTATCAATCTGGTATGACTTTTGGATCCCCAGTTATAACTCGTTTTGGAAAAAGAGCACTGCGTAAGCGTGCCCCCGGTTTACCCTACTTAACCTATTGGAATAGAAAATTTAAGTCATTACACGAGTCAAGAAATTATAAAAAATTAAAATGTGACCCACTTCCCCCAATTAACTCTAATTTGAATTCCGAAACTTTCAATTCAAATTATGTTTTTCGCAATCACGAGTTACGACAAGACTCTACTGATTAGAGTTATTGTTTCTAGAAATCCCCCCCCCCAAGCATGTCCCTCCTCCTGGGTG
This sequence comes from Uloborus diversus, assembly GCF_026930045.1. Classification (NCBI taxonomy): domain Eukaryota; kingdom Metazoa; phylum Arthropoda; class Arachnida; order Araneae; family Uloboridae; genus Uloborus; species Uloborus diversus. Next base: position 127,412,871 of record NC_072734.1, on the reverse strand, counting down.
GTTACGTGTGTATAGTTGTGTGTGTAGGCTTACGTGTGTGCACGTAGGCGTGTGTATGTGTGATGTAAAGGCGTGCGCGCGTAGGGGAGTGTGTATGAGCATGCGTGTGTAGGACATTGACGCCACCGCCCAGTAAAAGTGGATTCCGGTGGACAGTGCTCAGGACCAGCCGTGCCGCCGCCGGTCCAAGCTGAAAAAGGAACCGTAACGTCAAGGACTGTCAAATGAGAACAATAAGCAATCGTGATTGCTCAATAAATATATGATTAAATTCTATACCCGCTTTGCATGAAGGCACGTTTTTTATTTCAATAATTATAACCTTAAATTCAAAAAAAAAAAAAAAGAAACAAAGGAAATGACTATCGTAGTTTGCAGCTGGATGGTGTCAGAATAACGTAATATCATTGAGAATCAATAATAATAATAATAATAAGCTGGTTTTCGGCTAATCACGATACAAAACTTCGTTTTTTTTAGAATGTATATTTTTTTTAATTTAAAGTCCGGTTGCACCATGCCGTTTCTCTGCTGCTTCGCTGGGACTGATTAAAACTCGGGAGTCTTCATGTAAACACGACATACGTATGCATCGCCGCTTACACACCATGGGGGCATACGAAAGCTTGCCCGCTTTGGGCGACCTACTCGCTTTGGGCCACCCTCACCTATTGTAAAATAAAGAAGTATCGAAAAATTCCATGACACAAAGAAAAAGCTATTCAATCATTGGGAAATTTTTGCTCCGAGAAATTGATAATATGTAATAAAGAAATGAAAAAAAAAATGTTCTCATGTGCCCTCTTTCCCTACTAATAATTTCTTCCAACCACATTTCATTTAGTTATTTTTCTTCGTCGAACGTTCTTCACTTTCACTAAGCAAGAAATCTGAAGTATTTTTCAAGAGCTTTGCAAAATCTTCTTCCTCGTTGAATGCCCTTCACTTTCAATAAACCAGGTTTTGAAGTATGTTTCAAAATGTATACAAAAGGTTATTTTATACGAATTTACCGAAACATTTATTTAAACTAACTGTAATCTTAAAATTCCTAAATTTTAATTGAAAAAAGGTTTATTTATGACACGTCTGAATTTTGCAGTCACGTTAAACATCCAGTCTAGTTAGTGCATAGTTAATGACATTTGATAATCAGTACATTTGTAACTAAGCAAATCCAGTTCGAACGCGAAAGTACACACACACACACACAAATAACATGTTTGACACCAACATCAACTCTTCACAAAGCAATTATAACAGCTTATTCATTTAACTCAGGAAATTAAATTCTCTCGCAGTTGATCAGATTTGTTGCGTCAGGACAATCGCAAAATGTAGTCCAGATTTGTTTGAAATTATTTATGACTTGCATTTTGAGCAGGTTGTAATAAATAAGCTCCAGCAGTAAAAGTTGAGGCTTAATTAAATGGTGTCTAACTCAGTATGATTAATGATCTCTAACGTACCAATTTTCAACTGAATTGGTTAGAAAAATCTTTAATATTAAAGTTATTTATACGTCGTTGGCAATCATTGCACGTGTGGAGTATTGTAAAAAAAAGTTCTTATTTTACATAATTATTTATTTATTTACTATTAATTTTTTTTTTAACCTTTTCAGGTTTGAAATTTTTTCACTTATTAGATTTCAATTCATTAGAATTCATTCTAATTCAATTTTATAAATACCAAAGCTTCACCATTTCTATACTTATATATTCGAAAAAAAGTACTTTAATTAAAACTGTCCTTAATTGAAATTCCACGGAGCAAAAAAAAAACCTAATAGCTTGAAAGAAAGAGTTTTCAATTGTTTTTACATTAACATTTTTCTTAAAATAATTAAAAGAAGCGCACTATGTTTTCATGAAACAGTAAAACGATATAAATTGGAAATATGTTTTGATCGAGATTTTGCTAGTGTTCGGAAATGAATGTCGGCACTCGAAAAAAATAGGCTTATTCACTACTGGGCAAACTCATTTTTAATATGTTTGAACGCTAGGTGCTATTATAATTATCATGAAAACTTCTTCAAAAATATGAATTTTTACTTTGCTTTAAATTACAATTACCAGCCAAACGAAACTCTTCAAAGATAAATTACGTCGACGGAGGAATAATATTTCTTTTTACTTGCCCGCAACTCAAACTGATAAAGAATGCCACTCAATTATAATAGTTTCTAAAACTAAATCCGTGTTTTCGAAATTTTTTGTTAACCCGGCATTCAAGCACGTTTAAACTTATATTTAAAATTCAATTCTGAGATTTATTTGTTTATACTGAATTTTTAAAAAATGGCTGCAACAGCATTATAATTTCAAAAGCCTCATAGAATTGAATTATTTCGGAATTACCCGTTTCGGTTTTAAGCAATTTTGTTTCTTGTCTTAAAAAACCTATTTTTAACAACTCTTTTAAATAAATTTTCAAGATAAAGCAATATCTCAGCAGTAAAAAAAAAGAATGGTTGTAATTAAGTAAATAACATTTTTATATGCGTCCAGCTTATTAAGTTATGATGTCTTCATTCTATATGCAAAGCAGGACCCCCAAAATGCCCCTCCCAAATGAACTCATAAAATAAATCATTATAACGCAGATTTTTAACTCCCATCACAATGTAACAAGATTGTTTCTGATGCGTTTTATTTAATAAAGTCGGAGAAACATCAACGCGAATTTATTTATCAAAGCAGGGGCTTTCATTCATTTAGGCTTTTATAGAAGAAAATGGCAAACTTTAGTGGTTTAAGATTAGCATATTTAATGAGGAGGAGAAAAATAGAGTTTTAAATTCAATCTCAAAATTCAGCTTTTATCATTTTATCAGCAAGCAAAACTGAAGCAACACTGAAAAGGGTTGTAGTTTCCTATTAAGGCACCCAAAATGAGCTTGAAAATTTTCTTTTCCTACGAACACTTATTTATCTTTTAAAGAGCTAAAAGTCAACTAACTGTTCCTCGGATAGCTCTTTTATTTTATAATTGAATACTTCACGTAAATGCTTCGAATTTTCGTTATTGTCGGCTGTAGCTATAAAAGGTGGAGAACTTTACCTTTTTTGGCAGTGTTGTTAGGGATATTTGACATTTTTGATTAAATTTTAGCAAACGAAAATTATTTTTGTTTACCTTAAGATTGCTTCTCATACGCGCTAGAAAGAAGCAGGACAACAGAAATTTTCCCATTTACATCAATACTTTTTTTTCCCCTCCAACTTTCCAAGATGTAAATGTTTTCATATTAAACGAGGATTGTCAAATGTACAAGGCGTAATAATTAAATAACAGGACTGGTTTTAAAAAATCTTTATAGAAAACATTTATGGGAATGTGGGGCAAAGTGAAATAGTTAAGATGACTTTTTTCAAAATGAACAAATTAACATTTTGTTTCTAAAATTACAGTACATGAAGAGAAAATATTATATTTTATAATAAAACCCGCATTGAAACATCATTTTTCATTTTACGCAATAAATTTGAGCTGGAAAAATTTCACCTTTTTTTTTCACGGGGCAAAGTGAAAAATGAATTCTTTTCTAACGAAATATTTTGTATTCGATTGTAGAAAATGTTTTTGATCAAATGCATAAGCAAATAAAAGGATGAATAACTAAATGAAAAGATAATGAAACAATAAACTAATAAATGAATTAATTAATCAATACATGAGAAAAAATAAATGAGTGAATAAAATAGTGGATGAATAAGAAAGCAGTTGACAAAATAAATAAGTGAATTAAAAAATGAAAGTATGAAAATTGATCAATAACTGAATACGTAAGTGATTAAGTAAATAATTGAATGAGTTAATAAAATGAATTACTTCTCTTTGCCCCGCAATAAAGACTAATTGCACAAATTATTTAAAAAACAAATAATCTTAATGTTAACTAAATGAAAACTGTACCGAATATAAGTAGCTCTCAATTAGTATTTAAAATGCTAATAACAAGAACTTGATCATTTGCAGACGACAAAAATAATTTTTGAATTACAACAAATAATTACAATTTATGTATCAATTTTTGAAAATAGCTTTTTTATCTACGCTTTGATCTTCGGAGGTAATTTTTTCCTGACTGTTATAAACTACATGAGTTACTACATAGTTAAAACATTACCTGATTGGTGACGCTAAAAAAAGCAAATATTTTACTTTGCTCCACATACCCCTACAAGTACCATTTGGCCTCCCCCAACACAATCTTCTTTCCTATTAATCATCGCTGCATGAGAACATTCATCTGTTCAAAGCAGCACTGCAGGTTATTTGATGACACCTTCTCCAGTAAGTCAGCCGTTTTTGCTTTCATTTCCTCTACAAACTTAAAAGGTACTCCCTCCTTTGCACTTTTTACTTTCGAAAACAGGTAGAAATCGCATGGTGTGAGATGAGGTGAGTACAGTAGATGATGGAGTATAGTAATGCGTTTTTCCACTAAGAACTATTTCACAGATAGCCCATCGAGAGCTGAGGATGTCAGATTTTTGGTAACAGTTGTGCGCAAACTTTCTGTCGTATCTGAATCTTGAAAAAAAAAAATCTTATCGTCTCTCTGCTTGTGTTCGTAATATCTGACACATCGGATCATTCAAACGTCAGTCTTTGCTCACGACTTTATTGTTTTTTAAAATGTTTTCATTAGTTCTTGTAGTCACAGGTCAACCGGAACGTTCATTATCTTCAAGAACCTTTGCGCCTTCCAAAAACCGTTTATGCATTTCAAAAACTTCATCTACATGCTATGATTAAGACTTTAAGGTAACTGTGTGTAATAAATCTTCAACCATACCTTTCGTAAGGTTGAAAATAAAAGGGGGTTTTCCCACTTTCGTTTCACTCACTGTATTTTTCGCTCAGAATAGCATTTTAAAGCATTTGTACATCAGCGATTAGATCCTGAAGTGTTAGTAGTTTGGTGTGCGTGCCGTGAAGAGAAGGTAAAAGGGACATTTGGGGCATCATGTGAGAATCGTTCCTCTGTTAAGTGCACGATGGCTCTAACTCTAAAAATGCGATTAGGAAAAACCAGATATTTTCCCAGTGTAGCTTTTGTGTAGTTTCCCAACTTATTCCTTAAAAAATTTACTTGTGTTCATTTCATTCCCCCCCCCCCCCCGGATGTTTCGAAAAGCAACGTACACTTTCAAAATTTATAGCAATCTAAAATGAAATAAGTGACATAAAGTAATTCCTTTTTTCATTTCGTAGAGAGGGCAACAGTAAATAAATAAATAAATAAAAATAGCGAGAACGGGTCTGAAGTACCACCTTTCTACGTCGAGGTGGTATTACTCATTGTCTTTACCGCACAGAGTTCAAGTTATGTTCAGAAAAACACTGAAAAGAACATAAAACTGAAATACATGTTATTAAATTTTGCTGAAAAGTAATGCAATAATAAATCACGTTTTCGCCGACACCAAATTCCCCCCCCCCCTGGTTTCCAGTTTCAACCTTACCTTTTGATATATTTAAGGGAGAAGAAAGTTTTAAATGTCGGCGAAACTGGGGGTAAACCATTGTATCAAAACAACCCTGATTGTAGTAAATTCTACAACAATGTCTGAGAAAAAAAAGTTATAAATGATCCTTACCAATTATTCTTTTCTTATTTCAGGATCCAAAATAATCCAAACGCAACTCATCAAAAAAGAACCTAGAGCCACGCTATACTTCATGTCTCAGAAAACCGTAAGACGAAACTAGAAAACGATGAAGTGTATCATCCAAACATTTCAATCGATATCGCCTGGCGAAAAGATAGAAACATGAATCCTGGGGGAGCTTTTTCAATTACTCTGCATCACCATCCACTTTACGGATCAATTTTACCTCAGAAAGTTGCCTCAAAGATTGCGGATATATTAAAGTCGCGACATCGCCTCTTCTTAATTTCGCCCCAAAGTGAAGAAAAAAGAAAACCCGCTGCTATGATGCAGAATCTAAGACGAATAAATGAAATACACTCTTTGGTTGCTCAAAGATTGCCGAGCGTGCGTTTCTAAAGAATCCTTTAGAAAATTTCATAAATTCTGGAACTTGCGGCAAACACATGGAAATCCAATCTCAAACTTGGAGAAAAATAACAGTTTAAAAAGCAACACAGTTCAAAATGTTTTCAAAATGTTTTTCGTTTGTAAATTATTGCTTTTGGCGCGACTGTAACGGAGCTGATTCATCATTTTTAGATACAAACTTGCAATGACAATTACAAGCGTGAGTTGGGTCTAAAAATATAGTGTTTGTCTCAAATTGGAGACTTTTTTTTTGAGCAATCACAAATTGCTTATTGTTTTCATTTGACTGTTGAAAGGCGTCCGTGTCCTTTGTTTTTTGCCCCCCCCCCCCCGTGTCTTCTGCGAGCACCACCGACTCCAAAAGTGCTGCTCCTCTGTTCTTGGACCTCTACCAGCAGCACTGTCCACCAGAATCTTCTCCTCCTGGGTAGTTGCGTCCATGTTCTACACAGAAACATGCCTTCACACATACACACACACTCCTGGGCTCCTACAAGACATTCTTACACACACACACGTCTACACAAACGCGCACGCCCTTACACACAGGTGATCACACACTCCTGATTACCAAAAGTATAATTTGAATTTAAGATGTCGAAAATTAAAAATTTATGTTCTTTAAATCTATTATCGAAACGGTACGCGAGATGTTCTGCCTACGCGAGATGTTTTTTTTTTTTTTTTCGCTGTTCGCATGTTATTCTGCTCTAAAGCTGCAATTTATTTTCAAGCCTTCTGCGCATGTAAACTACGCAAGTTGTCCGACTCGAGAAATTTGAGACAGTGATGCTTATAAAATTTGTTTAAAATTTTCCAGACCAATTATTAAATTAGTACGTTGCGGTGATCACGAAATTGTCTTCTTTATCTTTTTTTTACGAGTTCTTGGCTCTTATGTACAATCCGTACACTGCTATATTTTACTATTTTCAAAAGCAAAATCAAGAGCGAAAATTGAAATAAAATTCTTGCTCACGTTAATTACAACCATTTTATTTGTTAAAAATGAAAGGCAACCATTAAAAATTTTAAATCATTGGGATTTCTCCTATCGTATCGTCTGATACCATAAAATAATTTGAAAGAAACAAAATTTTGTTCAAAACTTGCTAAAAACGGTAATAGCTTGAAAATTCTTAACTAATTCTAATACACAGAAAAAATAGATCTTCCCATTGGTAATAATATTGTGAATGTGCGAGTTTGTTTTCACCAACAATATCATTTTCAATTAAAGTTATCTCCGCCAATTAAGGTCCTAAAAAGCTGAAACTGTGTGGCAAATTTCAAAGATCTTGTTCGATCTTGGACAAGATGATTAAAAAGTAAAAGCAATATTATTTTGGAATATTTTTATTAGTTCATTTATATATTTATTTACGCAATTGGCAGCGATGAAAAACTTTTAAACGTCTTTAGAGAAAAATGAATTTTATTTTTAAAGGTTTCAGGTTAAGTTTTATTTCTTCGTTAAACGGTGTAAAGAAATTTTTCTTACCTTATTTATTTGTTTATTTTACTTATTTCGATAGGGAACATAATTTTGGATTTTGTTTTTTCTGCTCATTTACATATTGAAAAAGAGATGCTAGATTTTAAAATCATTTTTGTTAGAAAAATAATAATAGTTGGAATTTACTGCCACTTTGTTACGAAGAGTTTCAGAGAATTAACTTTATCACTTTTATAACTATTTACTTGTTTTTTCGTCACGAAGTCATATATGTATCTATTTTCAATTGTTATCCACTTGAATTATGTTGGGATTTTTTAAATTATTTGTGTGTGAGACTTTTTTTGATTTATCTTTAACCTTTTTCTTTGGTTCAACTATTATGTTTTAATTTTCTCTTTCATCAACTTATCTTACCTGTAGTAATTGATTATTATTTTTTTCTAAATTTTTCGTTTTTCCTTTAAAATTATTTTGTTATATTTATTTTTAACAACAGTAATGTACATGAATCTAAGGAAATAGAACAGTAAAATTTGTTTCTTTTGTTCAAAAAAAAAATAAAAACACAACTATGTATGCATTAAAAACCATAAAATGATAAAGCAAATGGGATTTGTGAATATTTTTAGAAAATTCTGATGAATAAGAGAATTAGAATCATTTTTTATTGAAAGCTCTTCAAAATTATAGAAAGAAAAAGAAGATGTCAATATGACATAATCAGAACAGAATTAAGGAAATTTTATAAAGAAAAGCCTTTTTAAAATCCTTTAAGTTCTTCTTACTAATCCCTTTAAAACTCAGATAAATATTAAAAAAAACTGGGCTTTACAGTATATGAAATAGGGCATGGAACGGAGTAAACAGAAAAATTCGGAATCTTTCTGCGTCAGCAGCTGATATTAAAAGAGCTTGCATTGGGCAATCGAATTATGAACTTTACGGAGCGTAAGAAAAATTATCTTCTTTTTTGGCGAGAAAGATTTTGCGCTTACGTCATTCAAAGTGTTAACATTTAAAAAAAAATCAAGCGCAAAAAAATAAAAATAAAAGTTACTTGTTCTTTTAAATTTTTAGACTTCATTAATGGTCGATTCTCGGAAAAAAATTCCCGTGCGTAAAGCTAAGTTTTTTATTTTTTCCAGCTAACCAAAGCCTTCAAAAAATAAAGCTGTTGGGGAATAATACATGCTTTAATATACTATTAAAGCATAACAGTTAATCCCATATTTAATTAATAGTTACCTGAAAAAAAAATAGCGTCACGCAGGAACATTTTTTCGAGAATTGACCAATAGTGATTTTTTTTTCAAAGAATTAACAAACTTGGATGAAATAGTAAATACTAAAATGTCTTTATTGCTCATAACTGTTACGCTCTTTGTTTAAAACCATCAATGACTCGGTGAACAGTGAAACTTGGTGAAAAGTCACTAAGTTTTTGGCGATGTTAAATGATTTTCGCGCTATGTTTGACGACAAAAATTTGAAACAAGCTATGAGATACCTCTCAAATTTCTTGCCACGCTCATGTAATTCAATGTTGAAGCTGATGGCAACTAAAGAAAAGTACTTACATGTAATGTTTAAAAAGTAAGGTAACTTTGAGTGAAACGGAATCGATTCCAAATTCAGCAACATTACAACAAATTTAAGTATCCTACTAGATTGAAAAGTTGATTTTTGATCAAAATTCTCTTTTCCCTAAACTGGTTTCATTGAAAAGTCCCCCCCCCCCCTTTTTTTTTTATTTGTTCATTACGTTTCTGAGAAATGCAATTTTCGCTCGATACTGGCTCCGAAAAAAATGATATTGTAAAGTCTCATCAATATGAAAACATGAAATTTGGCATGCTCATGCATATCTTCCAAGTGCTTGTGAGCGTAATGCACCGCAGATTTTGCAAATGATGAAATAAATTTTGATTTATAGCCTTTTTACTCAGAAAAGGTAAATAAATTTAAAGAAATTTCTGCATAAACGCTCTCAATTTGTTATAAATCGTACACTTTTGGAAATATTTCTTAACCTACGGCATAATGCTTTCTTCAAATATTGAAAATATACAGCATAAATGTTTTGTATTTTTGTACAACATAACTTAACATCAATAAAGAACAAATACGATGAAGAAAGCACAAAAAGTAAATAAAGAAAAAAAAAACAAAAACAACTAAATTTAAACTAACAATTTTTTGATTAAAAAAACAGCCATTGATACTTGATTTTTATAACGAAAATACATGTCCCTGATTGTTGATTGACTTGCGGATAATCGGGAGTAACTGTATGTAAAAGAATGTAAGTAAACTGCATGACTACTAAATATTTTTCTTAAGCGTTTCTCTTGAGTAGTAATTTTCACTTATTTGTTTTACGAAAAATTCACCCATTTAAAACACTGAATGATTTTAAAATGTAAAATGCATGTTCTAAGGTTATTTTGTTTCTAAAAAATATTAATGTTGTTGTTAATGAAAAAAAAAAAATGCATCGAACCTAGTCACCTTAACCTTTGAACCTTAAGCACATTAAAACATAATCTATTTACAACATTTGTAACAAAATGTATTTTCTCATGTTAATAGAGATGTACTTTTTGTTCATATCGCGCGTTTTAAGTAAAATTTAATTAAGAGTATATCAAGAAACATTTGCTTTGCTGTTATTTACTCCTACTTAACTCAGAAGCATAAATTGAACAATAGAGTTAGAACGTTCACACTTTGTTCTCTCTAAAGTGTTTACAATCCTCTGCTTTCAGATTCTTCTCTTGGAAACGCAATTTGTTTATGTACTTAGACGAGACTCTAAATTACTTGGCGTGAAATGCTGACTCGAGTTCTTTCCCTTTCTTTTTCACCCCCGTTTCTTTTCTTCATTCAATTTGGAAAACTTTGTTTCGGAGTATAAATAAACTCTGTCTAACCCCGTTTAGTTCTTTCCCTGCCTCGGTGTTGTACTTTTTGTTTTGACAAGCAGCTATCATGTCCCTGCTTCTAAAAAAATAACCCAGTGCATCTCAAAAGAAAAATGTTTTGAGAAATTTGCAAAAAATAGATAGAATTTAGTTTTTTCAATGTTTTAGCATGAAATATAATGCGTCTCTTAATGGAAAGAAATCTGCAGCACGAAAAAAAAATAAATGAATGGATATAAAATGAAATAAACGTTTTGTCACAACCACCTATACGACAAAACGGAGTGGAAACAAGTAAGTCACTGAAGTTGAAAGAAGTCTGAAAAGCATCTTTGATTAATTTGAACAAAGGAAAAGAAAGAATACCCGAAAACGAATGCTGTCAAAAAACAATCTATCGACGATTGACAATCATAGTGCTTAACTACTTACTATAATGTGGGCAGTAATTCAAAACTTGTGTTTTTACGCGTAAAACTCATACGATTTGAATGAATAATGAAACAAACTTGCTCGAAGAATTTAATCATAAAATAGAAATGAATGATTGAATAAGCATTTTGTATAACAATTGAATTTATTAGTAAAATAATTGTTAATCCCAATTAAAACGTCTAGTCATTTTGATGGAAAAATTTGTTCTGTATGCAGTACTTAAATATCAGAATTTAATTAAATGAAATGTACATAGAAAACGCAAACAAAAAGGGGGGAGGGGGTTAGAAATAGTTTTTAACGACTTTTATTAACTTCACACGATCTTGATTAAAAATTATTTGTGCGCTGGCTGTAAGAAACTCTCCCCCCCCCCTAAAAATAGCTGCAGTTTGAGATTCAACGGTTAAGGTTAAAAGGTTAAAATTTTCAAAAAGCTGCATTGCTCCTCCCTCAAATGACTCCCTCCTCTCCCGCCCCCTAACTGCGGTTTGTTTGCTCCTGAAATGTACCGTCAGTTATACGAATTCAACACGACATTATAAAAGAAAGAGTCCCACATTAAATTATTTTTTCCCCTCTTTTTGTAACAACTCGTGTGGAGTAGTTGCGATCAAGAGCAAAGAAGGTGGAATGCCGTTGTAAAATGCATAGCACTTCCTCCCCCCTCCCACGCACGTACCTTCGTACCTTCTACTTTCTGTTTATAAGCAAATCTTACGTTATTTATAGGTATTACAGCGGCTCCATTTATTCTACCACGTTTTTTGAGAAACGATTCAACTAAGAAAACAACTTAGTTCGTTGCATGGTGTCATCAAAGGAACTCGAACAGGAAAGCTTTGTTTCGAGACAAAAACTGATGTCTGTTTACAAAATAAAGGAAAAGTTACTGCAAAATCCACATTGATGAGGAAGCGCAAAATGACAATTATGTTCTTTGTATAAATACTACAAATGATGTCTAAATACTATAAGAATTTGTTTGGAAGTATTTTTGTGTTATGTGGTTTTATAGAGTTTTTGTTTTATTGTTCTTGTTAAACTATCTGCTTCGTTAGTGTTTTAAAAGTACTGCAGATATAAAACACACGTGATCAAATTCAAGTGGTTCTTTTACCACGTGGTACCCAAGCGTGAAGGTTACAACCAGGGCTGCGGAGTCGGAGTCAGAATGATTTTGGAATAAAGGAGTCGCGGTCGGGAGTCGAAGGTTTAACCAAGAATCGGAGTACGTCATTTTCAGGGTTGCCAAACGTCCCAGATTTCAAGGGACAGTCCCATATTTTGAAAAATTGTCCCGCGTCCCGGAGAACTGCCATACGAAACGGCGTTAGCCCCGTATTCTAGCTAATAACACTATTTTACAATACAATACAGTATTTTAAAGTAAAAAATTAAAGTAAAACGAAAAATGTGACTAAACTAATTAGCCTCCCTGTTCTTATCAACGTCGATCTCTTAACTGAACTTGGTTCTGTTGCTTACTTTATTCTTTGAGTTAAAGTTCCTACAAAAATGTACTTACCCATAAACATTCTAAGAGGAATCTTGCGAAAATCTATTGAAACATGATTGTTTATCACCCCTTAAAAATAAACCATAAACAGTTACTGTTTATGGTATGCCCCCAATCACAAAAATATCCCCCCCCCCTTCACTCTTAGAAGCCTTTCCTGTATTTACTGTTCCTAAACCTGGCAACCCTGGTCATTTTTCCCTCAAAGTCCGCAACTCTGCCAGTGCTTGTGGAGTCGGACGGACTTATTTTGGAGTAAAAGAGTCGGAGTCGGCGCCAAAGGTTCGAAAATTTCCGCAGTCGATCGTTTTACCTCCTACTTCACAGACCTGTGTGTGCCACGTGTTACAACGTGAATTTCTGTATAAGATTTCTTGCAGCAAAAGTGCGGAATTTTGAATTGCCAAAGTCTGAAGATATTTCTGCTATTTTGCACTGTCCTATTAAAAATCATGCATGCAGTTTTGCAAAGCTATAAAACATCTCACGTACTATAAAAGAAGCATTTTGCAACCTTTTTTAACCCTCTGCACAGTGAGTTCTTTTGGTCTGTGGGAGTGTAGATCCCTACGGATCCCTGCGGATGGGTTCGTGTTTTTTAAACTGTTTATTTATATTTTTTAATCTTTTAACAAAAAAAAAAATGAGTCATGAGAAGAAGAACTTACATTCATAAGTCAATTGTAATATTTTAGTTGTAAGTTGCAACTTCATCTTTTTTAACGCAGACTTTGAGGACCGGCCAAACTTTCTGCGGGCCCGCGGTTGAGAATCCCTGCTATGAAGTACCATACCGTAAGAATCTGTGCTATGTTCAAAATAAAAAGTCATTGCTCATTTACCTAAAACTAAGGAAGAATATAAACAATAAAAAACTACATGGGCACTTTTACCGCTTTACAAAATAAAAGAGAAAAATATATTTTTAAATAAAAGGATAAGCCAAAAGTTTTTTTATTATTTGTTTCCTCGTTGTTTCCTTTGATCAACAAGCAACAACGCAAAGTACTATTTCTAATCATATTTTTGTTTCAAGCATAGCTGCTCTTTCTTTTTTCGTTTGAATAATTTTCTTCGATCAATTCTAGGATTGACTAGAGGCCATGTCAGCCTAACCGGAAACAAGAAGCTCGTCCCTTGAGGGTTTGTGTAGTAAAAATTCCGCAAGTTTTAGGGGTGGACCCCCTTCCACCCCTAAAACTCCGCCCGATGACAAAACAGACAAGGGGTCCACTTTGGCTCTCAGCGGCCCTGATCAATTCAGATGCTACACGAATGGCATTGAATATTTCTTTAGGATTACTCAATGTTATTTTTTTTCGTGTTTACATATTTTCCACAATTTTATTGTTTACATGACAGTCTGCTCTTGCTATACCAATGACAGATTCGTCATCACGAGACTAACATTTCCTAAACCAATTCAAGTTTAAAACATGTGATGAGAATTTTCAACATTTTGGCTGCATCATTTTATTGGAAACATTACGGTGAAAATATTTCAGGGTATTGCATTAAAAGTGAATTGAAATTTATTACACAGACTATTAACCAGGGCTGCGGAGTACAAGTTGGTGTCAGACAGTCGAAGGCTTAAAATTTCAAGAGTCAGAGTCGACCATTTTCCCACAAAGTCAGAGGCTCTTCCAGTGCTTACGGAGTCAGAGTCCGACTGATTTTGGGGACAAGGAGTCGGAGTCGAAAACTCTAAAATTCCCGGAGTCGTAGTCGGTCATTTTTCCTCCGACTTCGTAGCCCCGATATTAACCATGACCTAAATTAATGACTATAACCAACCCTAAATAATCGCATACGACATGCGTAGTGGAAGTGTGTTTCTGTGTTTTATATTCTATGATATCCCAAATATGTCAAAGGTACGATTCTGGAAAAGTAAGTTAAAATGATCACACTGAAAATAATCCGACTTAAACGTATTGATGTGAATAGAGCTGTCAATATATGAATTCCGATAAACCTGTCATTTTTGAAGGAAATATAAACGGTAGATTTTATTCTGGAGAAAGAAAAGTTCAGTTGATACTGGATAGCATAATGAAGAACAGCAGATTTGGCATAGAAAATTTTCAGTCTGCGATTCGCTAAATGCTTGTAAATTGAAGCTTTTAATCTTACTATTAATTGAAACGTATTAGTACACTGTTAAAAATTCAGGAACATTTTCTGGTAATTGTTACTGTAAAATGACGGACTAACGCATAGCTGATTTTTACGGTAATTTATACTGGAGAAATAAGCGATCCCAGCGCCAATTGGTTGCTGCGGCGTACCGAGGATACCGTAAAATTTTACAGTAACATTTGATTTTTACGGTAATAGTTACTGGCAACATGGATGCCAGTAACAATTACCGTAAATTTTTCGGAAAATTTTTAACAGTGTAGAAAATAAATAAAATTGAAAAGCTACATCAAAATGAAAAAATAAGTGCAAGGAAGTTCTTTAAAAGTTTGTTAATATTTTGCTTTTATTGCACTGCAAACAAAACGAAAAGTAGAAGTATAACATATGAAAAAAATACAAGACTTATAAAAAAAAATTTTTTTTGAAGAAAATAACGGCATGAGTAGAGTGAAACTTTCAATAACAAAAATATAGAGTAAAATTAAGTTTAATAAAGTACTTCTTCATATTGGTATTGCATCAATTGAATGTACTAATTCACTTTCTGATGAATTTCGGAGTTTTGTGAAAATATTAAATGTAAAGTAAGTTTATTATGATGTACGAATATCTTTTCGTCAGAATGATTTTTGACATAATAAAGAAGCAAGAGAAATACAGTAGAAGACCGTTATAACGCACACCTTGGGACCAGAGCTTTTGCGTTATACAGGTTTTTGCGTTATATAGATCATTTCACAAATTTTGAAACTAATATTCAGAATATATCTATGTATTAAAACTTCAGAATGAGTTTTATCTGCAATGAGTATTAAAGCTCCAATATTACAATTAGTTGTTCACAATTACATATGTTTCACAATCAAAAGAAAGCGCATTATCCTGCACTTCTGCTAGCTTCATGGTTTGCATAACAGCTGCATTTTCAAGAGCCATCTGGTATTTTCTATTTACTGTAAGTACTAATTTTCCTTTAAAAGCTTTGAATTAAGATGGATAGATGAGAAACTATTTCAAAATGTGATTTGCCTTACAATTTTAATGCTTGCAAAGCAAAACAGAGGGATTTTTTAAACTTCAAAACATATTGTTTACTTCTGAAAAGTTGTGCGTTTAATAGAGAATTGCGTTATATAGGTCGGCGTTATAACGGTCTTCTACTGTACATCAAAAGATAAGATAGAAACTAAAAAACAGGGGGAAGGAAATTTCGGATTTCGGGTTGGCGAAAAGTAGGGGATACCGAACAAGTTGCGCATAGTCACCGATTTTTGTGTTTGACTTCTTCACATAATGCAGTTTTTTTTTTTTTTTTTTAAGTCAGTCCTTACTTCGAAAGTTTTTCTATCATTGGTAATATTATTTACTAGTGGTACCCGCATGGCTTTGCCCGTAATAGAAAAATTAAAAGGTCTTTTGGTTCGCCTGTATATTTACAAATAATGTATGGTGAATTTTCTTGTCAGTTGGCTTGTACCCATCTTACGGTTCCACGTTATGATAATTTCGTATCTCGCCAATCGGCTTGTGCCCATGTTACGGTTCCACGTTATGATAATTTCGTAATTTACTCGTCCATCTTATATTTTTTTTCTTAAAATTGGAATAGAAAAAGAACCGAATCGAATTTTCGAAAGTCGCTTCGAGGTGCACCCCCCCCCCATGCTACATACTCACTTAGTGCCAAATTTCATGAAAATCGCCCGAACGGTCTAGGCGCTATGCGCGTCACAGACATCCTACAGACATCCAGATATCCTCCGGACAGAGAGACTTTCAGCTTTATTATTAGTAAAGAAGATGCATAACGAAACTTTAAAATTAAAACAAAAATTAGCGTTAACTAGCGATTCGGTATACATTTTATGACATTTAAAAACTCGAGCTTGAAATAGTCATGGAATTTCATTTACAAATTTTCAAATCCGTGTTTTCAGACATGTGACCCAAACAGGATGAAAAATACTGAAATTGCTTGGATGTGTTAGCTAACACAACACTGTTAGTATATTTTACTACAAATGAAAGCTCTCCCATATATTTTTGTATCTATATACATAGCAGACCATTTTAATTGGAAGAATGAAATTATACATGCTGAATTTAAAATCCAATGCTCCCTTTTTTTTTCTGCATAGACCATTTTGCTTTCTCAAGAAATACTGAATTCAGTAAAAATACTGAAAAATCACATGTCTGTGTTTTTAATGAAAGTAACTTCATTTTGACTTACTATCATTTTGAAAAAGCTTAAACGTTAGCAAAAATGGAAAAAAAAAATCTGCATTGAATGCAAAAAAAGATCGCATGTTCTAAAGAGTAGTCCTCGGAAGTGTGGAAATAAATGAAATTCTTGATTTAAGGTAATCTTAGAAGTTACGTTTAACAAGATTATAATAATCAATATTATTATGTTAGATTTTTATTTGGAATCTTGGGACACATTAAAAATGAAAAAAAAAAAAAAAACTAAATACCTGATACTTCCGACAATTTAAAATTTTTTATTATTTCTTGCAGGGCTCTTAAAAATGTGTAGCAACTTTCTGATAACTTCATCCAAATTATTTTTAAAAGAAGAAGAATTTCATACTCAAGCAAGAAATCGGAAGTCGACCATAAAACGAGCTGATGTGTGCATCACATGACTTCCTTTTAATCCAGTTTATCAATAATAGCGCCTTGGAGTGAGCGAAGAAACACTTTAAATATTTTCAACCCTAGTTTACTGCGAACTGAAGCAAAAAAAAAAAAAAAATTTGAATTTTCGGCATCTTGAATTCAAATTATGCTTTTCGCTATCACGAGCGTGTGTGTTTGTGTAGGTGCATGTGTGTGGGTGCGTGGGTACGTAAGTGTATGTATGCACGTGTGTGAGTGAGTGTTGTGTACGTGCGTGTGCGTGTAGGTGTTCGTGTGTGTGTGTGTGTGTGTGTGTGTGTGTAGGCGTTCGTGTGTGTGTCTGTGTAGGCGTTCGTGTGTGTGTGTGTAGGCGTTCGTGTGTGTGTGTGTGTAGGCGTTCGTGTGTGTGTGTGTGTAGGCGTTCGTGTGTGTGTGTGTGTAGGCGTTCGTGTGTGTGTGTAGGCGTTCGTGTGTGTGTGTAGGCGTTCGTGTGTGTGTGTGTAGGCGTTCGTGTGTGTGTGTAGGCGTTCGTGTGTGTGTAGGCGTTCGTGTGTGTAGGCGTTCGTGTGTGTGTGGGCGTTCGTGTGTGTGTGTGTAGGCGTTCGTGTGTGTGTGGGACATGGACGCCACCGCCCAGCAGAAGTGGATTCCGGGGGACAGTGCTCAGGACCAGCCGCGCCGCCGCCGGTGGACGGTGGTGCTGCAGGCCTGGTCCAAGCTGAAAAAGGCACGGACGCCAAAAACGGTCAAGTGAGAACAATAAGCAATCGTGATTGCTCAAAAAAAAAAAACGTTTTACACAGACTAATTTTTCCCAATGCTGGCAATTTTAATGTGCTTCAATGGTTAACTCTCTAAATGCCGCCAATAGTAGCCAAATTGAAACCAAATTTTGAAAGAAAAAAAAAAGACATTTGGCGCCAAGTTGGCGACCAAAAGCCGGTGATCTATTGGTAAATGTTCACCAAATTATAACACCACTTGAGTTTGCACTGAAATTTAAAATGATTTTCCCAAAAAGGTGTATAAGACCCCTTTTGAAACATCCAAATAGAGATGTGCACCAGTAGGCCCCACTAGGAGTCTACTTACCAAATTTCAACTTTCTACGGCATACCGTTTTTGAGTTATGCGAGATACATACGCACGTACACACACACGCGTACATAGATCACGATAAAACTCGCTGTAATTAACTCGAGGATTGTCAAAATGGATATTTCGGGCGTCCATACGTTTCTAGGTATATCTGCACGTATGTTGGGAGTGGAAAAAAAAACTAACATTCATTCGGAGGTGAGCAACACACGTAACATCTTAACCGATTAGCTGAAGAAAATACTTTATGCTATTTTTTTCGTAGAAAGAGGATGAAGTTTATGAAAAATTATATATCTCATTGCATTGTAAAAAAACTCAATTGCATAAGAAATCCCTCCAGAAACCATAAAATTTCTAATGAATAAAACTCCAAAAAAACGAGCATGAAAACTTCTTCAAGTGAGCAGTCGGTTTAACTCCTCTACGGCGACATTAAAAAGCAGTTAAAATATCATCAGAATTGATTTAAACTATAGAATGGTGCCACCTAGCAAAAATTTGCATCTGCATCTGATGAATTGAAACATTTGTTTAAAAAAAACCCGATGCAAAGTTTTAAGATTTCTTAAAACCATTTTTACCCTCCACATTAACTCTCTCCAATAAGGATTACAATATATTTTTTTTCCACCTTCATTTAAAAGTTCAAGGTTATTTATTCTATCACAATCATTTCACTTGAAACTTTATTGTAAATTGAGGCATTGAGAAGCAAGGGGATTTGTAAGTGACGAAATTTAAAATATGGAGATAACTAGTACCAATGATAGGAGAACCTCTCCTCTGCTTTGGGGCAAGAAATAGTACTAGTAGCCAGTACCCCAAGTAGATGCTGCGGTACAGCTTGATTTAGAAAAAAAATTTAATGAAAGCGTACCTAGAATCTGAACTTCAAACACGATTTACTCGAAACGTTAAACAGTCCACTTATATCCCCTTGCTTCTCACTGCCTCAGATGAAATCAAAGTGTACTTTATTTTTCTCGTTTTCTGCTTGTAGAACTATTTAAAAGTTCTCGGAGGCTAATGGAATGTAGGTGGGATATTTTAATTACTTCTGACATAGTTACGAACTCATTCGGCCAGCAGTTCTTCATTTACCTTGGGCATAATTTGGTGAATCATTAACCAAACAGACATTTGCAAAATATAATTTTTTTTTTTTAATTTTTAAGGACAATTCAAGAAAAAATTCAAAAAGTGTAAGACTATAGTTTACATAGACGATAAGGCAACAAAATACTTCCTTAACTGGAATAATTATAATAAAACCTGATTTCCAAAGAAGTATTTTTGTGTCAACAAAAAAGGCTACTTTTGCAGCACATATCCATTTCCAAGTATAGGAGAAGGAGTTCCTTGTAATTTCGAATTGTAGGATTTTTTTTTTCTTTAAAATTTGAGGCTAATTGTTTTATTTTACATAACATTTCGGAATTACTTTCCCACCCATGCTTTTTTTGGTAATGATGCTTTATTTTCCGTCCCATTCTGCCTTTAGCGATAAATGCATGTAAAACGCAAAAAGCCATTGCAGAGGGGGAAAAAAACTGGATTATTTCAGGAGTGTTCAAAGTATGTGCGGCGGCACCCTGGGGCGGCGTATTGATAGGTGAGGAAGTGTCCACGATAGTAAAACTTTGATGTTATTCAACAAAAAAATGTAAAGGTTTCTCATTGAAGCCTGAACCGATTTAGTTTTAAAACACATACACACAGAAATTACCATTCCTCTTCATTAAGAACCTTAAAAGACGTAATTTCATTAAACACATTGTAACCATTTTTTCTTATAATTCATTTTCCAAGTTAGTACATTTCATGCTCATTTCTTGATTTAAAATTTTTCAAAAAAAAAAAAAAAGAATTGCAGGAGACAAAAGA
The DNA here is from genome assembly GCF_026930045.1 of Uloborus diversus. Classification (NCBI taxonomy): domain Eukaryota; kingdom Metazoa; phylum Arthropoda; class Arachnida; order Araneae; family Uloboridae; genus Uloborus; species Uloborus diversus. The sequence goes on along the minus strand of NC_072734.1, from coordinate 127,392,750 downwards.
GGAATAAAAAAGAAAAAGCTTAAAGCCTTTCTTTTGTTTTAATCATTAAAAAATTAAGAATAAATAATGGTTAAATTTTTCTGTCGGCTTTTTATTCAAATAGAAAAATTAACAATGATAACAATATACAGCATATTTTTTTTTTTTTTTGCCATGGAAGTTTAAAGACAATTTTGTACGGAAATGACAATTGTTCGTTCACATTTTTTAACCCTTACCGTCAAAATTGGAAATATGCAAGCATTAGCATATAAAAGAGCACTTCATTAGACACTTCTTTTGCAATTTAAACATCAAAGGGAATTAATCATCAAAGAGAGAATATTTCTTGTCAGTTATTCCGTAAAAAATATTCATCACCATCTCTATTGCTACTTCATTGTTGAACTCAGACATATTGAATCAGCTTAAGAAGTAAACTTTGCGAATTTTAAATTCAAAATATTTACGAATTATAATACATAAATGAAATTTTTTAATCTGTGAAAAAGAGGGAAGGGTGAGGAAGAATTTTTAAATGAGAATATTTCTGCATCTTTCCTTGTTTTGCTTTTAGACTTTGAGAATAGCGGAATGTATCAAACAATTAACTAAATTTAAAATATGGAAAAGTATCAATGACGGACCTAGCAACAAGAAGGAATGACTTGGGTACACGACAATTTAGTGATTATTCTGATTAGTGCAGTGTGAAAGAATAAAACCCCAAATTATATTATATAACATCTCCTTTCCTTTATACCAGTATGAAACACTGGACTCTCCCTCCCTCCCGTACAATTTTGAGTTCAATCCTTCCCTGTCATAAATGAGTAGGGGAAAAGGAGGCACATGTTAACATTTTTTTTTTTCATTTCTTAATTTCTCAGAAGATATTTTCCATTTCTCACAAAAAGAGGGTCCCCATGATTGAATAAGTTTTTTTCTTTGTGTCCTAGATTTTTTTTTTTTTTTTTTTTTTTTTCAGATTTCTTGAAAAATTATTTCTGCTCTTTATGATTTTTTTTTTAAAATGTCTTCAATTGTTCACCATTTTTTTTTTCATTCACCAAGCAAACTACAATGGCCTGACACTTGATACCCTCAGAGACCATCCGCACCAACCAATTGCTCGGTTTATCGGTTTTAAATGCTCAGATAAATCTGAGCAAGTGGGTCTCTGAGGAACTTTATTTAAAAACACAAAAAGTTACATTATTATCTGTTACAATTTTGATTTGCTCTTGACAAAAATTTTGGTAATTTAACATCAATACATGTAATAAAGTAGACAAAATCAATGCATAAAAGCTTTACAATGATACAATAAAACAAACTACACTAAAGAGTTGTTGCTTTACAAAAGATAACGTGTTAAAGTGAAGAAAAAAATCTAAATTTAAACGATATTAACTATTGAAAATAGAAAAAGTATGTGTATTAGTCAACGCCTTGAAACGTGAAGCCTTCATTAGCCAAGAGACTTAAAATCGAGTTAAGTCTGATGCGGGTATGATGTTGCTGGAAAGGCGATTAATATGTACTATAATGGCCTCATGACTGTTCTAGTGAAACATTATTTTGACCAGCAGCTTTAAATTAGAGCGTTTTGAAATCGTGACTTTGATTTTTATCACCATGCATATTCAAAAAGACAATGAAATAATACGAAAAATTATTGTCAACACCAGTGTTGGTTTCTATCCGCGATTCAGATGCTTGACAAAGGTTCAACTCGGGCTATAAACACGACAATTAGACTGAATTTTTCAATGGACACAACTGTGCTCAAAATATGATACAAGTCTTTCATTTACAATTATTATTTTTTTTATTTTTTTTTGGAAAGGATTTTGCATTTCGTTTCAGAAGCGCGGATGCCATAGTCTGCCCATCTATAATCCTTCCATAGCATCACGACCCGAAATAGACGGAAAGAAAATTTAATCATGTAATGTTTGTAAAAAACGAGCCGATGTGTGCATAACATGACTTCCTTTTACTTTTTTAATTTTAATATCATTTTCCCATTATTGACAATTTTAATGTGATTCAATAGTTTACTCTCTAAATATCACCACCAGTAGCCAAATTGAAACCAGATTTAAAAAAAAAAAACATCGCCAAGTTGGCGACAAACTTGGCGACCAAAAAACTGGCGATATATCGCCGAGTGTCAGCCAAATTATAACACTACTTGAGCATACATCGAAATTAACAATAATTTCCCCCCCAAAAAGGGGCAAAAGACCCCTTTAGAAACACCCGAATGCAACCAAAAGGGGAGGCGCACAACTAGACCCCACTAAGAGTCTACGTACCAAATTTCAACTTTCTAGAACATACCGTTCTTGAGTAATGCGACATACATACGCATATATGTACATACGCATATCCGCACATACATACATACCTATATGCGGACGTCACGAAAAAAGTCGTTGTAATTAACTCGGGGAATGTCAAAATGGATATTTCGAGTGTTTATACGTTCTTAGGCACTTATCCGCGTGTGGTCGAGTTGTAAAAAAAAAAAACTCAACATTAATTCGGGGGTGAGAGAATTTTGAGTGAAAATTTTTTCGCGAATACAATACTTCCTTTTTTGTAAAAGTAAAAAAGTTATTACTAAACATTTTCAGCATTAATATGTATATCGATACGGTAATCTTTGGCAAAACACGAAAAATTTTATCAAACACAAAAGATGATTAATCTGCAGCAAATGCACGTCATGTACAATAACAAAATACTTCGTCGCCTCAGAGCAACACTAAGATATCTAATCCCAGGAATAACAGTAAGATATCCTATTGTTGCTTTGATCCGACGACTTATCTTTCGTTTAGATGCTAAAAAAAAATTTCAGCTAAAACAAGTCATTAATCCATGTCAATAAAAATAGGGACATGTGAAGAAGCAACCCGTTCTCATCCATCATGTATTCTCAATGTGTGAGTGAACTCTATTTCAAGGCTTCCACCACGAAAAGAGCTTAAAAGGTTTTCAAGTGTCAAGGCCATCGATACACCTTTCCTTTGGGGCAAATTCATGGTGCTTGGATTAGATATGACACTTTCACGCGTAGCCGTTTTAGCCATTACCACTCCCATTTTAAGTGCACTGTGATTCGTCGAGAGGTTAAGCGTGAAAGCTGCTAATTTATTAGCGAGGGAAACTGTTCACCCTTTTAAGCAATTTTCTGAGCTGTGTTTGTATAAATATTGCATCAATTTATTTTCCATTTATGAATAGTAGCAAAATTAATATTTATTATTTATAAATGAATATTTATCCATCCTCAAAATTGATGCTAACTGAAAGCCATAGCAAAACGAGAGAGGGAGAGAGAGAGAGAGAAAAAAAAAGAGGAAAAAAAGTTTAGCATCCAGTTCCTGGGATTCATTTGAATTTTGACATCTTGAATACAATTTATGTTTTTCGCAATCACAAATTACGATAAAACGCTAATCGTCGGGGTTAAGAAATTCGAACTGGGTACTTTCTTGATTAGGTATAATACGTGGCATATCCATAGAAAAGAAAGGGTAATTAGAATGCGATAACAAAGGTATGGTTATTGTCGCCAATTTGAACTTGTACCTTTTTCATCAAGATTATATTAACAACGTATATCGAAAAGTATTTTTAGTTCACATCAATCTTAAATGGTGGTCATTAATGAAAATGATAGATTTTTGAAAAAACGATGGGTGATTATAAATTAAATTATGGGTGATGAATTAATGTTCAGAAAATTTTGTAATCAGATGAAGTTTTGCTATTTAAGTTCATCAAAAAGATGTTTTTTCTGAAAAATCGTAATTTTACACACACGCACACACAAAAAAGTTTTCAATGTAAAGTCTGATTAAGCTTTGGAAAGAAATGAATGAAGCAAACCGCAGAAGATTTGAAAATATGACGACGAAAATATTCTATCTAAATCTTTTTTACTAATAATAAAGCTGAAAATATCTCTGTCGGGATCTCTGTCTGGATCTCTGTCTGACTGTCAGGCTCTCTGTGACGCAGCGCCTAGACCGTTCGGCCGATTTTCATGAAATTTGGCACAGAATTAGTTTATAGCATGAAGGTGTGCACCTCGAAGCGATTTTTTGAAAATTTGATTTGTTCTTTTTCTTTTTCAATTTTAAGAACATTTTTCCGAGCAAATTATCACAGAAGAGTAAATTAGGAAGTTATCACAACGGGAAACCGTCACATGGACGAGCAAATGAGCATAGCAAATTAGCGAGAAATTCATCATCCATTATTTGTAAATATACAGGCGAACCAAATGACCTTTTAATTTTCTACTACGGGAAAAGCCGTGCGGGTACCACTAGTTACTAATAATAAAGCTGAAAGTCTCTCTGTCTGGGTATCTGGATTTCTGTCTGGATGTCTGTGACGCGCATAGCGCCTAGACCGCCGGCATAAAGTTAGTTTGTAGCATGGGGGGGGGTGCACCTCGAAGCAATTTTTCAAAAATTCGATTTTTTTTTCTTTTCTTTCTTTTTTTTAAATTTTATTATTTCAATTTTAAGAAAATTTTACCGAGCAAATGATCACAACGTGGACGACTAAATTACGAAATTATCATAACGTGGAACCGTAACATGGGCACGCAAATGAATGAAGCAAATTGGCGAGAGAATCATCATCTAATATTTGTAAATATAAAGGAGAATTAAATGACTTTATAATTTTCTACTACGGACAAAGCCGTGTGGGAACCACACTAGTAAATATTAAAAGCAAACAGCTAGACTTATCCTCGCCGTCATGAAAAACCAAAATATCAAAGGAACATCAACGATGGTCAAGTGAAAGCAATATGCAATCGTGATCGCTCAAAAACATCCAATGCTGTTGTATGTTTAAACGTACGTCATTTATAATAACAAAAGAATAATGTTCTGTTTCTAAAATCAATTTTTTCATCAACTAAAAGAAGTCCTTAATGTCTATAAGTTCATGATATAGAATGACAAATATCGCAAGTATGATAATGTAGAATGAATGTCAAAAAAAAAAAGTTCCTCATATCCAGAACAAAAAATCGCCCAAAACAAAAATTTTCGGAGAGGGAAAATTTTCAATTGTACGAATGAAACTATAATTTTTAGAAAATGATAAAATACAAGCATACACTCATATCATACATACGTACATAACATCTAATGAAGATGAACATTAAGTATCATTAAAGAACAATTTAAAAGGTGTTTAAAAAAAAAATCTCAGTGTTGCAATATTGCTCCCTAATTTACCGAATCTCCAGCAAAATTTGTCGAAAAAGGTATTCTTTGGCAGGTCACAGCAACCTCCCGTGACCTTCCAACTGGGAGCACTTGCTCATATCTTTTAAAAGATATGTGCAGAAAGAAAGTTCTACCTATATAATTATTCAATAAAATTCATTTCAGAGGTTTTTTTAGAATGCCAATTCATGGGAAACTGAACTAACTTTGCTATTGATGTTCCTAGTCAAATCAACACAGAAAGGTAACAAATTTAAACTCGCCATCTTTGAAATGTAATTAAAATTTTAAAACCTTTTGAAACAAACCTTTATTTAAAACACAAAATTTGATTTCCAAAAATTAAAGCATAATTTTTTTTAAAAATGTCCAGTTCATCTGAGGTTTGGTGCATTATCGATATGCTTGAGCATGAGAAGAGTTCAAAGCGCGATTTATCCTTGAAAAACCAATGCAACAAATAAAGAGTTTAGTCCGAGCCAATTTTGCATTTTAAAACTTGTTAATTACTGTCTTATATTTTAGCACAAAATTATTCAACTGATCTACATGGAAAACACTGTAAAATAAACTTCCGAATGCCGAAGAATTGTTCAACTGTAGATTACTCATCAAACCGTTATTAAACTTCATGTCACGTCTTCGCATTTTTCAGTTACAATCACCGCACTTTTTTTTTTTTTGAAAAGTTTAATGTTTTATTTTATTTTATTTATTTATTTTATTCATTTACTTATTTATTTATTTATTGAAAAATTTAAGTATTTTACTAAAGCATAAATCTTTAAAATAAAAAAAAAGGCATTTAAACGCACAAATATTGCCGCACACATTTAGCAGTTGTAACTATTAAGCCAGAAAACTTACCCTAGTATTTGGAGGATATGTTCGCGCAAAGTGATATCTATAATCCTTGTTGGATATGTCTTTGTCAGCCGAATCAGCACATTTCTGAAAAATATAACAAACATTAGAATCTCATAAACTAACTATCAAAATGAAAATTGAATTTAAAATTATAGTTTTCAATCTCATTAGAAAATTTCGCACATATATTTTAAATCAAGTTTATACACATACAAAGAATGCCATATTATGTAACAAACAAGTGTCTGCATTTTTGTTTTACCGTTTTGTGTGAAATGTCTGTCCCCCCCCCCCCCCTCGTGACTAGAAGGCTAAAAGACATTTTCGTCTTCCGGCTGATCAGTTTTGAATTTTTAGAAGAAGTACATAGATCTTCGTTCCAAAGGACACAGTAATCAAGTGAAATTATTACAAACACGTACATCACTAGCAGAAACAGCGTGACGCTACGACGCTCATCGAAGATTTTTAAACAAGTCAGCAGACGATTTCTAAATTGGATTTTTTTTTTTTTTCATTTTCTGCATAAATCTGTGATGTTTAAACTAGAAAAATACTGTTCAAAGGAAGCAGAAAAACAAAAAAGGTGTCTAAATCTATATTGGATTCCAAAGTAGCTGAGAGGTCAAACACACTTGTACAGGCAGCTACCTGCGTCTCAGTTTTCCATTTCATTTGGGAGCTTTCTTAACCTACGTTTTGCAAGTAATTTTTTTGATTTTGCATTTTGTTTTCAAGCAATCAATGGTGGTGTTTTATAATTACTGTTACGACTAATCTAATGCTGGTATACCTTGCGAACAATTTTTGGGTTTTTTAATCTGCGTCACGGAGTGCTGAAAATAATTTTATTACCAGGACTGGGATTTTAAAAAAAAATTATAATATCAAAAAATATGAAACAACGTAAGAGGCACAACTTTGCATTGAACTGCATACACGTGTCTTGGGGTTATATGCAACCCCTTTTTCAATGCAAAAAAAAGTGATCATGGATGAAAAAACAGCTAACAAAAGCAATAAGGTAGAACAGCAAACAGCTTAAAATGTTTTTTAAAAAGAGAATTTACTTGCTGTTCTGCCTCGCTGCTTTTGTAGGATGTCATTTCATGAATAAGCTCATTTCTTTTGCCGTGAAAAAGGTGTTCCATGCAACCCCAAACACGTGTTTGCTGCAAATGTGTGGCTTTTACTTTTTTTTTTTAGTTTTTCTTTTCTCTTTTACTTTTCACAAGCTCCGATAAATTTTTTTCAATATCATTATTGTTATTATTATGTTCTAATTTAATTCTAGTGAAAATAGATGGGATGTGTGACTATTTACCACTAGAATTTGAACTGGTTACAACTTTGATGGAACATTTATATAGGAACCTTTTCATTTTCCGTTAAGTTCAAGATTGCTTTAATATTTAAAATGAAACGAAAATGACAAAAATAACTTGGAGAACTTTGCTGAGTTTGTTTCAAACATTTTTTCATACTTATTTGTCATTTTACTTTCAAGTTAGCTAAAAAAAAATGTAGTCTAATCACTTTTTACAAATATGAGCAAGCATATTCTTGTGTGGCACATCATGCAAAGATATAATTATGAAATTTAAATATCCCGAAACTACAGCGAATGTGCAAAAATATCGTGTAAAATTTCTTCATTGTTATTTTTTTTAATAGCACTTATTTGAATGGGGAAAGGCGAAATTTAGTATACGGCGTTTTCAGAATTTGAACCAGTACCGGTCCACCGGTATACCGGTTGAGACACTGCATTATATCAAAATGCTCTTTTCTTCTTTTATTTATTTTCCTTTCATAAATATTATTATCATCATTATTATTATTATTATCTAGTAAAACAGACGTCCTTCAGGATTTAAATTTCGGGGAGAAAATTCATTATCCTGTATTTGAGATAGATAGACAATTGTATACAAATGACGTAACTGAACAGAAGCGATACTTATGATTTATTACGATTACGGTCTGTGGCATCAAGTCGTTTAATATCCACAAGCGAGATGAACGCTCAGGAAAAATGGAACTCTCAAACGATTAAGTAACTAAATCGATTATCTCTGACATGTACAAGATCACATCGGACGATTTACGTGTCTAGACGCCGGGTGTTGTAATCAAGTGTTTACATCTCAGAAATATAAATCATACGTTCACATCAAAAAACTTCGAAAGTTCTAGATTCCGTAATCTGAATACTGGAAGCTTTTTCAAACAACTAAACTTTTTATTTCTCACTTTAAGACGTTGACCTGGCTCAGGATAACCATCCCTTTTTTCCCCATTCATGGTCAAGTTTTTTGAAACTTTTTTACTACGATATGCATAAGATCTGAATCATTTAAATACTTCGTTCACGGTATTCCGCGCCCTTTTTTTTCTCTCTCTCTCTGCTACCTGTCAGGGGTTATTTAATGTTCCTTTGCGTCACTCATTCGTCGCAGATGTCTTATCGTCTTGTTAAATGTCCCCTTTAAATGAAAATGACTTTATTTGTTGCATAGACTCTCTCTTAGGTCACGTTCTTTATTTTAGTCCCTCTCAGTGCCTTACCTAGATGTATGGGCAAGGCGCGACGGCTCCCAGGCGCCAGGTCATTCTTCGAAAAAAAGTTCCTAGTTCTTTTGGGAAAAAAAGAGGAAAAATTCCCTTTTTTTACATGATAATTTTCAAACTAGAATGTCATCACATTTCCTTTTTTTTCCCAGTATTTAAGCTGATCAAGCACTCGTTGACTTCAAATCGGTACTACAAAAAAAAATATGCACTTTTTATGGTGATTATTTGATTATTTTTCGGCAACGTTCTCAAAATTTTCAAAGGTCAAATATCTAGTAAACAAAACTAAAATCTATATTACAAAATTTCTGAGCAGCCTCGAAAATCGTAAAAGCAATCCCACTAAGTATGATTTTTTTTCCTAAATAAAGTATCACAAAGTGGAATATTTCAAGAAGTTCATCATTCTCACTTATGAAAAAACAAACGGTATGAATGTTTCAAGATAAAAAAAAAAAAATATTTTCTACTAATATTTAATTTTATTAATTTTAGTTTCATTAAAGTCGTGTTTAAATTTGAAACTTTTAATTTTTCCTTTAAAATGCTACACAAACAGGCATGTCCCGCCAAAGGCGATGAAGTTTCACTCACATGCAGAGCTCGAAACTTTTTTATGGCCCCTGAGATTTTGAACTATTTTTCGGTGTGTAGGAATGCTACTACAACATCTTTCAAAGTCGAAGTATTTAAACTTTTGCCTGTAAATATCTGTACAGTACGGGGAAATACAATATTTCGCTTGAAAACTATACTTTTTATTCAAAACGTTTGGAACTTTATTGAAAAATTGAAGAAAAGTATTCTAAAGAAACTACAAAGGAAAAGCGCGGAATAGAGCACGAGTAATCGAAAGATAGTACTTCGAAGCACAGAATAATTTTGTTAAAATGTGACATATTTCGTTATGAAGGGTGGCTGAACAAAAAGCGTGGTTTGTGAAGGTAAAACAACTCATAAAATTAAATGAATTTAAAAATGCATTAAAGAAGAACTAAAGGATCTTTTTTCTCAATTTTCATTGAAAATTAAGAGGTTTCATCTTTTTCCTTAAATTCTTTACATGTAGTAATGCATAGATAAGAATTTTTTTAGGTATTTCGAAAATGTTGCAATTTTAGAAGAAACATTTAACAACCCAAATTTAACCCCCTTGCGGTTGGACAGTCCCAGAATTACATGTTAAATGGACGAGATATCTCGTCCATTAACAAACAATATTAATCTCTGAGACGTAACAATAAAACGGAAACTACGAGAGTAATGTAAAAAAGCAATTAAAAAGGAATACTACGAGAGTAATGTAAAAAAGCAATTAAAGAGGAATACTACGAAAGTAATGTTACAAGCAATGTTTGAGGTAAAGTAATGTCAGTACAAAGTTCATTCCAAAATCAAAAGTTCTGTCCATTAAACATTTTTCAATTTTTTATTAACAAAACAACTCTATTAGACCTCAAATAAAAAATTTTACTATTCATTTATTTAGTTCCACTTCTAGTCTGCTATCTCGTAAAAGTAAACAAAAGACGGAAAAAAATACGAAAAAAAGTTAAATGCAGCTTTAAAATATCGCTAAAAACAAACAAAAACAAATCAAAAATAAATATCGAAAAATGAAAAATTACAAAGTAGGGTACTGAGATGGGGCAAAAGTATATCTGTCGGTCTGTCTGCCTCTGTCCCTCCCACCCCCTAATAAAGCGAAATATGGAATGAGATGCCCTCGTCGAGATCTTTCGTAAACGATCTGATGTGTGCATCACATGACTTCCTTCTACTCCAATTTAATGTCATTTTCCCATTATTGGCAATTTTAATGTGATTCAATTGTTTACTCTCTAAATATCACCAACGGTGGTCAAATTGAAACCAAATTTTTTTAAAAATTCCCAAATTTGTCGCCAAGTTGGCGACAAAACTTGGCGACCAAAAGACTGGCGATATATCGCCAAGTGTCCGACAAATTATAACACAACTTGAGTTTACATCGAAATTAACAATGATTTCCCCCAAAAAGGGGCAAAAGAGCCCCTTAGGAACATCCGAATTTAACCAAAACGGAAGGTGCACAACTAGACCCCACTAGGAGTCTACACACCGAATTTCAACTTTCAAGGACACACCGTTTTTGAGCTATGCGAAATACATACACACATACGCACATACATACGGACGTCACGAGAAAATTGGTTGTATTTAACTCGGGGTTCAGCAAAATGGATATTTCGGGTGTCTGTACGTTCCTAGGCATTTATCCACGTGTGGTCGGGTCGAAAAATAAAACTCAACATTCATTCGGGGGTGAGAAAAATGGAAATTAAGGTCGATTTTTGAGTCAAAATTTTTTTCGCGAATACAATACTTTTTTTGTAAAAGGGAGTAAAAAAGGTTTATTCGGATCGAACAATTCACTCATTAGTTATTTGAGGAAAGGGGAGACTGACAGAACGACAGAGACATTTTCCCTCTCTCAATACCCTATTTTTTAATTTCTCGATATGAATATTTTATTTATTTTAGACTTTTTTTTTTGCTTTTAGTGATTATTTTTAGGATGCATTAAGCTTTTTTCATGCTTTTCTCGTCTCTCTTTTACTTTTACGGGAAAGTAGATTAAAAAAGCTTTTCCACTTACTTCTCGTTTCATTTTTCAAATTTTCATGAAAGTAAAAAATGTCTGAAAGTTATTTCAAACCAACACTCATTTCCTAAAAGAGCTTAAAGCACACCAAAAACATTGAGAAACCAAATTCTAGTCTTTCTTAAGCATATATCGGCCCTCCATATGAAAATATAAGTATAATAACTCTTTGTAACTAAAGTTTAGTAAACAGTTTTGGATGCTTCTCATGCTTTGACATTATCTGCGCTGCTGGTTCTACCCACGATATTTCACAGTTTATCGAACAAGTAATCTTTCTTCTTCTACTTAACGTTGAAGAAAAAGAAAAATACAAGCATAAAAATTGAAGTTCTAAAGAATATACTTTATGTCAGTAATTAAGAAAAATTGCACGGGAAGATTTTACACTGGAAGAATTCGCTTTTTAGCATATTTCAAAAAATCGACACAAAAGATAATTCACTGCAACACTTTTATTTATTTTTATTCAAAAAATAAGTAAAAATGAAGTGCAGTATGCTTTTAATGTCCGATAAAAAACTTTAAAAAAATATCCAGGAAAAAATGAATTTATCAACAATTAAAAAAACAGAAAACTAGGAAATAGGCGCTTGAAGCGAAGAAATATGTCTGTTTGTTTTCGTCCCTTCCTTCAAAATCTTGGATGAAAACCTGACTTGAGCAAGACTTTTTGATTAAAAAGAACTTTGAATTAAAACTGTCAGAAAATGGTGAAATTTTTCAGAAGGAAGCTTTTTACGTAAAATATGAGCATAAAGATTAAAAGCTATTTTTAAACTGCTCAAATATTTTAACTTTATAGACTACAGGTTCTATACAAAGGCTCTTACCTAATTATCATAATTAATATAAAAAGAAATGTCACAAAATGTTTCAAACAGCTTTAAACATACTGATTAATTTCCAATTTTTTGTACTAAGAAATTTAAAATATTGTTCTTCTTGGAACAAACAATATTCGTACACAACATCGAAGAAGAAATTGTAATAAACATATCTTGAAGCACTGAAGTGTTTTGAATTTCCTCTTTAAGTAAATAAATCTAATCCTTCACTATTGAGGAAGCTTTTTAAAATTTCCCCATGCAGTACGGAACACTGTACTTCGTTTGTGACAAATAAAATAAAATTTACCTTAAGGTAAGCGAACATCCGAAATAATTTTTTTTCTTTAATGTGCATTGCACATTTCTAAAACTCGAATTTATTATTTTAATGATAATATGACATAAATAACACATTGACTATTAATTTGATGGGGAAAAAACTTTTTAGTAAAAAGCAAATTTTTTCCAGCAAAAAACTACATTTCCTTAACATTTTTAATCGTTATTTGTAAACCTTTTTGTGCCTAATTATTCGTTAGATACTAGAGAAGAATATGAACCTCCAATTTCGAAATGATTCACTAAAAAACAAGTTTTATGGGTAAATGTTGAAAACTTTCCCACGAATTTAGTGTTTTTCGCCTCCTAACTCAAAGTTATAATTATTTCAAAACCACACATTGCATGTACATTAGCTCTTATGTGTTTATATCACAGCAATATATTGAATTACGATTTTTCCTTTTCGAAGTTTTAAGTACCTAAATAGAGTAAAAACTTGTTTTTTTTTTGCTAGAGTTGCTGGCGTAAATAAGAACTTCTAAAACGTGGTTATGAGAAAAGCGCTAGAAAAAATAAATTTTGATTACAAGCACTGCACTTAAGTTCATTAAGTTTCTTCTAGTTTTATTAATAACTAGAAAATGGGTGAAAACTGCTTCAACATTTGAACGAAGAAATTTCCTGCTTGTTGATATTTTTATAGTTCAAATTGTAACCCTAACTCCAGTGGATGAACCCTAAACTCCATTAGATAGCGTTTATTGTTGAACTTTTTTTCTGTTTCTTGACTCCCCTGAAATGACACAGTCTTACCAGTGAAACAGTTAAGTTGCCGGATCGAGTTCAGCCTAGTCACAATAAAGCCTTTCCCTGCATTTTAAACATTACCAAAACATATAAATTATCATGCCACGGCGCGAGTTTCATTGTTGAAACTCGCGTGTTACCCGATCATCGGCTATTATTTATTTATTTATTCATTAATTCAGTAAGTAATATACGAGAATTCATCAATTTTTTTAAAAATGCAGATTTGAAAAGAAGTATATTAGAGCTTTATGAATTTCTCAAAGTTTCAAAACCGACTGTTCGAAAATTACGGTGTTCGACTATCTTAACTTCTTTTAAAAAAAATAAAAACCCCAGAAAGTGAAACATTTTTGCTGAAAAAAAAAACTATCAATCCAGATGAGTGTCGCTAGATCCAGATCTGGGTGAAAAACCCCACGTGGGGAAGCACTGGTGTGCATCCAAGCTTTAGACGCCCGTAACTCTGAAAGCAGACGAGCTCTAACATGAATATATGCACGCGTTACTTGAAATTCTGATGCAGTGTTATAAAAAAATTCTTTCATTTTTGTGACGGTCTAGTGAAGACGAGTCTGAAAATTGTATCATTTGACGTGAGATCAAAATTCTATTTACTGTTTTGTATTCAATCTTCTTACACATTTTGTATTCTGTTCATGTCCACGGCAATTTCAATTCACATTTTGTTACTGTACTGTTAATGCGTATTTGCATTTAAGCACAGTGTTGGAATACTTTATATTTCTTCACAAGAAAAATTTTTTAGCTGGGAATTACGAAATATAGCTCTTTACAAAGTGAGATAGGATTTTATATCATTTCTCTAATTACTTATTGAATTAATGAATAATTATTAAATTATTTATATATTTGGTGAATTTTCTTCTTGGATGCAAATGCAAACTATGACTGGAACGGAAATAATGTACATTATGATTTTGGTACAAAGTACATTGTACGAAAGAAAAATGTACCAGAGATAGTACGTACAATAAAAAAAAACTTAGTTGCAGCAGTAAATAATACAAAATTGTTACATTCAACCAGTATATATTGCAAAATCTGTACTACGAGGGTGTTAGTGTAAATGTATAAAGTGTTTCTGCGTAAAATGTGTACTACGTATTGGTGGGCAAAGTTTAAAAGTACAGTTAATTTATCATTTTTCAACCACAAATCATTAAAAAATCTGTATTCATGTCCTTAAAAGATGCATGTTATACAAAAAGGCATAGATTTTGAAATTCAGTTCATTTTTATACCATTACAAATATTACTGCATGCTGCAACGCAACCACTGAAAGATCAGAACGAAATTAAACAGTGTCCCCATACGAAATGAAGAAATTATGAAGAACTTAACAGCAACTAATCACTAGGGATGCGCCTATTAACCGGAAGTAATCGGTAATCGACAGTTTTGCAGATAATTCATAATCGGCCAGTTTTTGCTGTTTAATCGGCGGAGAAAATTAATTTATCTTTGTTTTCCATATTTCAAATACTTTATAATGATTTTTAACTCTAAGTATTTTGAAGCAAAAAACGAGATGAATAAACTTATTAACAGCAAATGAATAGTAATTCTCTGCAACCTAAGTATAACATGTAGCATGAAAAAGTACTGTCTAAAATAAAGGCAAACAATTCAGTTTGCGTAAAACTGAATGAAATATTGAGATTAATCATCACAGCTAATGTTCACGTAACATTATTATGAAGAACTAAATCCGTGTACTTGTAAATTGTAAATAAAAAACATGAGTACTTCAAGGTGGTCAGTATGGAATGCAATACCGGACCGAAAATTCAATAATCCAATATTCGGTATTTTTCAAACGTGATACCGGAATACCGGTATTAATACCGGTACTTAAAATTTCTCAAACAATGCTTGAAAACATATTTTTCGGTGCTACATTTCATAATTTTGTACAAAGATTGTACTATTTATGAAAACGTATTTTGAACAAATATGAAAGGAAGGAGCAAATGTCATAATAAAAGATCAATAATAGTAAAAAACAATATGCATCTACTGAATTGTCTCTTAATTCATTTGAGTGCTCAGCTTTCCTACAGTTGAAAATACTGTTTCTTAATTCACTCAGGTCGGTGGTACTGCTAACAATGCACGATACACCCCTAATTGTCTAGAAATCCATCATCTTCAAATAATTCAGTCTCTTGCGGATTATTTTTGAATAAATCATATTGTGCGTGTGTATGTGTGTTTCTTTTGTACTGTATGCATTATTATTATTTTTTTTAATTTAAAGCTAGTTGTAATTTCTTTCCAGGAGATGATACGTTTCCAATAGTAACATCATTTGCCTTTGAGCAGGAGAGGTTTCTGTGTTTACCTTTTATTAGCCCTTTGGTTTGAAATTTACGATAAACTTCGTTAAATTTGATCTAGTAAGTTTCTCTTATATTCGCTTTCTTTTCAAAATTATACCAATTTAAATATCTGAAAATACCTTTCAATTGATTATGCTTTACCACTAGCAAATTAACGAGGCACAATATAATTGCTAAATATTATCTTGCCAAGTGTAAAGCTAAATAGCGAGGTACGACGACAAACTAATACTTGGTGACAAAAAATTACCATTCGTTATGCTAACATGAAAAAGTTTTTGACAAAATATAGTACAGTTAAGACAAATAATTAAAAAAGAAATCATAAAGTATAACTGGAATTGATGGTTGGAATAAATTGTTCATAGGACAAATGCGTTCAAAATTACCCTAGAAATGAACTTTCACAAAAGGAAATTGAGTGATGAGGAAAATGGAAAAAAAATAAAACCATGATGCACAAAAGCGCAATTCATCTCACCATCTAGTAATGTCATTAACACTAGGCAATCTTTCCTCCACTTTTGTTCAATGATATTCTATTAGTTCGTGCTTTTGAAGCTAAGATTTTACGTCAATAGATTGGTTTTGGTTTTGTATCATGGAGAAATAAATGTACATTTAAATATAAGTAGAAATTAAGAAGTTAAATTGCAAATTCTTTAATTGAAATAAGTTATTATTTTCAACTAATACCGAAAATACCGGTATTTCACCTCAGTGAATACCGGTATTACGAAATTGCAAAATTGCTCGAAATACCGGTATTCGGTATTCCGGTATAACGATTTTGCAATCACTAGTGGTCAGTACATAAACTATTTCTTACTGGTAAAAATATACTTCCTCTTACTCTAGATAATCCTTCACGCTATTTCATTTTTTCACAAATCATTGGATTTTTAAAAATTTTATGTACATGTAAATTAATTTTGCTAATTTGATTTTTCTGTTTTGAACAAATAAACATTTTTTCAATGTTGCAACAAGCTTCATATGTCTATGCTCTATGCTTTTCTCCTCCTTCTACCTTTAGCTTGGTGCCTTAAAATTACCTTAGCCTTTTCATAACGAATAAAAGTCTCGGATTAAGTGGTTACTACTAGCAATAACAAAAAAAAAAAGCTACTAAGTTTAAAATGTCTGCTGATTTTAAGAAACTAACTAAATATTTGAATTTGCACGTCTAGTCAATGTACTGCAATTTTATTAAAAAATATTATGAGAAATTTGCTCCCTGAAAATTGAATTAAATTTTATAACATCATTTTGAAAAAAAAAAAAAAACGATATAGTCCATTAAAAATAGCGTTAGGGGTCAAACAAATTGCAATAGAAATGATTCTTGTAGAAAATGGTAGATAACATTGTCCTAATGGACGTACTAAAAATATGCATCCGTAAGGTAGACCGGGGCACGTTTACGCAGTGCCCTTTTCCAAAACGAGTTATAACTGGAGAGCCAACAGTCATATCAGATTGATGCTGCTACCTAGTCAATATTCTCACAAGTTTTTGAGCATCAGTCGAGCTTCGGTTTAGCATGCGGATAGGAAAATCTGTTTTCTACCAAGTTGAGTAAATTTTGTGTTGAACGTTCTGACGTTTGTTGTGAGTAAATAATGCATAGTTAATAATAAATAAATACAAAAAAATTGGCAGAATTTTATCCTTTTCTGAGAATTGTATTTGTATGGACAGAAAAGTTACTAAATTTTGTTGCACGTTAAAAATAAATCCAAACTTGCCGACGGGGCACGTTTATGCACTTTCATTGGGGAACATTTACGCACGTTCTTACTGTATCTTAGTACTCTGTCTTACTTCTAAACGTGCCTCGGACGCTTTTTTTCTCTCTATACTGTTTCGAATCTTTAGTATTTTCGGGTTATTTAGTTTTGAAAATCACCAATTATTTTAAATTAAGTAAAAGATTTGTATCTTATAGCTTACAATCATACAGTGTTGTCTTCATCATTGTTTAGCTTTATCTTTATACGCTATTCAGTCTGTAATACATTTTCTTTATTTTAAAGATAGTAAGACATTACGTTAAAAACACTAACAGAACCACGTTAGATGCCAAAAGAATGAAAAGGTTCATCAATAACACAAGTATGTTTCGCAGTAGGCCTTCCACATCGTCACATATGTACTACCCCAACTGAAATCAGTTGAAAAAGTAGGACCAAAGCTTAAGAACCAGGAAAGGAAAAAAAACAAGAATGCTCAGAATCCTAACTGATACTCCGATTAAACAAGACCTCAGATAAGAGCAGTTAGAAGCTACTAAAAAAAAATTTGCAGAACAAAACATAAATTAGAAATTACTTTAAAATTTACAAGTTGCTATTGAAGCAGAAATAGAAGACATCAAAGAAAAAAGTATGAAACCAAAACCTGCGACATGGGAAAAGTTAGTACATTCTGTAAAAAGGAAATTGATGAACGATTCTGTTTACGAAGTAAGAGAATTGTGCTTGCATCTATTGCTTGAAAGTACACAACCAATGGAAAAAAATGACAAGACAGGGTTCCATGTCTTAGATGTCAAAACGCAGTCCCATGAAAAGTATGCGAAAATAAATAATTTATTTTTGTTAGTAAAATCAAACAGTGATGAAGAAGATGACTAAATAGTTCTTGTTTTTAATTAGCAATAAGTGCTATGATTTTAGGACTATAAAATGTTCTTTAATTAATTATTTGAGATTTTCTTATTTTTAAATTGGTTTAAGAGGAATAACATATTTAAAGTTGATTAAATATCTATTTCCTTTACTCCTTGGTATCATTTTAATATGCGTAAACGTGCCCCCCTCGATGCGTAAACTTGCCCCGTGTTCGGAGCAAGTATGCGCAACCGACTTTTACTAAAAAAAACATTTTTTTACAGTTAAAAACACAAGCTGAGCAACAACTGAATTTACAAATTTTGACTTCGTTAATTGCTTCATAAAACCACAATGTCTAAAATTTCCAAGATTCAATGATGTAATACAAGGTTTTAATCCTTGTATTACATCAGTCTTCTAAGAATATTTTAATACATCACCCTCAAAGGTCCCCTGTTCCTGTCACTGAAGGGACTCACCAGATGAATATTTTAATACAATTTGCCATACAATCTGATAAAGTTCGTGACATTCAAGCCATTCAGAAATCAATTGCTGGGAAAGCCTTGTTACGTTTTCTTAAAATGCCATAAGGAATATACAGTAATAATATTTCAACTACTATATTTATTAAAACTGAATACAACATCGGTATCCATATAAACCAACTAATAATACAACTGAATAATAATATCAATTACCAGGAACATCTTTTGTTCTTAAGGTCTGACTCTTAAGACTAGAGCATGTCATTTTGGATCTTTTTGGTTGAAATCAGTTGTAAGATTATTGTATCACTATATGGAGATAACATCGACACATGCAACTTAAACGCGCTTCGCTATGTGCAATACCTTAGGAAAATAGCTTCAGCTAAAAAGAATTTGATATAGCTCGTTTGCCATCAACGCAAAATGCATCGAAATATCATCTATATCGAGTATATTTGCAGGGCTTTAATTTGAAAAACCTTGAATTATAAATTCCTGATTCCACACTTTTGGTATGGCAGTTGGTAGATGGAGAAGTTTCAGTCAATATCCAGAGTTGAGACTAGCACTAGTGCAACCTTTAAATATACTTAAATGTACTTGTCAAAATACGCTAGAAGACACATATAACACTACAGAATATATATGTCGTCGATATGGACTTTCATGCTCGGTAATTTGTAAAAACTTTGTGGAAATAACTGCACAAACACAGGAAACATTTTGAATTTAGTTGAAGATAAAGATGAGATTTCATTTTGATAATGTAAATGTTCTATTTTATAAAACTTCTTTAATTTTTTTTTCTTCCTGTTTAATTTTTTAAATGTATTTATTCAACCTTTTTGAAAAAACGTACTCGGGCGCAAAGTTATCCACTGTTCTTAAATCGCTTAGATTAATAAATATTTTTTAACAGAACAACAGACTTCAGTGTTTCGACTCATATGTCATTATTTTCTTTCATCAGTCTAAATCAAAATTATTTTCTGTTTGAGCATGAAATTTCCTTTTATTTGATACCACACATGATGTTATTTATTTTTTTTTTTTTTAATGTTCTATGATTTTTCTAGATGGCGATAAAAAAAAAAAAACGCATTTCTCGCTTCAGTACGGATGTAAATTTTTATTCAGACCACTTTACTCCAAACCCCTTTTTATATTCCTTTTCAGAATAAATTTACTTTCATTTAATACCACACGCGATTTAAAAAAAAAATCATTCATTTGATATCATACCTGACTTTTTTGAGCAATCACGATTGCTTATTGCTTTCATTTGACTGTTTTTGGCGTCCTATCATTTTATTTTCCCACCGCCACCCTCCGCACCATCACCGTCGACCGGGTCCTCACGATGCTGCTCCTATAGCGAAAGCCGTCTCCAGGTTGCATCCTTGTCCTACACACACGCGCATACATACACAACTACACACACACGCATACATACACAACTACGCACACACACACAAACATATACACACACACATACACCTACACACAAACACACAAACAGATACACACATATACAGACACCTACACATACACACACACACAAAAACATACACACAACTACTCACACATTCATGCATACATACAGACACCTAGACATACACACACACACACACACAAAAACAAACACACACATACACACAACCACCCACACATTCATGCCTGCACACAGACACAAACACATATGCCTACACACACATACCACATACCCCCCCCCCCCACACACATTCATACACACAACTACCCACACATTTATGCCAGCATACAGACACAAACACACATGCCTACACACACACACATATCCCTACACACAACACACATACCCCCACACACAACACACATACCCCCACACACAAACACACACGCCTACATGCACACACTCGTGATTGCGAAAAATATAATTTGAATTCAAGATGTCAATATTCAAATTAATTTTTTTAATTTTTTTCATGAATTTTCCAGATGGCGGCCAAAAAACACATTTTTCACAACAGTACGGATGTATATTTTTAGTATGTTCATTAGGAGTGTGTTAGCTACCATTTGCCACAAGAATCATTTCTGTTGCAATTTGTTTGACCCCAAGATGTTTTTTGGCCTATTTCTACTGCACTTATAATAGAAAAATTGTAGCATTGAAAATCATCGTGATCATAAATTGGCCCGGTGACTGATAGGTCGATTATCAACAGCTGATCAATCGGTAATGGGACTTTTTGATTTTCGGCGCGTCCTTACTAATCACGTTTAGAATAACAAAAGAAGTGCAACCCTGAATGTATGGACGAATCAACAAAAGCACTGTTGATTACTATCCCCTATACCAGGAGCGTACACGAGCCCTGTACAGTAACAGTTTCTTTCAGAAAAGACAAATAGTCAAATCGTTTTTTATCACAGTGATTTTATTTCTTCTCTCGTACTACTTGACCACAAAATTACGCAGATGGCAGGGGATAATTCTTAAAACAAAATATTGATTTAAAAAACTGAAGTGTCTTTATATTTTAAAGAGTGGCAAATATGGTATTTTGTCTGGTTTGTAAAGTGTTAATACTTGCTTCCGAGGATCTTTAGAATATAATTAAATAAAAATTTGAATTGGGCATTAAAACATTAAACCGAGTTGTCCTTTTCTTCTGAATCACAATAATTTCTTTCTAGAGTTCTACAAATTCAATTGAATTATAATATACAGTCTTGTGTGACTTAATGTGAGCGAAAGAGAAAATTGACTTGTTGGGTTAGTGCTGCGGTGATCACTAATTGTATACAACTTTTCCTATAGTCTATGACATTCTGTAGCTTTCGTGTGCAGCCTGACCTAATATTCCTCTCTATATAAAAACTTCCTTTCCATGAGAGCTTGTAGTTAATTTGTCTTAAGTGTTTGTTTTTGAAAAAAAAAAAAAAAAAAATAGTATAATTTACATCCGGAACAAGAATTATTCGTCGTTACTCTTCGCGAAAACACTAATGTTATACAGCATGTTAAAAATGTAAATAAAGCTTAGGTGTGAGGTCAGTAAAACTATTAATGTCAAAAATGAGACTGCTTAAATTTCACCTCGGCTGTGCGTGTCACAAATGCCAGACACGATTAGAAATAGTAAAACAAATCCTTTTCAGACAAGTTTTGAGCTTACGTAAGACTTGCGTGATGTCGGTGTTAGTGTATATCAGTGGTTCTCAGCCCAACAGATTGCGGACAAATCAAACTTGAAAGTGAATTACCACGGACCACTTAGACATAAATCTTATCAGTTGTAACTAAACTCAAAGATTAATAACTACAACGACTTTTTAAAAACAAACTATTATTATTAATAATAACGAAGCTATTATAATTAACAGCCACAGTCGGTTGATCACTGTCTGCAGACTGCCTGCGCTACGACCGTAGATCTAGTCGTGAAGTGTTCACCTGTTTTAAAGTTGTTTAAAGCGCGCTTTCTATCTGATAAAAAATATTATGATTATATTATGGTATATTTTAAAAATTAATATATTAACGATTATTCAATACATATCTCATGTTCATCAGGAAGAAAAAAAATTTTTAACCATGTTCAACGAAAGTGGTTATTTTGATTTAATCACGGGAAAATATTACTTTTTTTGTAAGCAGTCGTCGGAGTCTTCCGCTGACCACTCTTTGAGACTGTCACTGACTACCGGCTAGGAACCACTGGTGTATATCAGTGGAGCACCACCTACGGCCTGCGGATCTGATGAAGCCCACGAAACCAGTCCGTGTAGCCCGTTATTTTCAACATACGAATTGAAAAACATATGCTGGAACCTTCCAAAACAATAGATATTCTTTATTCCTTATTACGAATGATTGAAGCAAAATTGAGGCTCGGGTAAAAAAGAGTTGGACACGACTAGTGCATATGAACCAACAGTTCGGTCGACACTGCCAGTGGATGGACGAATTTTCCATTCTTCATATTAATTCTGTACCTCAAAGCCAGAAGAACATAAGTCACGTTATGATAATTTTCCAAAGATAGGAAAAAAAAAATTCAGGCGCATGCAAAGGAAGGGACGCGTGCTCTTTTAACCTTAGTAAAAAATTGAAAAGAGAATATTTTTAAAAAGAATTACGCTCACATAGCTCGATGCGGAATAGGCTTCCACATACAATGCACTAAAAAGAGGAAAATCACAATTTTTCACTTACGTTTGTGTGACTTTGAGGTACAGAATTAGCAAAAGGGTGCACAACTACTTAGACACTAAGTGAAAGCACGCGTGCTTTTTTTTTTTTTTTTCAAAAAACAAAAACATTTTGGAAACACAAAATTTTAATGCAGAAAGAAAAGGAAGTTAAAAAAAAAAAAAACATTTGATAAGAGCGAAATAGAAATTGAATAACATTCGTTCCACTTTGAATTCAACCTACTGAAACTTTTGAGAAAGCTAAAGCTGTTTAATTGAAAATACTGCTTAAGTTTCTAAAAAATATCCAAAAATATTTTCTCCACTAGGAAAGGGAAAAATTACAATTTTTGCACTTACGTTTGTGTGGCTTTGAGGTGCAGAATTAACACAAGGGTGCACAACTACTTAGACACTAAGTAAAAGAACGCGTCCTTTTTTTTTCCAAAAAAAAAATAAATAAAGAAAACATTTTGGAAACACAAAATTTCAATGCAGAAAGAAAAGAAAGTTTAAAAAAAAACATTCGATAAGAGCGAAAAAATTGCATAACATTCGTTCTACTTTGAATTCAACCAGCTCAAACTTATGAGAAAGCTAAAGCTGTTTAATTGAAAATACTGCTTAAGTTTCTAAAACATATCTAAAAATATTTTCTCCACCAGGAAAGGGAAAATCACAATTTTTGAATTTACGTTTGTGTAGCTTTGAGGTACAGAATCAGCGCAAGGGTGCACAATTACTTACACATTAACTGAAAACACGCGTGCTTTTTTTTTCATACATATATATATATATATATATATATATATATATATATATATATATATATATATATATATATATATATATATATATATATATATATATATATTGGAAACACAAAATTTTAATGCAGAAAGAAAAGAAAGTTAAAAAAAAAACATTTGATAAGAGCAAAACGGATATTGCATAACATTCGTTCTACTTTGAATTCAACCTGCTCAAACTTATGAGAAAGCTTAAGCTGTTTAATTGAAAATACTGCCTAAGTTTCTAAAAAATATCTGAAAATATTTTCTCCACTAGGAAAAGGGAACTAGTTTATTCTTTCCAAAGCTGTCGCTCGGTTCAAGAACGAGATGAAACTTATTACGCAAAGACTTCTTTTATTTATGCACTGGGTTAAAGGAAAATGTTTGGAGAATTTCCTCTTTATGGCGAGGAAAAAATACAAATACAAATTTGAATTTTTTCTTCAGACGCTTGTTATCATTCTTGGCTAAAGTTTTGAAATTCCGACAGTAAATTTGGACGCAGCTTCATTTTAATGGCATGACTTCATAAATAAACGGCAGATATCAGACATATTTATGAATAGTCAGTAGCTTTTTTCCTACTTCCCTCCAAGGCTATCTAGTTAAGGCTTTCTTTTTGCCAGAATATTTTATAAATAGTAAGAGAAAACAAAAATGTAAAAAAGAACTAAGTCCGACCCAGGTTTAACGAATTTCTATTTCACGAATTTCGCGATTTAGCGAATTTTTCTTTTTCCCCGACTAAAATGAAGGTGAAACCCCCTATTTACCTAATAATAAACCCCGAATTAACGAAATATTTCAACAGCCCATTCTTATTTATTTTTGTTTTTGAGTTAGGAAATATTGGATTGTTTTCCAAATGATACACCCGTCTTCTCCGAAGCAGAAAAATACTTTTCTCGAAATCAGCCATTTTTAACGGGCGAAGGATCAACCAATGAATGCAGTAGGCGGTAATGAAATTCCCATTAAAATTGTTACTTTTTCAAATGCTTTACTTTTTCACATGTCCTGGAAACTAAAAACATATCTCATGCAACAGGCTATAAATGACGTAGCATTTTCTTCTCTTCATAAAGTCGAAAGAGAACTATTTCGAGTCAAGTATCAAGGAAATTGTCAAACATCTACTACTCAGTAAAATTTCAAATTAACTAAATCGTAATAGGTCGTGGAATGCTGAATTAAAAGTATTGAACACTTTCTAATCAATAATATTTTTGTGCAGTTGCTTATTAGGGCTTTTAGATAAGGTAAGTGCGTTTTTTTCCACCCCGATATTGGTAAAGCAATGGTAAAATTGATTTTTACAAATTAAAATGTATGTAGTTTACTAGTTATATTTTTTTAGATAATGAAAGATGTATTAAATATTTAAATCTTTCTCTTTTAACGCAGATATACGTGAAATTTTAAACCCATTTTTTAAAAAAATAGTATGTAGCTTTCTTTGTTCAAACAACGAAAAATAATCCAAATTATTATCATCATTCAGCCATCAAATTTTGAATAAAATGTGTCTTTTAAAATGGTAGTTCAAATTATTTTATTTGATAGAAATTGACTTTCTTGTGAGTGCGTGCGTATGTGTGTGCATGAATGCGTGTGCGTGTGTAGATTGTGGGATTTTAAACAGAAAGTTGCTTTTCTTTCATTTTAGATTTGCATGCGCGTAAATATATACCCACCCATTAAATATTTTACTAAAATATTTCCACTAATTAATAATAATGGTATGCCAATTATGTCCTGTGTTTGTCGATGCAAAGTTTTTTGAGGGAAAAACAGAAAATAATACTTTGGTGTACAGGGAAATTAAATTGTCTTACAGATTGCATTATCACATTTAGTGTCTTCATTTGGAGTCTTCATGGGGGATACCGAAAAAAAAAACTTTTAGGCAAAAAAAAAAAAAGCATTGGAGCATAAATATAGTAAATTTCTGAATGCATTATTTTGAACCAGATATATTACGATTTTCCTACAAACTTCTACAGATAAACCCCTCAAAAAAAATATAAATAAAAATAAAATAAAAATTAATTTGAATTTTGACATTTGGAATTCAAATTATGTTTTTCGCAATCAAGAGTGTGTCTGTATGTAGGCGTATTTGTGTCTGTGTGTGCAGGCATGAGTGTGTGCGCATGTGTGTATAAATATGTGTTGGTGTGTAGGTGTGTGTGTACGTGTATACGTGTGTGTGTGTGTGCGTGTGTGTGTGTATGTATGCGTACGTGTGTAGGATATGGACGCAACCTGGAGACGGTTTTCGCTAGAGGAGCAGCATCGGGAGTCCGGTCAACGGTGGTGCTGCAGAGGGAGGCGGGGGGGGGGGAAATAAAATCATAGGAATTCAAAACTGTCAAGTGAGAACAATAAGCAATGTGATTGCTCAAAAAAAAAAAAGGTAAATTAATTTGAATTTTGGCATCTTGAATTCAAATGATGTTTTTCGCAATCACGAGCATGTGTATGTATGAATGTGCGTGTGTGTTTGTGTAGGCGCATGTGTGTGGGTGCGCACGTCTGTGTGTATGTACGCATGTGTGTGCGTGTTGTGTATGCAGTGCTGTGTGTGTACGCGCGCGTGTGTGTATTAGGCGTTCGTGTGTGTGTGTATGTAGGCATATGTGTGTGTCTGTGTGCAGGCATGAGTGTGTGTATGTGTGTGTAGGAGTGCATGTTTGTGTCTGTGCGCAGGCATGAGTGTGTGTATGCGTGTGTGTGTATGCGCGTGTGAGTGGGATATGGACGCAACCTGGAGACGGTTTTCGCAAGAGGAGCAGCATCGTGAGGCCGGTCGACGCGATGGTGGTGCTGGCAGAGGGTGCTGGTGGGAAAATAAAATGATCGGAATTCAAAACAGTCAAATTAGAACAATAAGCAATCGTAATTGCTCAAAAAAATAAATAAATAAATAAATAAAAACGTTTTTTTTTTCCCCCAACATTACCGGATTTTTTACGACTGTTCGCATTTGTATCCCTGAGGATACAAACTTCCGAAGAACGTATAAGAAAAACAAACTATCCGTACTTGCAATAGATCGCCTTTTCAGCATATCGAAGATTGCCCACAAACATCCTCACAGCGCTCCTAATAAGCTTTGAGGATTACTTCTGCTTATTTTATAGCAAAGGCTTATGAGCTTATCTTACGGCGAACTGGCAACAAGATTTGAAAACTGCAATGCACCTATACATGTGGCATGAAATATCAATAACGTCCAAATCTCGCCATACTTAATTTCTGACGTTGTATACCATTACAGTAGAACCTCGATTAACCGACACTCTTATAACCGGACCCTCTTTTAACCGACGTCAATGTTCTATAATTTCTGTCACCAAAGGCAACAGAGTAGTTTTCCAATGAAGTAAAATGGAATTTTCAGTGATGTTTTCGTGTTAAGTGTGATTTAATATTGTTTCATAACAAAACCAAAGTTTTTTCTAAAAATGTTGATATTACTTTTTTTTTTTAAAGTTGGGACCCATGATCCTAAAAAAGCTAAATACTGTGGTGGGAAAGTAAAGGACAGTATCTGCAAAATTTGTATTTCTTTCTTTATTTTATTTTTATTTAATTACATTTTTATTTATTTATTTATTGCAATTTTGTTATCTCTTGTACAAACTTTTTTTTTTTTGATATCTGCAGAAAATGAAACACGAAAAAAAGTCTAAGTTCAACATTTCCCTATTGTTATAGTATGAAATCCAAAACGCGTTTCTTCAAACATTTCAGAAACTCATTTTTGTAGATACAGCGCTTTACCTTCCCACGGCAGAATTAAAAAGTTGAAAAATACATTGAAACTTAAATTTTCACTTGAAATTATGTGTTCTTATTTTTTATAAATCATCTGATGAACGTAAAAGTTGGAGACAATTGAATCATAAATGAGTGCGATATAATGCCATGAACATTACGGTGGCCTTTTTTGGCACGCCTAACAAAATTATAGTTTATATATATATATATATATATATATATATATATATATATATATATATATATATATATATATATATATATATATATATATATATATATATATATATATATATATATATAGCGCTCCGATTTAACCTGCAAGACCTTTATTTTCTAAACCGTTAGTCCTAGGTGTATACTTCCAATTGCAAAAATATGCAAAATCAGATGCAAAGTTACGATATTGAAATTTTGAAGGAAAAATAAAAATGAGTCAAAAAATACAAAATTTAACTTTTTATACGGGCCCCAAGTTCCCTAACTTATATTTCGGGAAATAATCTCCATTGAAAAATAATTCCAACACAAAAAAAACTTGACATTTCTGCGAACAAAACTCAGGGAGATATTCCAGTTTAAAGTTTTAAGGGACCATACAAAAGATGAGATTGGATCATAGCACCCTTTCAGAGGAAGGACAGGTCGTCAAAGTAAGAAAAACGAAGTATTTATATTTTTCATTGCTATTCAAAAATTCATGCAAATGTTATGCCATGATACGCAAAACACACTACAAAACCTCGAACAATTAAAAATAACACTCTAAGCAGGCATATAATTTTAAATAATTGTTAACTGCTATATTTTCCCCCAAAAGGCGTTATTGACGGTGAGTGAAAAGTGGTGTAAGTCACAAAACGCTGCGTTTCATATCTCGGTGAATATTGGTCGTACTAATTTTGAAATTGTTTTTCAATGGAGATTATTTCCCTAAATATAAGTTAAAGGACATGGGGTCCGTATAAAAAGTTAAATTTTGTATTTTTTTACTTATTTTTATTTCAAATTTTCAATATCTTAACTTTGCATCTGATTTTGAACAAGTTTGCAATTGGAAATATATATATATATATATATATATATATATATATATATATATATATATATATATATATATATATATATATATATATATATATATATATTTATCCAACGGTTTTGAATATATATCTCTCTATTATCTGAAATTTTCGATTTGCCGAAACTGTTCCAGTCTCAATCGTAAAAGTTACTCGCAGTTCTCTAATATACACTTCTCTATTATACATTACAAACACTACAAAGAAAAAATATTTTTCATCAAAAATTACGAAAAATTGATGCTACTTTCTCACAAAAAGAAAAATCAAAGAGATAGTTATCTTCCATAACTAAAGACTCAACTATAACTAGCAAACGAAAAAGACTGATCAAACGTACAAACGAAAAAGTTTTTCAATGTGATGTCGGAGAACTAAATGAAAGTTTTAGAGCAAAAAAAAAAGCATTTAAACTCAAGTTCTAAATGAAATTCTCATATCTTTAATGATCAAATAGCGAGTTCGAGTTTCTCGAAAAAACAATAGGTTCTTATTCGAATTCTTTCCTAAACAAGTAATATCTGAAGATAAACAGAAGAAAGATCAAAACGCGGCAAAAACTTATTTTTGAATTGACAAAGAGTTAATTTATTACTTTAGGCTTCAGGATTGTCACTGCTTCGGGATTTTTCACATCGTCCGCATTAAATTTTTCACAGCGATGCTCATCATTTATTTCTCTAAGATTGATTTTATACGTTGACAAATATTTTGGGATGTACTTTTGAAACTTTTGTCTGACGTTGGGAGAAGATACGAATAATTGCTTTTAAATAACTGCAAGGTAGTTATTTAATAAGTCATAAAAGATAATTAACACTAGTAACAATATATAGAAGGGCGCTAAAGATCCAGATTGGAAATGTTTCTGGTCACCAGTGGGTTGCGGAGTCCGAGTCGAAGAGTCGGAGTCTGACTGATTTCTGGGTAAAGGAGTCGAAGGTTTGAAATTTGAAGAGTCGGAGTCGGTCATGTCATTTTCCCTCAAGATCAGCAACTCTGCCAGTGCTTGCGGAGTAGTAATTGGACTGATTTTAAGGGAAAAGAGCCGGAGTCAGAGGATCTAAAATTCCTGAGTCTGTCACTTTTCCTCCGACTCCGCAGCAAATTTATTAGTCGTCACATTTTTTTTTTTTTTTTGGCAAGAAAAACACACACACAAATCAGCATTTAAATTACTACTAAAGCTTAAAAATTATCAATTTAAACCATTGAGTTCTAATACTAAGAGAAGAGTGAACTTAGTGGTGTGTTTTTTGCCCAATTGAGTATGGCAAAAGAAAAGCTCTTTTCACGTTTAAACTTCAATTTTATTCTGTAATGGTTTTTGCCATGCATTTTTCATGTCCTTAATCTGTGCACTTCGAGATGATGAAATACGCTATCTTAACGTTTAACAAGATGCTTTACCTTGCAAAGCGTTTTGCCATACTTGCTAGAAATTCAGATCGCGAGCTTCACTGCTAAAGAATGGGGTGTTCTCTCTCATCTTACTACCAAACGGCACGACCTTGAGGGTCACAGATCTGGACGAAATTCTGGATTTAGTTCAGTTCGCACTCGATATAAACCCAGATAAAGCGGTTTAACTGCAACGGGGGTCCAAAATTGTTATTTGTGTCCAGAAAAGCAATAGTTTTTCATTTGAAATTTAACTTTTTTTTAGCCTTTAATTGCATTTGCACTGCAGTATGAGTCATTTAAATGCATTCACAGCATAGAATAAACGCCCCCTCCCTTTTGCCTGACAAGAAGCACCAAACGTCTTGAGAGGGTAGATATTTTTCCAAAGTTTCAAATTCCAATCAAAGCACCATTGCAATTCTAAATCGTTGTGGCTCAGACGACAAAAACTTCAGAGTCACGTATCTGGATAAATTTCTGGATTTTGGTCAATTCATACTAGATCTGACCCCAAGTAAAATATTTTGAGTGCATAGGCCTCAGTTTCGCTGCAAGGAGGGTCTAAATTTCTTGTTTGGTTCCGTAACTGCAATAGCGTTTTCTTTGGAATTTGAATAAACTTTGGCACACTATTTGCTCTCCTACATCTGTCGCGTCTCTTGTTAGTACAACGTGGGAGCTGTGAAATTCACTCCATACTCTGAATGCTTTCAGTTGGGATATACTGGGATGCAATATAAGCATAGAGTTAAAAAAAAAGGTTAATTTCAAAGGAAAAACCATTGATTTTCTGGATCTAAAATAGCAACTTTGGACCCCCATTACTGCCGAACTAGGGCCTATGCAGTCAAACCGCTATACCTGGGCTCATGTCCAATGGGAATTTACCTAAATCCAGAATTTTGTCCAGATCCTTGACCATCAAGATCGTGCCGTTTGGTAGTTAGTATTACAGCTCAATGGTTTAAACAAAGAATGATATGATCAAATCAATGAGCAAGTGAAAATTGCATAATCAAGTGTTAATTATGCGAACAAGAAAAAAATTCATTTCATAGAGGAGTGTTTAATGGAAATTTAAAATTGTTGTTAAACAAACAAAAAATGTCAACCAAAAAAAAAATTTCCAAAAATTATTACATTATACTACCCAGGTAGTACACATATAAAGAAGTAAAGTTTGAACGTTTAAAAGGGGTTGTCACAATGTTACTGCTCACGTGGAAGTACAAAATGACATGCAAATGAGCGATCCAAAGAACAGTAAATTCAAGTGAAATAAGGGATTCTTAGGGAGAAAATAATTTTAATTTTTTTTTTTTTTTTTTCAAAGAAGGAAGTCAGAATTCCACCATTCTTAGCTACGGATGCGTGCACGATTTTTACCAGTTTTCAATTCAAGGTTTTAACTTTTTATGACCTTTCACAGTTTTAAAATTTTAATTTTCTTTAAAATAATTGTTGAAACGAGGATTGTTTCATGCGCTAAATTGTAAAACTTGCATCAACTCGATCATTACAGCGATGCATTGGAATCCTGCAAACTCACATTTATAAGGGTAATGAAAATAAGTATGCTACCAAGGTCATCATGCCGTACTACTCGTGCTAAAGACATGCTACTGAGTTAAAACTACTGAAGAGTGAATGGGACTACTAACTTGTAACACAAGTGTGGTTCATGAGAATACTGATCGGGAAACGAAGGATACCAATATTTTAGTCCCCCCTTTTTCTACAGTCGCCGCTTTGTGGAGACCGTTAATCTTAACCTTTTAAGCATGCACCTCCCAACTCCACCCCCTCATCTTCCTCAAGAGCAATAGCGCATACCAAGAACGCTACTGAGTACCCCCCGAGAGCGTGCCTCTCCTCGACCCCCCTCCTCACCAAAAAAAACCCCTGAAAATTTCTATGATATAGTCTGCACCATGAGTACCCCTGATATCTACATACAGTAAAAACTGTCTACAACGATACTGTTGGGATCTAAAAAAAATATTGTTGTATACAGATTATCGTTATAGACAGTTTGATTATTTATGCTAAAATTTTGCTGGGAGCAAGGAAAATATCGTTATACACAGGTTTATTGTTATAGACAGTATCGTTATACCCAGGTTTCACTGTACACAAATACCGATCAATGCGAACTTGGAGTCTTTTTATTAGAAAATCGTATCAAGTCAATCTTTAAAAACAATTTATGAGAGAATTTGTCAAAGAAGAACGATGTTTATTCAGATAAGAAAACCGTAAATAAGCTACTATGCAGCTAGATAATTCTCCGATAACTTAACACAGATTAACTAACTATCTTTCTGAAGTCTCGCAGTTAGTTGCTAGACTAGAAAATTTTACGACTAGAAATTTTTGTCATTAGTAACACGCATTTATTTGCGGGAGTGCTGTACCCAGAAAGAATGAAGCAACACCTTAAAATTCTCTCCTTTGTATTCTCTCTTTTTTTTCCTTATTTTAAATAACAACACAGGTCAATAAAAATGTTTTTAATACCATGTTTAAATTGCTACAAGAAATGAACTTGTTAAACTGAAACTGGGCTTAAATGTTCATTTACTTCATTAATTACCCTAAGCTTTTTAGCACAAAAACACGAACGTTAAGCAAGTTTTTACGTTTATGCTGGGGAAAAATTTGAGTTTGATGCGGCACCGATTCTGTCAAGAATTTAATAGAATACAAACTCAGAAATCTTCAAAATAACAAAAAACAACAGAGAAATTTATTCCGAGTTATTTATAAAGTTTTAAGCCAAAATAATACTGTCTGGGGAAAAAACTTTTCCATGTAGAATCCGATAATTAAACACGTATTTTTGAAAAGTAAGTTTGCAAAATTGCTGTCCCAGAAGTAAACAAAACAAAGTTTTAGCACACACGGTTGCACAAAACTAAAGTAAACGCAAATGGCTCTTTGATGACCCTATCTTCCACAAAAGTTTTTGAAGTACTTGCACACTGCTATCAATGACAAAGCTTGTACCATAAAACATACTTTCTTCCAAAAAGATCCCTAGGCTGTTTAAAACAATTGTTAGAATATAAATATTAAACGTTCTAAAAATAGGATTGCAAAAAGTGGTTGCAGTAAGGTACTTAAAGCGAATGAAGAATTTTCTTACTTCATAAAAGCTACGCATCGATTCTTACAGAAGACACTTTTAAAAAATCGATAATTCCATTTCACAATAAAGATTTTAGTAAAGAGAAGAAAAAGAAACTTTTTCTCCGCTTTTTAGTTAAAACTTAAATATTCCCATTTGGCGCACGGTTCGCTTGTTTGACTTCAATCTTCCAGTTTAAATTCGTATACACTAACTAGACAATTTAATAAAGAATTTAAACGCGTGCGAGAACGGTATAATTTGATTACAGTGAAAAATCAACGTAAATAAAGCACAAAAACCCAAGAAAATGCAGCACACAGCTATTTCAAGGCTACTATGGAGTCACCTCATCAGTGCAAAAAACTCACCACACAACCAAAAAGTCATGACAGAGAACTGTACATCATCCCCGTGGTCACGTGTATTTATACTAGAGCCCCTGGAAAAGGACAGCCTGACTTGTCTGACATTTTGGCTCCAAGACAGAATTGAATTCAACCTCGTTTCTAGTTTGTAAATACGTTATAATATTCGCTGGTTGCTATGTCGTAAAATAATTGATGATAAGTTGAGTAAAATGTCACTTAAAATGAATTTAGAACGATACCTTAGTTCACAAATTCAACAAAAATGTATCGGAAAATGTTTACTGTAATAAACCTCATTTTCACACCTTATTTGTTTTTAATTTGTATTAATTAAATCGTCTTCATCTACAGAATAAAATAATCAAAAATCAATCAGGTAACACATCTAAAGCTCGGACACCAGTTTTCTGCAATGAGGCTTTTGTACAAATACCATTTTTTTGCCCGACAATTTTGGAACCAAAATTTCGGATAAGTCAGCTCCCTTTATATAGGAGCCCTAATTTATACCTACTGGGTCAACCAATAGATATTCACGACAAGCGACGACAACCAACGAATCAACAAACTAATACTACAAGTCAACCCCGGGACACGCAGCTAGGGGGTGGGGGAGACAACCAATCAGAAGCCAAGAAACAAAAAGAGTATAATTGTTGAGATGGGTATACTTGTTGTAACTGAATGTTGCAGATCAGTCTACAGAAGCAGTTCTAAACCTGTTCATTACTCAGGAAGGACCACTTGGTACACTTGCGAATATTAATCGGGCCACATACATGCATTATAGAAATAATATTTTCGCTACAATTATTTTAGGTGAATTGAGAAAATTCAAAAGTTAATTACACTGTTAAAAAAAATCTTGAAATTTTACGGTAAAAGTTACGGGCATCCATGTTGGCAGTAACTTTTACCGTAAAATCCTATTTTACTGTAAAATTTTACAGAAGTATAAACGAAAGTTGGAAAACGAAAAATGCGAGCAGCAGGTGCGAACTCGAGGCCTTCGTATTGGCAGGCGGCTTTACTGACCACAGTTGGCACACATCGAGTGAGGGGAAGTACTGTAAAACCTGCTTCACAATGTAAGTTATGTGAAAAATCAATCGGCACTGCAATCGTTTATGTTTTTCGGTACAATTTACTGTAAGTTTTTTCTGTAGGGTAGACCGGGGCACGTTTACGAGGATTCTTTTAAATGAATTTTCCAATTTTTATGTTTGAACCTAGGAAATTTTAGAACCACTATGTCAAAATTTGTATATTCAGTTGTTGCTCAGCTTGTGTTTTTAACCGTAAAAAATATT
Organism: Uloborus diversus; assembly: GCF_026930045.1. NCBI lineage: Eukaryota > Metazoa > Arthropoda > Arachnida > Araneae > Uloboridae > Uloborus > Uloborus diversus. The sequence goes on along the minus strand of NC_072734.1, from coordinate 127,357,980 downwards.
TTTTATGTCCAAGTCGATTGCGTAAACTTGCCCCGAACACGGAGCAAGTTTACGCATAGTAAAAATGATACCAAGAAGTAAGTCATATAGATAATTACCCAATTTAAATGTTTTATTTCTCTTAAAACACTTTGAAAATAAGAAAATCACAAATAATTAATTAAAGAACATTTTATTGACTAAACTAAAATCATCCTTATATATTATTTCTGCAGCCTGTTTTTGGTTTCTACGCCAGATTTTCCTCAATTCTTGATCGATTTCTTTGATTTACGCCTTGTTTTAAAGCTTATGGTGCTGGCTACGGACGAAAAATAGACCCACGGTCTAAAAATTGTTTTTTTCAGCAGAAAAACCTGTTTTAAAGAACCAGAATGAGGTTTTCGGTTAAACTTATAACTTTAATTTGCGCTATGACCGACAGAGCTGACTAGCTTGATCGGCAGAGCGCTCTCTTCGTAACCAAGAGAATGCGTGTTCGGGCCCACGACCGGACAATCTGCAACAAAAAATTAGAGAAATATCGCGAAGTACATGAAAACTTAATTAAGTGAATAACAACTATGAAGGAATAGAATAAACGAGAAGGAAACGCTCTTTGCTGATATGAAAACTTGAAGTGACTTTGTGCTAATTTACTTCGGAATTGTACGTTTTTTTTTTTTTTTTTTTTCTTTTTAAGCTTTGGCTCTGGTAAGAAAATTAAAGCATAATGTAAGCGAAAATATAAGTAACAGGTTTAAGATTTCAGACTACAATAGAATTGTTTTTTGTTCAGAAAAAAATAATAAATCGTATATTGAAATATAGATTCTTCTAATGAGTGTTTGATGCTTTGTACAAATAAAAACATTACTACCTCAATTTGAACGCTAAAAAATATATTTTTTCTTCTTTTTGCAAAAAAACAAATAGCTTATCACATTTTTACTACATTCGAAAAGCTACGCTTAAAAAAGAGCATAGTTCAATTTATTTTGTATTTTAACCGTGCTGTTAAATGATGAACACGTGCTACCATCTAAGTCATAACTATTCAAGCAGCCTGCGATAACAAATTGTAAAAATTTTCAAGAATAAAAAAATGTTTCTTCAATATCTTATCTTATATATTGTTCCCTTTTCATTTTAAAACTTATCAGGCTGGCTAATGAAGAAAAATAGACTTACGGTCAAAAAATCAAGTTTTCGAAAACGCCCCTTGCTGTTTCAAAACCTTCACTGTTAAAAATTTTCCAGAAAATTTACGGTAATTGTTACTGGCATCCATGTTGCCAGTAACTATTACCGTAAAAATCAAATGTTACTGTAAAATTTTACGGTTTCCTCGGTAGGCCACAGCAACCAGTTAGCGCTGGGATCGCTTATTTCTCCGGTATAAATTACCGTAAAAATCAGCGATGCGTCGGCGATGCAATTTTACAGTAACAATTACCAGAAAATCTTCCTGAATTTTTAACAGTGTTGATGCTGCCTGTAGTTCTTATGCATTTTTTAAAAGCAAAGTTCTAATGCAGTTTTCCATTTTTTACGTCGCTTTCGGCAAAAAAAAAATAGCCTGTGTGTGTGTTCATATTTTAATAAAGCTTAAAAGCACTGGCTTTAGTTGTTCGGCTAAATTGATAAGTTTTTTTCGGTAGAGCGTTCGGCTATAAACTATCTGAACTTCGGGCAAGTTTGGGCTGTCCGAAAGAATATCAAATTTATTTTAGTATTACGCATTACATGTACTCATAACATACAAACGTAATAAAATAAATGCAGTGGGATGCTACTTGGTGTTTCGACTCCTTTATGCAGGCTACAGTTATCATTCGGATAAGTTGGCTGCTAATCGAAGAGTGTTCTTCCTTTTTTTTAAGCTTTGACTACATCCAGACCACTCAGCATAATGTAAGTATAAAAAAGTATTAGATTTACCTAAAGGAAATCTTTTTTGCGCAGAAAAACATTTTCATTGTATGCTGAAATGTAGATGTTTCTAATAGCAGTGTTCGACCTTTTGTACAAATGAAAAAATACTACGCCAAATTAAAACTACGTGTTTCACCCAGTAAACCTTTAATTTTTTATTCGCGCGAATACGATATAAAGCATTAAAATTATTATCAACTTCATTAGCAAGAAATCATTTTCTACTCCTCTGCTTTCTGCTGAAAAAAAAATACATTTTGTCTACGTTCGAAAAATTACACTTAAAAAACGGACTCAGTTCAACTGGTTTTGTTTTTGAATTTTAAGTGTTCGATTAAAAACATGTGCAGGCATTTAAGCCGTAACTCATAAAGCAACCTTCTATGTGAAATAGTTCAATATTCAAAGATAAAAACACTTATTTTCAATCTAATTTATTACTTCTTTAGAATGTTCGTTTCAATCGCTACGTGAGATCTTCGTCATTCTTTAATCAAATTCCATGCTTTTCGAATAATTTTAAATCGTATCATGCTGGTTAATGACAAAACATAGAAGCATAATCTTATAATTATTATTATTATTATTATTATTATTATTATTGGCAAAAAGCTTTCTTGCTGTTTTTTACTACGCATTCCTTCAATGAATAGCTTTCGAAAAGGAAGGCGCAATTGCTAGGTTTGTTGGGTAGTCGGGCTGTTAATCAGAATGGCGCCAATTCGAATCCGTGCCAATAAATATCTCTTTAATATTTCTTTTTTAACGTCAGATGCTCACATGGGCACGACTGTATTTGCCACAACTTGTTTTTTTTACATGCACAATTATTGCTTTTTCACGAGTCACTATTCAGCCACTTTTAATGATATTTATGTTTGAACTGAAAATATGTACGATCAAAAGGTGAGCGATGATCAAATTATCACAACGTTGTATTTAACGAAGTTTTGTAACTGATGTCTTTAAATTACATGCCTTCTCTTCTGCGCTTACTTTTTTTTCGATTCTTCTTCATAATGTTCTTCCTTTGAAATTCTTAAAGAGCGAAATACCTTATGAAACGATTCGAAGCACAGTGCGGAGTTCCGCACGGGTCGACTAGTAGGGCTTATTGCTAATTAAAAACAAACTATTTAGTCATCTTCTTCATCATTGTTAGATTTTGCTAAGACAATGAACCCTGTTTTTTTTCGATTGGTTGTGTGCTTTCAAACAATAGATGCAAGCACAATTTTCTACTTCCGTAAACAGAATCGTTCATTAATTTCCTTTTTACAGAGTGTACTAACTTTTTCCCTGTAGTAGGTTTTGGTTTCATACTTTTCTCTTTGATGTCTTCCATTTCTGCTTCATACCAATAGAAACTTGTAAATTTTAAAGTAATTTCTTCTTTTTTTTTATTTTGCACATTTTGTTTTTTTCTTAGTAGTTTCTAACTGCTCTTGTCTGAGGGCTTCTTTGGGGCCATTCATTAATTACGTAAGGGTTCCGAATGGGAGGGGGATTGGAAAAATCTCTAGATGCCCTTACTTTGACGGGGGGGGGGGGTTCAAACCCATTGTTACGTAATATTTTCCAAGTCAATATTTTACATTAGAAATTGCGCGGTAAAACTTTTTTGACAGAGATAAAATTTCATTTGCGTCTGGAAGGTTAAAAAACGCATTAGGATAAGCTGTTTTTTATTTGTTTTACAAAGAAGGAATAGTGTTAGAGTGTACTAAAAGAATCGCACTGTGTGGCATGATTTATTTTTAATTAGTATCGCAATATGCAAAAAAAAAATGTCGGAAAAACATTCAGTCTAAATTTTAACTTTTTAGTAAATATTTCATTACACAAAAAGTTTTAATTTAAAAATAGTGAATTCAACTTCCATTCTAGCGATGTAATATTCGTTATTTTATTATTATGAAAAATGAAATGGAATCTTACGTACCCTTAGGTGGGGGGAGGGAGTCAAATATTTCCAAAATCATCCTTACGTAATTAATGAATGGCCCCTTTAATCAGAGTATCAGTTAGGAAAAATAAAGAGGATGCTCACAATCCTTTCCTGGTTCCTAAGCTTTGGTCCTGCTTTTCCAAATGGTCTCAGTTAGAGTAGTATATATGTGATGATGTGGAACGCCTAGCGGGAGAAATACTTGGATTATCGATGAGCCTTTTCATTATTTTGACACCTAGTGTGGTTCTATTAGTGTTTTTAACGTAATGTGTTACCATCTTTAAAATAAATAAAATGTATTACAGGCTGAATAGTGAACAAAGTTAAAGCTGAACACGAATAGGCATGAAGACAACATTATATGATTGAAAGCTATAAGATACGAATCTATTACTTAATTAAAAAGAAATGGTGATTTTCAAAACTAAATAACCTGAAAATACTAAAGGTGTGAAACAGTTCAGAGAGAAAAAAAGGAAAAAAGCGGCCGGGGCCTGTTTAGAAGTAAGACAGAGTAGTAAGACACAGTAAGGACGTGAGTAAATGTGCCCCGATGAAAATACGTAAACGTACCCCGTCGGCAAGATTGAATTTATTTTTAACGTGCAACAAAATTTAATAACTTTTCTGTCCATATAAATGCAATTCTCAAAAAAGGATAAAAATCTGCTATTTTTAATATATTACTTTGTTTTTAACAAAGTGTTATTTATTCACAATAAACTTCAAAACGTTCAACACAAAATTTACATAGCTCGGTAGAAAACACATTTTTCTATCCGCATTCTAAACCGAAGCTATACTAATGCTCAGACTTATCAGAATGTTTGCTAACTACCAAACGGCACGACCTTGAGGGTCACAGATCTGGACGAAATTCTAAATTTAGTTCAGTTCGCACTCGATATAAACCCAGATAAAGCGGTTTAACTGCATAGGCCCTAGTTTGGCTGCAACGGGGGTCCAAAATTGTTATTTGTGTCCAGAAAAGCAATTGTTTTTCATTTGAAATTTAACTTTTTTTTACCCTTTAATTGCACTGCAGTATGAGTCATTTAAATGCATTCACAGCATAGAATAAACGCCCCCTCCCTTTTGCCTGACAAGAAGCACCAAACGTCTTGAGAGGGTAGATATTTTTCCAAAGTTTCAAATCCCAATCAAAGCACCATTGCAATTCTAGAGTCTTGCAAATCGTTGTGGCTCAGACGACAAAAACTTCAGAGTCACGTATCTGGATAAATTTCTGGATTTTGGTCAATTCATACTAGATCTGACCCCAAGTAAAATATTTTGAGTGCATAGGCCTCAGTTTCGCTGAAAGGAGGGTCTAAATTTTCTTGTTTGGTTCCGTAACTGCAATAGCGTTTTCTTTGGAATTTGAATAAACTTTGGCACACTATTTGCTCTCCTACATCTGTCGCGTCTCTTGTTAGTACAACGTGGGAGCTGTGAAATTCACTCCATACTCTGAATGCTTTCAGTTGGGATATACTGGGATGCAATATAAGAATAGAGTTAAAAAAAAAAAGGTTAATTTCAAAGGAAAAACCATTGATTTTCTGGATCTAAAAGAGCAACTTTGGACCCCCATTACTGCCGAACTTGGGCCTATGCAGTCAAACCGCTATACCTGGGCTCATGTCTAATGGGAATTTACCTAAATAGAGAATTTTGTCCAGATCCTTGACCCTCAAGATCGTGCCGTTTGGTAGTAAGAAATAGCATCAATATGACTATTGGATCTCCATTTATAACTTGTTTTGGAAAAAGGGCACTGCGTAAATGTACCCCATGCGTAAACGTGCCCCGGTCTACCCTACTGTAAACACTCTATTTTACAGTTCTATTTACCATAAAAGTTTCCCGAATTTTTAACAGTTTAACAACAAAAAAATGATATCCAGTAGACCGACTAGTGAATGAACACTGAAGCGCAATTTCATTTTCAAAGGTTAATAGCATCTTTAAAAATGTAGACGTTGGTCAGTAACAGTAAAAACACTTTAGATGACGTATGTAATTATAGTTTAAAAAATTCAAAGACCTTTTAGGGGCGGAACCCTCTAGTTGGGTAACTAAGGATTGTTTACTGAGTCACTAAAGTGCTCTCATTGGGTCGGCTTAGTGACCCGCGGGTCGTAGGTAGTTGGCCACTGATCTAGCAGAAAGCACACTATTTAACACATTATTACGATCTTTGACTGAAATTATTATTTTCATTCAGTATATCATGAGTGCTCATCTAGAGGGTCATAACGCAGACTGTGCCATTGAAACTCTTAAGGTGGTATTTTTCTCTTTTTGGAGGGGGGGGGGTGGCTCTCGATTTGATGTGCCTTGGTGGTTTTTCGTAGGGAAGGATGCTCTTGAATATGTAACCATAATGTAAACTAAACCTTGAAAGATGCAAAAATATTTTGCTGATATTGCAGACAGCCGTAAATTTTATTTTCCCGTAAGACGCAGACGATGATTGATGGAATTTCCTTCGAATCCATTCAAAACTCTATCTCACGCAGCATGGGGGGATTAGGGAAAGAGAAACCAAAAAGCTCACAAAATGGAAATGTTCCCCGAGAAGCCAAAAAGGAAGTAAAAACCGGCAGATAAAATGATTTAAAGTGTGCATTCCTCGAGGAGAATTTGCCTTCAGCTGACAGATCTACTCCGACACAAAAGAGCAGCTCCATTGGATTATTATTCTCCAATACTCTTCACTTACGAGTTACGGTTGCAGTGAGCGCTGAAGTGAAAGGAAAAATCTCAATATGAAATGCAGAGAGTGTATCAAAGTCGTATTTGTATTTTAGTTTCATGCAGCGAAAGCGGAAAGATTGATTTTTTTTTTTAAATATTTGTCGCTCGTATTTTCAACCCCCGACACACAAAGGAAGGGGGTTATAAGTTTGACGTGTCTGTGTATCCATGTATCTGTGTACAGGGGCGGATACAGGATTTTATTTTAGGGGGGGGGGCATGGCCAGGGTAAGAGTGGATTCAAGTAAAATTTCTTGAAGACACTTTGAAATTTTCAAAAACTTTGAGAAAATCCCCCCTTTTCTTCCCCCCCCAAAAAAAATTCAAAATTGCATACAAAAATTATTGAAATAGCCATTTTTAAAGGTTTATATATATATATAGGGTGAACCTACCTTATTTCGTGACATACCTTACTCTGTGATACGAAACATTTATTTTACCACGGAGTTAGGTAGGTTGTGTACACTTAATTTGACATGTTCCTCATAGATGGCAGGGTGTTGTCCAAACCCAGTCAAAGCTTTGGAGGTCTCCGGCAACTGGTTTATTGTGTAGCCATTTTGTCAGTTAGAAGAGAACAGTGTGCACGTGGTGTGACTCCTTGCAATAATTAATGTAAGTTTTTATATGTAATCTCTTAAGAAAATTAATATTTCTTACACTAATATTTAAATTAATACTATAATGAATGTGGCATTTATATTAGTTTCTTGTTTTTGTGTGTAATAATCGTAACGGAGGCTTACAAAAACACAGTTATTTCTTATGAAATTTTGTTACTTTCAGACAGATGGCGCCTATTTACAGCAAGCTAGCCAGTGGGAAAAAAGAGAAAGGTGGGAACTAACGGAAGAAATACTCAAAGGAAACACTTCAACTCGCAGTGAGGAAGGTAGTGGATGAAAATTGGTCAGTGTACAAGTCTGCAAAAAAATTTTTCATCCCATGGAGCACCTTGAAAGACTACATAACACGCTGTGAAGGTGACAGTGACAGTGTGGATGTGAGAAAAGTGGGGAGACCGTTTGCTCTAGGCCCAGCAACTGAAACTTCGTTAGTGAAATTTGTCATTAATATGCAGGAGCTTGGGTTTGGTTTGACGGTCAGTCGAATCAGGCACATAGCATACTCCCTTGCTGAGAAGGAGTGTGCTTCCAACAACAAACCGTTTCCATTCAGCGACAAGAAAAAATGTGCCAGTTGGAAGTGGTGGCGTGAGTTTCGTCGCAGATACAATTTAGGCCTAAGAACACCCGAAAATTTGTCCCAATATCGGGCAAACAATTCTAATAGGGTGTTACTCAATGATTTCTACGACAAACTCTCTGAGGTTTATGGAAAGTTTCCAGAAGGCATCAAACCTCAACAAATTTGGAACTGCGACGAAACGGGGCTGTGCTACGTTGTGAAGTCTGGACGAGTTGTTACAAGAATAGGCAAGAGGTTCGTCTGTAATCGAGTAATTGCTGACAAGGCTGAAACTCACACCGTTTTACCTTGCATCAATGCCGCAGGTGAATTTGGACCTACTCTACTGATCTTCAAAGGCGCTAGAATGATTGATGGTTTGAAAATTGGGGCGCTTCCAAATGTAACAGTTGCAGTGTCTCAGAGTGGCTGGATAAACTCAGAGTTATTTCTGATGTGGTTTCAAAAATTTGTCCAGGGGATTTCCTCAGCAAGGCCTGTGGTGCTATTAATGGATTCACATGCGAGTCACATAACTCCTGAAGTCATTGCAATGGCTTCAGAGAATGATATCATAATTGTAACATTTCCAAGCCACACAAGTCATTTGCTACAGCCTTTGGTTGTAGCAGTATACCGGCCTTTGAAATTGGCTTGGCAGAAACACCTGAGGCAGTTTCAAGAAGGTAATCCGCTGAGAAGAGCAGGAAGATTCGATTTCCATGGGATGTTCAGTCCCGCTTTTCTGGAAGCATTCAGCAGAGAAAATATCATTTCTGCATTTTGCAAGGCTGGTGTTTTCCCACTAAACAAGATGAAAATTCCTGATGAATTCACGATGATGACAACAAACGTGGATAACAGGTGTATGGATGAAAATTCCCTGTCAGTCAGCAATGCACCTGCTACAAAGGAAGGCATCGATGATGTGTTAAAACTACCTGATTTTACAGCACGTGCTCCAAAACCTGCAAGGAAGAGGCGTGATCCATCAGCTGCAGTTCATCTTCCAGGGGAGAAATCATGTGGTAATACTTCCACCACCAGTACCAGTTCCAATACTAGTGACACTACCAAATCCTGTGTCAGTGCCAGTACCAGCAGTTTGGTTAAAGCCAAAAAGAACACCAATAAGAGCAAAGGTGAAGCTGAAGATGAATGGTTTTGCCCCAACTGTAATGAAAGTTACTACAAAGGGCATAACAAGAGCCCATGGATCCAATGTTGTTTTTGTTTAAATTGGTATCATGAAAGTTGCCAGGCAGTTGACTCAAAAAATCCACCAACAGTGTTCATGTGTAGTGTATGTGCACGTAATGAAGAAAATGACAGTGACAGTGATTAAGTCATTACCACGAAGTTAGGTACACTGACTCACGGAATAAGGTAGACTATCACGAATTTAGGTACATGTGATACTTTTTTGGAAAATAATTAAATTACATTATATTATCATGTATTAATTCTGTTTGATGGTTTAATAATTAAGAATAAAGTTTACTATGTCTATGGAAAAAATATCAAGTCAATAAATTCAGAAAAAATTATCGATTATACTGTTTGAATCCTTAGTATCACGAAATTGGGTAGGTTTACCCTATATATATATATATATATATATATATATATATATATATATATATATATATATATATATATATATATATATATATATATATATATGTATAACAATTTTTTAGGTTTTAGAATGTGTTGTCAGCTCTAAATTTTCGGAAACCGCAAGCCAAGATTATGTAGTTTCACGTCAGGCAATTTGTTTGAACTTAGATTACATTCAATTAAAATAGTAATTAAAGTAAATCACTTGATTTGACCTCTGGAATTCACCTTGTAAAAACCGTGAAGGGATAGATAGTATGATATTTCCTGTTCTAACGATTAACTTTAAAATTTTGCTGAAAAAAAGTTTTAATCCTGTTCAAATTTACATAGTGATTTTTAATAAAATGGGCATCTCAAATACGAGTTGGAAAAACGTATAGGGCTTGTTGATATTTGTAGTGGAACCCGCAAGTTAATATATCTGGGCCTGAAATGAAGGATTGTTTAGCATAAAAGTTGTGATTAAACATTAACTAACTGAAGTAACTAAAAAACGTTATTGCACATCAATTATAATAAAATAAACATTAAGATAATAGCTTCTTACGACGGTCTCTGCTCTTTCTTATATTTTATGTACTGATATCTCCGTAAAGAAGGTTCATTTCATTCATATATCTGATTTTGACACATCTATCTTGTATGCAGAAATTTGTTATTAAAACTTCACTTAAAAATTCGGGCGAAAATCTAACTAAAAATTAAATATTTTATGAATGTAATTTAGACATTGATCAATGCTCACCGACTGATTCTTTTCGGTTGTAGAAAAATCGGCGATGGACGAGAACGTCAGAGTGAGGGTCTAATACAGAAACTTGGGATATGTTTCCATCGGATTTAGGATCATCAGTTTTTTTTTTTTTTTTTTTTTTTTTTTTTTTTTAACTTTGCAAAAAAAAGACAACAATGTTTTGTCGACCGAAAATTTCATTGTTTTTTTATAGGTAGTCCTTTTCTAACAAAACGCGGCTTTTTTCAGCAGAGTTTCTGTATAATAATTTACGGAAATCCTTGATAACGAGGTTTCGCACTAACACTAATTTTACATTTCTTGCACGACTCAAAATCCAAGTCACTGATTTAAACTAATTAACTATTCACAGCACATTTACAAATAAACTCGGCACGAACAAAAACGAAACTGTCTAAAAACCACAACAGAAAGGAATACTAATTTACAGAACCTTTATATAAAAAATAATTACACAATCAAATGTTTTATCAACTGCAGCGATGTCTTACAGCTCTGGAACGGAGCGGCAGACACTTCTTTGTTTGAGATAAATAAATACCTTTGTGCTGAACAGTAAAGTAAGAAAAGACAACGTCAAAAAAGCATAAATTGCAGATTACTGCAGACACTTGTTTCGGCGTTACGGGGAACGCCTTTTTCAATGCAAAAAGTAATGAGCTTATGGATGAAAAGACATCCGACAAAGGATGTCTTTTCAAAGGATGTCGGCAGGTTGAAAATCGATGAATATTTGCAAATTTGAAAAATATCAGTTCAATTACTGAAGAAATTTTGTTTTGGTTTTTGAGCGTCAAAATTCCATTGTATTTCGGTGATATGAAAAAGTTTCTTGGTACGAAAAATTTCGATTCAGTTTTTGAGCATTGAAAACCCATATACAGATGAAAACTGATTTGAAATAATTTAGCGTCAAAATACTTAAATTTTCGTATTGGAAAGCAAATATTTGAATCTTTGAGTGATCATCTTCTATAAAAATTCTATTTTTGAGGATTAATAAAATTTCCATGTAGTAACGATCATTTCGTTGGTATGAAACTTCATTTATTTATTTTTTGAAAAGTAATGCTGAGAATTTTGAGATATTAAACCATTGACTATATGAATAATATTAATTAAGGAAGCCTCTTAATGGGGATCTATTGGAATATTAAATGGTATGGGTAAAACTTAATTGTAGCATTGAAAATCCACGAGAGCCAAAAGTCAAAGTAATAACGAATTTTTACTTTTAAATTAATACTTCAATGTATTTTTTAGATGAAAATATGTCTGTCAAAATTGTTTGTGCTTCACGTGAAACACTATCCTTATTGATGTAACAAAATGTCTGAATGTTGCTGCTCGTTGTTCCTTTTTTTAAGTTTACTTTTTAACACGAAAAAAATATTTGCAAAATTTTACAAAGATAAAATAGAATTTAACAATAAAAGGAGAGCTTTCAAAAACCGGGAATGCTCCTGAACTTAAATCCCCTTAATAATGAAAATGCTCCAAAAAAGGACAAGAACGAACAAAAATGACCAAAAAAAAGGGAAATATATTCAAAGAATAATCAGAGCATGGAAACGAAAACAAATATCAAATAAGAACGAAGATTTATCTTCATCACAGGGTAATGATACTTCTTCAAAGCAAAAACGCTCCATTAAAAAGTATTAATAAGCTTTTCAGTTGCGGTATCTGTATTTATTTCTTATACTTTTCCATCATCTACGTCTGTGTTTTAAAAAAAAAGGAAAAAGAAAAGCAATCGTGGAGATGTACTTTTGGAGTTCAAATATGGAAGTAATTACGCAAGTTGTTATTTTATTTGAAGCGTATTACTACAACCAGGCATAAAAAAATTGCATACAAAGAAACTAATTTATACAATTGTCATGGTTAGAATGATAGTGGTGTAACGTTAACAATGAAACCAATTTCGTCTATGTTAAAAGTAGTTTTGGTATCTGGTAGCTTAAGATTTTAAATATTTCCTTGAAAATGTTTGAAGTTATTAATGATAGAGGTTGAACCTAACATTACGGAAAAATATTATATAAATTTGGAACAAAAGCAATTCTGTTTGATTTGAGAACCACTCGTTACAAAGGAGTTAAAATAAAAAAGTAATGTTTTGTTATCAAGAAAGTGTAACATATGTTTGTAAAGGTAACACAAAACTTAAAATAAGAAAGGAAGCAGATCAAAAATACGTAATCCATTTTTATTTAACAAAAACATAATTAAACAAAAACTGAAAAGCAATTTTATCGCTAAAATATTGCAACTCTGCTTTTATACCAATGTAAATCTTTAAAAAATAATAATAAGGCATTCAACTAATTCAACACGGTTATTAATGCATTTTTATTTGAAACAATTGTTCTTTATTTTATCATTATAACCATCAACTTTATGTCCAGAAGCTTCAATTTAAAAAAAAACTGTCATCACAGGGGAAAAAAATAGACGATTTAAAAAACAGATTTTCCGCACCTAAATCAGCAAACAAAATGAGTTGTTCCAAGAAGCATTCCACTATTTTAAGTGAAGATTTGTTTGACAAGAACACTCAATTTGACATCACTGGTATGTTTACATCATCTTTGAAATAAATTTGATAAAGACTTATCCTTTTAATCAATAATAAGAAAAATGCATATGAAATATATTTTTTTCAAAACGCTGGCTGCGGAACAGAAAAAAACTTTTTCAACATGTGAGGAAATAGGAAATGTCTTTTCACTTCTAAGTCTTGAATAATCCTATAAAGAGTTGTTTTTCTACGTAAGAGAATTCATTTATTATGAAAAACGTACCTTTCGGAAAGCTTTCTCCGTGATTTGTGAAGAAAAGCCTTCGATATTTTTGTAAGTGGATTATACTTTGTAGCGGAGAAACAAATAAATGTATGCAATAAAAATATCACGTATTCATGCTACATGTTTTACGCGTCACATGTCAAACCCTGCTTTTATTTTCAGTTCCCCAGTAGCAAATTTTATTCAAATTTAAGGTTATAATGAAGAGTTTTACGAGGCTAGCAAAAATTGTTCTCTGATAGTTCTGTACTTAAAACAATAATGAAATATTTTAAATAATGGAGTTAAAGTCTTGTGAACAAAAATAGTTTCAAACGTAAAATAAATCATACCTTTACTATCCATCCTGAATACTTATTTTTCTATGTATATTTCCAATATTAATGGCATTGTATTATACGGTTAACATACATACATTTAGCTTAAAAATAATGTTTTATCATCATCAGACGTGCTGATATTGGTTGAGCATTGATTATCACAGCTATTCTCAACCGATGGTCTGACGAATCGGTAACCGGTCCCCATGACCAATTTGACCATTTGATTGATTGATTGACTTGGATTATCCAAATTTTATATAGTCTGGATAGCTTTTGGACTCAGTTAATCCGGTTAACCGAGGTTATACCGCAAAAAAAAAAAAAAAAAAAAACTTTCAGTGGCTGGACAACTTTGAACCAGAATAATAATTTAAGTTAAATGGACTTGAAAATTATTTCTTTATTTTGGATAACTGCGTATATAGTACACTTAATGTGTTTTCCTTCAGGTTTATGCCAAAAGTTGCAATAACAGTATTAAACTGAATGAATCAATACCTTTGAGCTTGATAAGCAAAAAAGAAGAAATAAAGTTAAACTGAATAAATGAAGATTACTGCACACACTTGTTTTGGGGTTACAAGGAACATCCTTTTCTTTGAAAAATAAGTGAGCTTATGGATTAAAAGACTCCCGACAAAACTAAAGAGGCTGATTAGCAAGCAGCTTATAAAGTAAAAATAGCGGATTAACCGAACACCAATGAAAAAACTGAAAACCGATGAAGAATCAATAGGAATGCAAGCGATGTGCAAAAGCTCTTGCTCATTGGCGTTTGTAATTTCATACATAATCTCACTTATTTTGCATCGAAAAAGAGATTTCGTGTAGCCCCGAAACACGTGTCTTCAGTTATCTGCAATTTGTGCAATTTAAAGTTGTTATCTCCTCTTTTTTAATATTAAAATAGTCAAAACAGTTTAAAATACAGAAGTCCAAGTTGCTGGACAAAGTTGCCCTTAGTGACTGTATTTCATTTTGAAAGTATAGTTTAGTAAACTGTCCAAGAATACCCTAATGTGTCTCAGCAATGTCTATGAATTAATGACGTCCGTCCGCGAAATGGAATATTCTATGACAGGAGAGCCGGAGGGTACTTGATAATAAGTTTGAATGACAGTAAGTCACACTCTTGATCTGTCACACGTCCAACAATTAGAGCATTCGAAATTCCATTCAGTAGATGATAATCGACAAAGTTTTAATTGAAATGCGGGAAATAATAAAGCCACACAGAAAGGTTTAGCAAACGGAAACTCGGATTTGTAATTCTAAGCAAAACATCTATTTATATTCTGTGTCCTGCTATCTTCGACTTACTTTACTCGTTGGAGAAGTTAACGTAATATTACTTTTACATTTGTTATAACTTAAGAGACTTTTTTTTATGGGATTGTCATTTACATCACCTCATGTATTTTACTTTTTAGTAGAAATTAACATTATACTACTTTTAGAAATTCTGTTTTCTCTGAATTGTTCAACGAGATGACCTGTTTATCATCACCTCAGAATTTCCCTGTATGTGCATGTAATCAATTATGAGCTCCAATGACAAATAAGATAGTTTTCTTATTATTGGAGCAAAGTACATTGAATGTGTAGTCAGAACTAAATTACATACTCGCACTGAAGATCAATCTTGGTTCTACGGTCGTTCTCACCGGCGGATTCGAGCATCTGACAAACTGCCTGTGGAAGGCATCTTCAACCGATTGAAATGACCCATTTATAATTACCTCAGATGTCCCCCGCACGTGCCACGAATATCTGAATCAGTTATGGGTTCTCAAGAAGGTCAACTGAATGTTTATAAAGTTGGAGGAAAGTACGTTTTGTGCACTAAGCCAAATTGCATACTGCAATGAGGATGAAATTGTCCAACTGTCTTATTCAGCAGCCGATTCGAACATCCGTCATACATCCAAACTCTGTGTAGAAGGAGTCTTCAACTAACTGAAATGACCATTTATAATTTCTTCAGTGTCCTCGCCACGTGCCACGAGTACCTAAATCAGTTATGGGCTCCCAAGAATGTCAATTGAATATTTATTAAGTTTGATGAAGTACGACGAATGCACTGAACCAAATTACATACCGCGTTGAGGATCAACTTGTCCAACGGTCTTCTTCACCAGCCGATTCAATCCGCCGTCAGACACCCGAACTGTCTAATTCGTCTTCAACCAATAAAAGAACCTTTCGTTTGAAAAATCGCATATTTGACTGAGGTTTAAATCGGCTGGTGAAATACTACCAAGAAGGTACAGGGTCAAACATTAAAGCTCTGTCAGAAAATTTTAGGAGTAGGAGTCGTCACCTTTTGGATATTGCGCCGAAACGCCCAGTGTAAAACATTGGGTCCGTATTTTTTATCAAAGATTGGTCGCTTTTGGTTACGTGTACAAATTGAAGAAATATTCTAACGAAAGAAGTTTCCTTGTTCAAAGTGCAATTGATAAAAAAAAATCGTTCAGTTAAATACCTCATCTTAAACATTTAAATCATGGTTTCGAGCGTTTTCCTCCTACTTTAAAATGAAGATGATGATACATAAAGTACACTGCCAGCTCACTTATTCCATCCGAGGACTGCCGTTTCGTGTTTTTTAGCACTCATCCGCTCGGAATAGGAAGTAACTGAGCTAGAGGCGGAAGGAAGAGGTTTTCCGCCTCCAGCTCAGTTACTTCCTATTCCGAGCGGATGAGTGCTAAAAAGCACGAAACTGCAGTCCTCGGATGGAGGTAAATGAGCTGGCGGTGTATTTCATGCATTTCTGCCTTAGCCCTGGCTTAGGGTGTTACTTACTGCAGAAGATGATGATAGCCTAAAATAAACAACAGAGGCATATGCGAGCGTAGGGTCATAGAGGTCATGCCCCCTCTCCCCCCCCCCCAAAAAAAAAAACGTCAATTATATGATTCGTCCCACATTGCGCTCAAACACTTAAAAATGTAAACGACTTCAGTAATCTTTTCAATTTATTAATTACTTTTGGAAGTAAATATTTGAACTACTACTTCTTTTCATTGCTTATGAAATTAATTAGCACCCGTTTATGCCCTATTATATGCCTTATTCTTCGCCGATTTGGTGGTTTTTATTGACATCCAAGCAGTTCCAGAAATTTTTTCGTACCCAAAACCGTAGGTTCATTCACGGAGGAAGGCGATGTCATTTTTCAGTATGTCCCCCCCCCCCCTCCGCACATGATATTCTGTATCCGTCCCTGAATAACAGCCCCCAGTCAAACTTATCGTAAATGTATTTCATTTCTGATTATGCATATATAGAAAATGAATTTGTAGTTGTGACGAAGCGAAATGATTATATGAGTTCATTAACTCAAAACGTAGCCGGTTTTTAATATTCAGATTACTTATTTTTATTAAGAGTCTTTCCAATTTTTACATTCATGATTCCTGCGGGCATAGTGAATGCTAATAAGGACTCTAATGAGTCAGTGAGAGTGAACGCAATAAAGCTTCACGCCAAATTACTTTAACTGAAGCCGTATGTATTCTGTATGGTTGTTATACTCATTAAGAAAAGCGGTAAAAGTATTTATATCGCACGAACCACAAAATGGTGTTCAAGAAATCGCTTTATCGCTTTTTAAACATCTTTCATCGTGGCCAACCATAGAACACTTAAATGTAATTTATGTTGATTTTGATTCAGATTAAATTACGCACAATATAACCTTAGAATTAGTATTTATGTTACTGGATATCCAAACGCAAATTTTGATTCCAAAAATTTTTCAATACGACACTAATCAGCTATGTATTTATTTATTTATTTAAATTATTTTTTTGGTTAGGAAGTGAACCTAGTTGAGGAAAAGTAGGCTATTCAATAAACAAGAAGAATGTGCAATATTAATTTAGAAAACGATAATATAAATAATCGAGTTAAACTGGCAAAGAAAATGCAGTTTTTACATAGGAAATTAAGTTTCTGATGTAAGTTATTAATTTAACTAATAAAATGACTAATTTAACGGGGAAAAACAGCAAGAAATTAATTTGACTGCCAAGACGTTTTGTATTCGAGGCTTAACTTTTCCCAAACGTTGATACATCCTAACAAATAAGAATTGATTAAAAAATTCAAAAAGTTCTTAAAGGATATCAAAAGTTCTAAAAAAGGCAGAATATTTAAGCAAAAATGCGTAATGAATAGAACACGCAAAGGTTCGACATTCACGAGAAGTTCATTCTTCTGAGCTGAAAAGGGAAATAATACTAGCCAGAGGGGAGCAGGGAGGGGCAACAGTCCCTGCCTAGAAGAGAGCCTCTCATCTCTACAACTCTCTCTCTCTCTCCCCTCCCCTCCAATTATAAGTTAAGATTACATTTTTAGGACTTCAATTTCAAAAAATTTTTGGTAGAGAGCTGCATTAACAGTGTTTTAAGGTTTGGAAAAGTAGAAGTCAAAAATAGAAAAAACATAACTTTTGACTTTGATCGGGGTAGAAGTCATCATTTATTGACTTTGATCGGGGTTAAAATAACGACAAATCAGTCATAGCAAAAATTAACAAGAGGAAATTTAAAAAAAAAAGGTTTTTTATTATTATTATACATTTTACAACTTAAAAACTACGAGAATGAGAGAAGATTCTGCATTATGCCCCAAGCCAGACACTTCCAAAATAAACAGTTTCAGAAATGACTTTTAGATGTATTTACCCTTTCAGTAACTCAAATTTATTCAAACGAGACGCTGATTCTTGACTGTAATTAGAGTATGCAGCATATACAAGCCCTTACGGCCATCAAATGGCGCACCTGTCATCGAAATTCGGGAAATGGACACTAAGGTTATGGTTTGATTTCCACCAATCGTCGTCCTGAGGACCTAAATTATTCCACATGTAAGCTAGAATGGTATTGTCTAGCTAGCAGGATTAAGTTCTCTCGACTTAATCTGATGGGGAAACTGGAGTGCAGATAATGGTCCGTGGGACTTTAATGAGGGATTCTCAAACAACAAACCCACCATAGAACAAATACTCGGAACAGAAGAGGCTTATCAACTTGATACCCCGTGAAAGACGATCTCTGCGAAAAGCCATTCCATTGTACCAGAGTCATTCCATCTGGAGATCGTTTGTCTTTAAAATTAACATTGAATTCTATTTTGGCAACAGCTCACACATTATCAATTCCTAATTATTGCTAAGCAATAATTAGGCATTCTCACAAGCGTTCTTCCTAGTAGACTGGTGGTGGTACATTCACTAATATAACTATTGCATTCAATTTTTATAATATTTCTACATTTTTACATAGAATGGCACTGAAAGTTAACACAAGCTATCAATATAGTCGAAGTAACAAAAGAGGCGCCAACACGCTTAATAAAAAGCAAACATTTTTGTTCCATCGAAGAATCTACCTAAATCGCAACTAAAAAGTAAAATTGGTTACCCTGATTTAAAGATTCTTGAAATTTATTCAGTTGTGAGCTCAAATTTGGTATCAGCGTTTTCACACAACAATGATCAAAGGATACAGAGATGAAAACAGTCGGAAAAAAAAACGGAAAATTTCGGAAAAAACGGTTTTTCTTTCGAAGAAATTTATTTCCACTCCGGAAAAATTGAATTTATTCAACTTTTTAGGAAGTTTTAATTGAAACTTTCAGCAAAAAGTTAAAAAATTAGAAATTTCTCATACTCAAATTCTGATGATATTTCCCTCTCCCTTCACCCCCCTTTCTTTGTATGTTAAAATACTGCCCAACTTTGATGATGCAAGTTGTTGTATGATAATATAATTTGCATATAGATAAAAAAAACATTCGTTTTGCACAAAAAAGATATTGTTTTCACAAAATTATCTCAATATCAATTAGGGAAACCGTTAGAGGTGAGAGTGTATTTATATATTTTTTGGGCTGGGCGATGTAGAAATTTCTACATCGTGATGCATCGCTAACCTTACATCGCGATGTTGCGGTGCATCACGATGTAAGGGTTTTTTTTTTTTTTTTAAAGAGTTTTATACTTATAACTGCTTGTTTAGATTTTAAATTTTACATTACATATTCAAGAAGAAGAAAAATATAAATTACGCCCAACACAACAAACAGATTCTAACATCAGCAAAAAATTGTAAAAAAAATTGTTGAAAAAAAAAGGGTTGAAAGTGCAAAACAGCAATATTTATTTCAGACATGTGTTTTGACATTAGAATGAACTTATTTTTTCAATGCAAAAAAAAAAAAAAAATACGAGCTCATGGAAACAGTCTCATCTGCTTGCATTTAAAAAGGGGTTCCTCAAAACCAGGGCTGTGGAGTCGGAGTCGAAGAGTTCGAGTCGGACTGATTTTGGGGTAAAAGAGTCGGAGTCGTTAGAAAATTTGCCGACTCCGGGCTTCTTTTTTTCTTTCCTTTTCACTGACTCTCCTTGCATTTTTTAAAAACTGACTACCAATTGGTTCGATTACATGTATAAAAAGATACTAATGAGAAAATGACTGCGATTATGGCAAGCAGTTAGCTTGAGTGTTTACCGAACTTTCTGTAGCCGTGCCTTAGTTTGCTTGCTTTTTAACTTAACTAATAGCTACTGTCAGCAAACGGTTTTGTTGCCTAACATTTTCAAGTAATCACTTTGAAATAAAAACAGAAATACAGTGTTTTGTTCAATGTCAGTTACAAAATAGTAAAAGAAACGTAACAAATTAGTAAGTCGAGGCCCGTAGCTAAGGTTGAAACGTTTAAGGGCGATCGGCAAATTCAAAGAAGTTCTGGCGCGAAAGCACGAATCCAAAAGATTCGATGAAATAATCTAATGTTTTTTTCTTTACTAAGAATATTTCTTTAAGCTTGGTTCTCACTAAAAAGTATGGAACAAAATAGTAGTAAATGATTTCTTGATAACAACACTCAATAATTGCAGTTAATCTTAAAATAATCATATAAAGGTTAATTCTAAAGCAGCCAATAAAATTTAAATTAAAAATTTAGCGAAGAAGGGTTTACAATAAAAAAACAAAATGCGAAATTTTCTTAAAAAGAAATTAATATTTCAATCTGTGTTTAGAGGTTTTCCCCTTTCCCCTGAAGGGAGAGAGGGAGTTGAAAAAATACGATTAATAATTTTTTTTTTTGAAATCTGGAGTCGGAGTTGGAGTCGGGCGTTTCAAAATCCAGAATTCGGAGTCGGCCATTTTCCTTCCGACTCCGCAGCCCTGCTCAAAACACCAAAATACGCGTGTTTTGGTGCTTGATTTTAAGATAAACTTTGTTCATCAATTTTTCCGTCAAGATTTTAAGAAATTGCATTTTTTGCAAGTTTTGAGAAAAATGGAGGTCTTGGTTTACTGATCATACTTCCACACAAGGAACTTATACACACTTTCTTTAGCGAAAACCATATCCTTAGTGAAAAATTTATTTTCCTTCTTCATGCGAAACAAACATAATCACAGAACTATGTTTCTGCTGACTGTGCAAACCAAATGTATAACTGCCGTGTTAAGCTCAAAAGTGGAATCTGCAGTTGAGTTCAAATGATAAATTATTGCGTTTTAAAATTTAGCTCATCCGTATATTTCATTCAGATGTCTTTTTTTTCAGATATTTTTTTAAGTAGTTTTCGATCAAATGCCACAAAACAGTTTTACTTTTTAGTTTCATACGAAACAGAAAATAACTTGGTTATCATAGCTCAATTTTGTTCAAAAGTGCAGGTATGACTACTTTTACTACTGTACTTATCATGACCGCATAGTTAACTGAAACTCCAGTTTAAGTTTTGGTTCAGCTTTAGAAACCATTACGCACTTTTGGTTTGGGGTTTCTGTTGGAAAGATAAAGAAAAACCAATTTAGTTTTGATTTGGACTTAGACAGGATTGCAAAAAGCAAAACTCAATAGCTTTCATTTTCAGACAGTAAAGTTACATTGCAAGGAAGGGAAATCATACTTATTTCTCTTTCAAACAATATCAATCATGTTTGAAAGTCAATAATTACTATTATTATTTCAACTTTCAAAGGCGATCTAAAGTAGAAAATGTAATTGTTATGATTAGACACACCTTACATAATATTATTCGATGAATGACAATTTGAGTTATTACTGATGTTTGACTAAGAAAGTTCTCAGTTTTAAAACAAAAAGTTTATTTTTTTCTAATTACAGTTACCTTTATGTATATTTCTGTCAAGCAGAAAAAGATGTGTAGATTACATATATTTTTAGTGCTTAACCTATATGAGGCAGTGAGATGCAAAGGGATGTAAGTGGTAAAATTAAAAAATTGGAGATAACCAATACAAATGGTAGGTGAACCTCTCCTCTGTCTTGGGGCAAGAGATAGTACTAGTAGCCCGGGTAGGATGTGCTGTACAGCATGATTTATAAAAAAAATCAATGAAATTACCTAGGACGTAATCTTTATACGCGTTTTACTCAATACTTGAAAATGTCCACTTACATCCCTTTGCTTCTCACTGCCTCATATATGTTCCAGGAAAAACAGGACTATTAAGATACCCTATTTGTACTCATTAAAAAAAAAAAAAAAAAAAATCCATTTTTTTTCCAATTTTTCCAGAAAAAAACCGGTAGGAAAACATTTTTTTCCTTCACTTCAAAATTTCCGGTTCCGGTTTTACATCTGTAGTCATGATCAAAAAAAAAATATTCTTTTTATTTTTATGTTTTTTTAAAATGCATGAATGTCAACTATTTAAAAATCTATGCAATCTATAGTTAATTTAGTAGCAAGTACAGTATTAGTAACAGAGATACGCATAGTTTGCTGCTTTGCATACATTTTCTGTTACTGCCAGTGTTGTTCCCATAGGGATATACTCCCTATACGTCGTATACTCTAGACATATAGCGTATACCATCGAGCTTCAAATTCATAATTCAGATTTAATCATCGCATTTTTAAATTTTCCTAAAGCAAAATTTTTTTTTTTCACGTTAACCACATTTTTCCACAAGTAACCTCATTTCTTTACAGTTCTTAACACTCAATAAATGAACGCCTTTTGAAGGCCTTATGATCGCATACACATATTGCGCATAATGGATTACTTGAGAGTGCACCCTCAAAAAAAAAATCGATGGGAACATCACTCGATACCTACTCCTTCAAAATACCGAAAGTTATTCTCTTTAGACAAGTCCTAATTTAACCGTTAATTTCAGATAGAATATGATTTTGGAAATCGTTTAATTGCTCCTTTCGATAGTAATTTGATGGGGGTTTTAATTTTGAACAGAAAGTTACCTTTTCTTTTTCAGTTTGTTTTGTTACATGCATTTATACAAATGTATAAATGTGTGTATACACACATTTATATTGTGTGTATTATAGTGTGTAAATACACACACATTAAAACTAAATGGATTGCATTAAACTTAATCATTTCCACTTATTGTTATTGATGATTTAATTCTGTCGAGAAAACTAAAAACACTTATTTTCTGGAGGTTTTAATTTTCGCGAGCTCCCCGTAATCGCGAAAATGTGTGCCTTGTGAAATATTCTTTTTGATAAACGTTCGCTTCTGTTCATGAACGATTCGCGAAATTTTCAACCCTCAAAATCACCGATACTTTCATTTTCGCGAAAATCAAGGCTCATGAAAATAAGTACTGTTACAGTACATCAATTTGGTTTTAGTGAGATAAATAGCAAATAATACTTTATGCACCCAGACATTAAAATCTTACAACTTCCTGCATTTATCGGAGATAGTGGTTTCCATCTGGTAAAGTGAACGTAAAAAATTTCCAATTTTTCAACTTTTCCGGATAGAAAAATCCTTTTCGGGAAAAAACTTCTTTTTTTTTTTTGCAAAATTTAAGGGTTCTTTTTAGACCATTCCCATTCTAGTCCCTTTGTGCTCAACTGATATCAAAGTTGTAATAATAGTTCAACCGATAATAGCATTAAATATGATTTTGACATTAGATTAAAAAGAAAAAACAAAGAGAAAATAATTTTTAAAACAAATTTAAAAAACAAACAACACATGCTTTTTCTTTTAATTAATTCATTCCATTCAAATAAAATATTTAAAAATTAGTATTAGAAGAAAGAGCAAAATTAGCTTTCACCACTGACCACAGGGTTACTTAATGAAAAAAAAGATGCGTTTAAAAATTATATGTCAATTGCTAACTGATCGCCACCTCAAGAAATAAAGAAATAAATGAACGACCTTAAAGTGTACAAAAGGCATTAAGTAATAATTAGAAATGTATTAATAAAGACATTAATTATTAAAGGCACTAAAGATTATTAACTGGAAAATATTAAATTATATATATATATATATATATATATATATATATATATATATATATATATATATATATATAGTTTGCTACTTTGTGCAAAAATAAATAGCCACTTTAAAAAAAAAAGTGGCTAATGATGAAATTAACACTGTCGGCCACTGGCGACTGAAGAAATAGGTTTTGCCAATTGCATTAAAATTTTGTTGAATAAAATAACAGCAAAATCAACAAACTTCAAGGACGACTAGTAAGTGCAAACCATAGGCTTTCCCATCTACTGTTAAATCCAAACAGCTTTAACCGATAACAATATAAAGGAAACAATATATTTATCTCAGCCCCAATATGGAGATAATGTATGCTATCCACTAAGAGGTTTGAAATGGCCGGCGTAAGAGATAAAACATAAAGACGGGTCGATATTGTCGAGTGCATCTCAGGAGAAAAAAAAAACTTTTTTCTGATAAAGAAGTTTCATGTAAAGTCAAGGAAAAAATTCACTTCTTTCTCTTGATATCTCTGAACAGATATGAAAATGCTAAACAATTTTATATTATGTATCAAGTCAAAAGGAATTCATATTTGACATCAAAAGTAAACAGATAGAAAACTCTCATTTCGCATCTTAACATAACTGTCCGTGCACTTTTGCATTCGAGATATCATCTTGAAAGAAAGAGAAACAAAATAGTTTCAATGTTTTCGATTTTATGACTTCTACATTCGCAAGAGAATTATTCATGTAATGAAACTTTCAATCTCTTACAAAAGTTTGAAAGTTCCTTTTTTTAAATGGCAGTGGTGACAACGATTTGCGTATTCAGTTAAAAATCAAAAGCAAATACATTTTCAGATATGAATAAAATATTCCTTGCGACAGCGCCGACTCAGAGAATGCTATGATGTTCGAGCACGTACAAGATGCGTATGGGAAGTTGAATCAATACCTTTATATTTGAAAAGTAAAAAAAAAAAAGAAAGAACAACGTTACTGTCTGACCATCGATTACATGGAAAGGCTAATATCCGGTTTATAGGCGGAAATGGACGTATCTATTAGTTTATAGGGGTGTTAGTTGATTTGCTACACATGTGTACTTTTGCCTCTCTATTATTTAGCTTTAGTATTGTAAAAAAAAAAAAATTTGCTCTCAGCAACATTTTTTGAATCTTAAGTATATTCGATCTATATTCTCACGGCAAAAATTAATTGATTTATTTATTCACAACAAAGTTTTGAGCTTACCATTTTGCTTTTACGTCCCTGAACGAAATGAAAATATTTTTTCTTTTTGTTGTTTCCATGGTAACTATTTTTGTTTTCCCTTATTTTATTTTAGAGTATGCAATAAATGAATAAGGCACTAGTGACATTATAACACGGGTGCATCAAAATCCCATTATTATTTTCCCTTCTCCCCTGCTAGATTAATTCAGATGGAATAGTCTTTGCTTGGC
Organism: Uloborus diversus; assembly: GCF_026930045.1. Classification (NCBI taxonomy): domain Eukaryota; kingdom Metazoa; phylum Arthropoda; class Arachnida; order Araneae; family Uloboridae; genus Uloborus; species Uloborus diversus. The sequence goes on along the minus strand of NC_072734.1, from coordinate 127,332,918 downwards.
AGATTGCCAAATTACATACAATCCGCGGTCAAACAGTAAATGGCACACATTTCAGATGACTGCAGACACGTGTTTCGGGGATACAAGCAACCTCTTTTTCAATGCAAAATAAGCGAGCTCATGGATTAAAAAAAAAAAGTCTTTTCATCCATAAGCTCACTTATTTTGCATTGAAAAAGGGGTTTCTAGTCACTTCGAAACACGTGTCTGCAGTAATCTGCAATTAGGTCCTGGTGGACTGGTAGGTAAAAGGCATCGGACTTGCGAACGGAGAGTAACGGGTTCGATCCCAGACTTTCGAAGATCCACCGTCTTCATTAATGGTGACTGGAGACGTTAAATGTGCTTGTGATCACAACAGTGGCGCCAACTCCATTGGGCCTGAGGGGGCCCGAGCCCCCTCAAAAATATTTTTGAGGGGTCAGAGCCCCCCCAATAAATAAAAAAAAGTATTAGTTATATTATGTTTTCTAAACTCATAAATTTATCTTTTATTTTCCTTGTTTGAAGATAGTTTACCTTGTAAAATACATTCAGTAATGAGTTAAAACAAATAATTATTACGGTAGTAAGCAGGTTAACTGAAAAGGAGTAGTGTGAATAATGATCGTGTTATAGTGCTGCAAGCACACTTAAAATTTGTCCCAGTGCGCGAACTTACGGGTCAAATCTGTTGCCGGTGGGCAGCGCTGCGGCGAGCTCATCTAAGTGTTGCTGATCTGGAAAAAATATATGAGGGTTTGATTTGTATATTAAATGGGAGGCGTGATAGTTTTGAGTACTTTTGGGAATTGTGTTTAAAAGAAAAATCTTCACAAAATGATGATCCCTCGCTTCCTTGTTATCGACGTATAACAAAGTATAAAAACAACGAAGCCAGCTCACCGCATGCTTTCAAAATCCCAAAGGCACTTTACATTGAGTTTGTGAAATGGTGCAATCTTGCATTATTGGGCGGTTTACATCAACTGGACTCGCACAGATCATTGCAGTTGAACAAGAGTGCTTGCTTTTATTAAACAGAGGAGAAACAAATTTTGAAAAATCAATTGAGTTTTCAAAACTAACCTAGACATTGAGAGACTGCGTTTACACTTGAATATGTTAGCCGGTATAACTAATGAAAAAACTGGTCTTAAAGAAAAACATGCGTAATTAAATACTGTGCGTGTTTGTATTTATTTTTTCCTTTTTTTCAAAGCCAAAAAATATGTGTCAGGCTTGTCGAGTTTTTGGGGTTCTAATGTTGATTATATGACTTTAAAATACTTTAAAAAACTTTAAAACTCACTATTTTTCATCTCAAATTTAGAAAATTTACCACGGTTCCCCCTCCCCCATTTTTTTAAAAGTCTGCGTCTCTGGGAGTGCCTTTCCATTCAAGTCAAGTGTCCTTCCTACCTTATAATATCAATGCTTAGCTACGGCACTGCACGGCTCCCCATAAAATAGAACAAAAAAATCTCTTACTAAGACAAGTGATATGATTTAACAGTAGAACCAGAAAATTTGTAAACCAATTTTTAGATTCTTTTACTTCGAAAATGCCGTGTCACATACTGTTTATTTGTTAAAATTACACACACTAGAAAATTTGGCATTTTCAAAGTACAAAAATCTGACCTTTATTTGGGGTGAGGGACCTCCGAGGGATTACATACCACCCTAAACCCCCGGTGAAGTCCGGCCCCCTTCCCAATAATTTTTGCAAGTCGGCGCCCCTGAAAACGAGTGGTGTGAAAAATGATAGTGTTTCGTGCTACAAGCACACTTAGAATTTGTTCCAGTGCGCGAAGATACAAGTCAAGTCTGTCGCCTCTGAGCCGCACTGCGCCGTTCATCCAAGTGTTGCTGATCTTGAAAAAATATATGAGGGTTTGATTTGTATATTAAATGGGAGGCGTGATAGTTTTGAATGCTTTTGGGAATTGTGTTTAAAAGAAAAACCTTCACAAAATGATGATCCTTCGCTTCCTCGGAATCGACGTATACCAAAGAAGTATGAAAACAACGAAGTCAGCTCGCCGCACACTTTCAAAATCCCAAAGGAGTACTACAAGGCACCCAAAAGGCAATACATTGAGGTTTATGAAATGGTGCAATTTTGCATCATTGGGTGATTTGCATCAACTGGACTCACACAGGTCATTGTGGTTGAACAAGAGTGCTTGCTTTTATTAAGCAGAGGTGAAACAAATTTTGAAAAATTAACTAAGTTTTTCAAAAATGACTTAGACATTGAGAGACTGCGTTTATGCTTGAATATGTCAGTTGATATCACTAATGAAAAAACAACGGGTCTTAAAAAAACATGCATAAATTAAATTACTTTTTTACCAAAATACTGTGCGCGTTAATATTTATTTTTTCCTTTTTTCATTGCCAAAAAATATGTGTCAGGCCTGGGGAGTTTTTGGGTCTCTAATGTTGATTATAAGAAAAACTTTAAAACTCACTATTTTTCATCTCATATTTAGAAAATTTCCCGCGGCAAGACCCCGCTGTTCTCCTCCCCCCCCCCCCCCCCAATTTTTTTTAAAGTCGGCGTCTCTGATAGTGCTCGTCCATGCAAGTCAAGTGTCCTAACTTATATCTATCAATGCCTAGCTACGGCACTGAAAGGATCCCCATAAAATAGAACAAAAAAAATATTTCTCTTACTAAGACAAGTGACATGATATAGTTGAACCAGAAAATTTGTAAACCAATTTTTAAATTGTTTTACTTCGAAAACGCCATCACACATACTGTTTGTTTGTTAAAATTATACACACCAGAAAATATGGCATTTTCAATGTACAAAAATATAACCTTTTTTGGGGGGAGGGGGGACCTCCGAGAGATTACATAACCCCTTAAAGCCCCGGTGATGTCCGGCCCCCCCAATAATTTTTGCAAGTCGGCGCCCCTGGCTCACAAAGTCCTAAAAGTGAAACGATACCTCTGGGGTTTCTGGACCAGGGATTACCCGGCCTCTGGTCAGAATAAAAAAATCAGAGATGTCTTCAGGGTCCCATCCAACTGGTTAAACCACAAATACTAGTAGGTGAGGGGACTCTGGAGTGAAAATTAATCTGCAATTTATGCAATTTAACTTGATATTTCTTTTTCACTATGTTTATCGGACTTTAACGTCCTCACATTTCTCTAAAACCTTCAACAAATGATTTTCACAATTAAAACGCAGAATTACTTTTAATGGTATTTTTTCCAACTACGTTTGCGCTATCAAAGCTACAGGTTCAACTGGGAACTATCAAATATTGTTATTGGTTGCTTCCATAAGAGAAAAACTTATGTAAATACATTTGACAATTTCCACCAAGCATTCTCATTAAAATTATCTGAAGCTCGTTTTCTTGAGGGGGAAATTTCTGTATTTCAAACCCAGCCTGACTAAGTTTAAAAATGGCAAATTTCATGTTATTACTGCTTTATTTTCAGGATCAGATTCTGCGTCCAGTCATCACAACGTAGTTTTTTCTTTAAAAAAATTCTTTATAATTATTTACCAGCATAAAAGAGCGCAAGTCCCAAGCTTTGTATGCCTGTTTACGTCTTAGGAATGAAAAAATGCGCATTTTAGGTTTAAAATGAACATTTAGAGTCTCATTTACCTATTACAACACACACACAAAAAAAACACACACACACAACTTAGGAGAAAAATAGAATAGGGGTGCCTAGCCAACACAAGTTTAATTTGAAAGCTGGCACTCATATGCTTATAATTTGACGTGAAGAATAAAAAATTAATCCTCATATAAATAATAGCCGATGATCGAGTAACCCGCGAGTTTCAACAATGAAACTCGCGCCATGGCATGATAATTTGATAATATGTTTTGGTAATGTTTAACATGCAGGGAAAGACTTGATTGTGACTGTCATTTCAAAGGAATGAAGAAACGAAAAAATGGTCAACAATGAAAGCTACTTACTGGAGTTCAGGGTTAATCCACTGCAGTTAGGGTTACAATTTCAACTGTCAAAATATCACCGACAAGAAATGGCTTCGTTCAAATGTAGAAGAGCAGAAGCAATTTTCACCCGTCATACCTGGACGGGCGACTTCCTTGTAAAAACCTTCCTAACTTTAAAAAACCTACAATACTTTTAAACTAATGACCAATATACCATTTTATTGGAAGGACGAAAGGAATTTCACAGGAATAATCGCATTAATCACGTGGATTTTAATTAGATAAAGGGAAACTTTCTAGTCAGATAATTACCGCCTGATTAGGACCTGAGTGCCAAACTCACTTAAGCTTTTCAATTGTATTTGGCATTTCATTTCTGTGGCACAGATTGATAGCTTTCTTCCAATTAAGGATCCGATTTATTTCCAAGTCAATCAGCAATTGCATTATTATACATTATCTACAACGAACAATTTTATTTTATTCATATGCTAGCAGTACCCGAACGGCCTTGCCCGTAGTAGAAAATTAAAAGGTCTTTGGCTCTTTGGGCTCGCCTGTATATTTACAGATAATGTATGATGAATTTCTCGCCAATTGGCTTGCCCATGTTATGGTTTCACGTTATGATAACTTGGTAATTTACTCGTCCATATTATGATAATTTTGCTCGGGAAAATGTTCTTAAAATTGTAGTAGAGAAAGAACAAAATCGAATTTTCTAAAAATCGTTTCGAGGTGCACACCCCCATACTACAAACTAATTCTGTGCCAAATTTCATGAAAATAGGCCGAACGGTTTAGGCGCTATGCGCGTCACAGAGATCCGGAGAGAGGTCCAGACAGAGAGACTTTCAGCTTTATTATTAGTAACTATAAAGAATATGAGAAGGAATGCAAGAAACAATGTCTATTTGAGGTTTTTTTTTCTATTTTCAATTTTTATTTTTTACACCTAACAATACTTAGATCCATGCAATATACTATACTTTCTTTGCAAAAATGTAAAAACATTTCTTCTCCAGCAGTTAATGAATAAGTTATTAAAAATGTCTAATTTTAATAACTCTAATCAGTACTTAAATCGGTTTCTATGGGGAAAATACTCTGCTAAACATGGGGGAAATATCTGAGCTCCCCCGTGCAATTTTGCATATGAGCGCCTTTATCTCATTGAAGCTGAGAGCGCCAACAAACTGGTTGTCTACGTCTCGGTTATTCACTACTCCAAACTGAAGAGTTCTAATAAAAAGGAAACTGCTGTCTCTGATTGTGATAACCGGGCTGTCTGGTATATTGCATGTAGTTCTGCCTTGGCCCTGCCTTAGGGGAGGTAACTTACTGCTAAATATTTAGCTCTTTCTCCGATGATTCTACAGCAATTTGGATTAATTCACGCCGATATTATTTTAAAATTGTAAGTAAATATTTGTTTAGAAATACTTCAATTCAATATTTTTGGTGATTTTTAGCAGCCATTCTGATGAGAAAATACGAAAAGAGTCATCAAAAGTGCGAGATTTTACTCTTTTTTTTTCTTTGAGAAAGCTCTCATTTTTCCCTCTTTGTATAACATTTTTTACATAATGACAACAATTTTCTTAATATTATCTATCTATAATTGTGTATGGGAGCATTCGTTTTTCGAAATGACTCTTATAAAAAATAAAAAAAAAACACAACGTACTTTTTAGAAATTAAAAACTCACATTGAAGAGAATCATTAATTGTTTTTGACTAAAACCCTAAAAAGATGCTTTTGCTCCCGAGCTGAAAACTTTAAAGAGTTATCTGCTAACACCTAAATGTTCGCTAGCATAAAAAGGAGTGGATTCTTCGGGGGTTGGAGGGAACCAGCGTTCAGCACGGGTAGTCGTGAGAATCATGAATCCCCCCCCCCTTAACTGTCGAAAATATTATACACAGGCATTGTGTCCAAATATACTTTGAATTTAACGCAAACGATTGCAATAGTGTATTCAATACATTAATTATTTTTAAGGCAGATATTTGAAACATTACTTCTAACCATTGCTTATGAAATTAATTAGTATCATTTATGCCCCTGCACGGTTTAGTCTTCTTATTCTCACTCAAAGAAGTTTTGAAATGGTTCTTACAAAAAAACTCGATGTTCTTTACATGACAATTCCCTTATAAATTGGCAGTCTGTATTCATCCCTAAAGAGCATGGGGGGGGGGGGATCCCCCCTAAAAACTTAAAAAGAACTTCTTGTCTTTCAAATTCATGAGACTTCTCTCTCCTTCATATATGAGGCAGTGAGAAGTAAAGGGATGTAAGTGGACATTTTCAAGTTTTGAGTAAAACTCGTTTTAAGATAACGTCCTAGGTAGGCTTTCATTGATTTTTTTTTTCTAAATCATGCTGTATAGCAGCAACTACCAGGTCTACTAGTACAATCTCTTGTCCCAAGACAAAGGAGAGGTTCACCTACTATTTGTACTGGTTATCTCCAAATTTTCAATTTTGCCACTTACATCCCTCTGCTTCACACTGCGTCATATGAAAATGAGTATTATTAGTTGAAAGAAATCGACTGTTTCTTTGGACTGTTCAGGCTCCATAAGCGCTTTTCATTTTGTGTTATTCCCTTTTGAGATACCTTTCATTTTAGCATAACCAAATGAACAAACAGAGTCTGCTAAATAAGCTAAAAAGATCTATAAATAGTTTCAAGAAATATGATAAATAGTTCCAATTATTGATCTTTCGCTACCCGCAAGTGGCCATACCTCCTTTGAACAAACTTACATCAAAAGAAGCATAACCTTTCTCCTCTCCTATTATGTGATTCCCGCTAACTGATCTGGGAAATACACAATTTGTTCACCCCCTACGATTCGGTAAGAACAAAAGCGAAACTGAACAACATGCCTTTCTAACAAAGGAACTGCGGCGAAAAGCGCCGATAAATCAATTTCGGAGCACATTTGCGCCCCGTAAGATTTAGTCAAGTGCCGAAAGAAAGGGAGAGAAGAACTCCGATGCAGATAACAGAACAAGATGAAAAAGTAAAGTATTACACTATCGGTAATTTGTTCGAATTTCTTGTACGTCAGACCGAGCAACTTTGTCTCAAAAGATGAAGACAATTCATTTCCGATAAGCATAATTATCGAACCAAAACTTGAAGTAAAATAAAGTACATCGTATTTCTTTTAGATAAACCGAGAAACAATAATCATTATTACATAGAACAAAAGTTGCAGAATCGGCTTTTTTCTCAGGAGGATGCAAGGATTCGGAAAATCATTTCGTTTTTCTTCTACATACTCCACAAAGTATTTAGAATTCAGAGGAATGGTAAGAAATTGAATCATCTTTAATGCATTTATTGGTGAATCAAGGTATCTTCGTGGTATTCAATAAATCTTTAAAAAGTTATTTCTTTAACATTAATAATGTTTTTGATGCGGGCAAAATACCAATCGCTTTTGAAAATGCCGACTATTTGAAGATGATGATACGCTTATCAAAGCGATTTTTACGGCTAAAAAAATATTTTCTTCTAAACAAACTAATGCTGTTATTTGCGCTGCCACCAATTTCACTTCCAGCTTTCCGATAACGTTTCCAGTTTTTCTGTTTTTTATTTTTAAGAATACCATGTTTCATTAGGCTAGGTAGGAAAGGAAAAGCAGTTGAGACGCCATTTTTCGTGAAAAACTCGTCAGCTTCGAACACTTTGTACAAACTTGAATCGATTACTTCAGAAAGGGCGTAAGTCCAATAGTTTCCCGTAGGACTTACGCCTTTTTTTTTTTTTTTTTTTTAATCAAGAGAACAAGTGAATCGATTATTAAGAAGCTATAGCCTTTATCTCCATAATTTAGGCAGTGTTTTTCTTACTGTCCCTTGCACTTCTCTGAGAACTTGCAAAAGTGCTGGTCCTTAAAATCTGCCATCGCAAAAACATCGACTTTTTCAAACAACCACTCTATCCAGTTCACCCGCGATGATAACTTATGGACACCACAACGCTTTAAGCACAGGAACTGGGGTATCCATCAACCTAAAAGCGATGGCACACCCCCTCAAATTCTACAGAATACCACCCACGAAGACCCCTACAAATTTAAATGGCGTAATATGCTCCATGACGTTCCCACGTTGTACATCACCCGAGTATATTGGTTTATCCTCTGCTGTTTTTATTGACAGATATTAGGTTAAATGCAATTATACTAGCAACAGGGCCAGATTTGGAAGTGTGGAGGTCCCGGGGCAACGAAGGAGTGGAGGCCTCTAATCAGGGTTTGAAAAGATCATCATATTTTCGAAAATATCCGATCCTTTGATATATATCCGGATATTTTGGTACATATGGTATATATCCGATATTTTCGACCCGTGAAAGTTAGGATATTTTGTAAAAACTTTATTGTGGGGGGGCTCCTTTGTTGCGGAGGCCCCGGGGCATTTGCCCCGCCTGCCCTCCTAGCATCCGGCCCCGACAAGCAACTGTAATCATGCATTGGATTTGTTTTATTAACATTGCTGTCCACTACAGGCGGTAAAATATAATTTTCTTGAACTAAACTCAGAAATATATGTGCTACTGTTGATTCGTTTTCGTAACATTGACTAGAGCTCGAATTACATACATATTTGTATATGCAATTGCATTTTTTTTCTTTTTAGGTTCGGTGCACATGAGTACAAAAATCGGCATTTCTTTTTAGTGCATATTATTGCGTTTTCCCTACGTTCTTTGATTTTGTAAATCTATCAGATGAATATTTTTTGCTTTTCACAAATAACGAAAAATCGAGATGCTCATGAAAACCATTGAGTGGAAAAAAATATTGCTCCCTCTAGCATCAAATAAGAAGAGAAAATGGGTTTACAGGGACAGGGAATTTTTCTGTTGTTCTCGAATTTGTCTAGAATACGTCTTGTCTGAACGAATGATATTTTTGAGTTGAGAAACAAAATGCCATTCTTTATAAGAATTATTAGAATTTCCCTGCACAAATATGTTTAAAGCAGAAAAAGTGTGTAGTCGCGCAGAGATCGATTTCCAAGCAAAAGTAAGGATTGACTACATATGATTTTAATTATGAAAAACGAACTAAATTCAGCACAGGACAAAGTTAAGCCCTTAAACTACTGCTCAATAAAGTCTGAAGAATTTAAAAGGATGTTTTCATCTTTAAAAAATATATTAACGCTTTGAGACACGCTGGTTTTGTCTGAGGCCACTATTTTTTTTATTTATTTTGCAGCTAATTGTTGAAATCACTGTGTCATTTACTGAAATAAATGCAATAAAAAAGATGGTGTCATCAGACGAAGGCACCGAGCGTCCAATGGTTGAATAACAAAAAGCAAAGTCTAACTAGAAAAAACTTTCAAAACATATCGTGATTTATTGCAATAAAAATCGTTAATGTGCATTGTGCATTTTTTCTTTTGTAAATATGTTTTTCAATATAGGTACAAGGTGATGATAAACTAAAAGTGAATTTTAATGAAGAACTGCGTTTTTAAAATTAGAACGACAACAACTAATTAAGAAAGAACATAACTTTATAAACAAACAAGATGCACAATCCAAACGTACATCAATTGCGAACATCTCTTATTTATTCGTTAACAACTGAGTGTTGCTACCCAAATCGTTTTAAGAAATAAATAATAATATGACCTTAATTAGCACAGTAGTAATAAAATGAAAAAAAATAGAAAAGCTAATAATATTTTATTCAAATATGACAACTATTTTTAACGAAAGTAAAATAAAATATTGCATATTTTTCAATTTTTAGTGCATATTTGCGTTCATGTTGCAAGGAGTTTTAAGCATATTTTTGGGCTCTAGTTATGAAGTTTTTATCAATTGATGATAATAACTATTTTATAGATTTTTTTGTCGTGTAAAATGACTCGACCTATACAACTACACATAGATTTAAAATTTGCATTAGCATTGTATTTCACACAAAATATCAAAATGTAATTATTCAATTTAATCACTTCTGTTCATCGTTCAAATACATAATTGCTATGATTCATAAACAAGGATATATTATTATTCATACAGTTACACGCAGAAAGTAAATTGCCAGAAGTAGTTTTAATTTTCTCAAAATAGCCAGTGTTCGGCAATTCAAGTGAAAGATTATTTATTCAAAACAAAAAAAGACAAAACGAAAACATAAAGTAACGGCTCGAATAAATTAAACTTTCCATTAAATAAGAGCTCATAAAACAAGAATCTTCCAATGAAATCATTGATTTCGAAACGGAAGGTCCAAGATTCAATATTTTTCCTCAGAGACCTATTAAGACAAAATCAGATTTGGAAGCTAATTAAATTGCTGCACTGTTCCGAGAGAGTACCTCTGAAATCCAATTAAAAGTGAGAAATACTCTAATTCTATGAGAGTTTCAAAGACTTCGGAATCACTTGTAGTTTGAGTCAATGTGGCACTCATTTAAAAACAAAGGGGAATTTCGAAAGAAAGAGGTGATGGATTATAATAGTTCAAGATGAGTTTAACCGTGAACGAAATTATTTCCAGATGAATTAAAATTTGAAAAAAAAAAAGAAGATTTTAATGACAGATCAGGTATTGTCCTTTTTCTACGAGAAGGCACTTGACTTCTCCCTCGTCACGTGGTATCCGATGATTCTGTTTCGCTGTTTTCGGCAGAAGGTATATTCGGATCATAGCATTTTGTTGAAAAAGCAGCAGTTTTTAAAATGTAAGAATAACTAAAATGACAACAGACAAGTGAAGCAAGTGATGTAAAGGACACTAAGACTTTTTTGCACATTAAAATGCACCCCCAAGTTAAAAATGTCTGGTTGTCTCCTTTAGAAGCGTGTGGATTGCTTACCGATCACCCCCGCGTAAAATGGAACTCTGCGTTCGAGGAGGCGTGGCAAAGCGCCTTCTCGTGAAAAATAGGCAATAGCCTTGTTTGAAACTTTAGCTAAGCGCGATTTTTAGTCAATAATTAAATTGGATTTAATGTATACGTGTTGTAAAAAAAAGATGTTTGTGTGTGTAGTGTTTGTTTCACGCTTCCTGGGAAAGCGGTTAAGTCCTATTAATATGAAAATCAGTGTACAGTTGTATTTTTTTGTTGCCGTTTTGAACATCAGAGTTTGATTTTTGATAAATTAGAGAAGAATTTATTGTATGTTGAATGCGAGTTTTATCTTCTTTGCCTCACAGTCACCGATTTTTTGAAAAAGAGAATTTTTTTCACAAGAGCACAGAAAATCTAATTTTGTCCGAGATAACGGGAAAATTTTGCTAATAGAGCGGTTTTCATATTTTTTGAGAACACTTACTGAAATGCAATTTTACCGTTAGATTTTTGTTTCTTAACTCATATAAAAAGAAGTTAAAGGGTGAGTTCTTCCGTTTTTAGGTATATTAATGTCTAAGTATTTCTCAATCTTCAGAAAAAAATATTTTTATAAATATACATACATAGAGATATAGATTCAAATAATTGATATTGCTTTCTTAAATTTATTTAAGCACGGCACAACACTGTAGCTTCATGCCATTATCCATTCAACCCCATAGGTGAGGATGAATGGAACAAACGGACGTTTTTTTTAGCTTTTTTACTTATTGTTCACTGCGGCGATTATTTTGTTTTCAATTTAAGAATTTTTCACATGTTTCTAAATGTGTAATAAAATTATCCAGGGCATTTGAACAAACAAAGATCGATAATAACATAAGAAAATTAAAAGAAAAACAAGCTCAATTCATTACTAATCTCCCCTACTGCAGGACAGAAATGGAGACGTTAAGGCCTCCCACACGAAAGGGTAATTTGAATCAACTTTTCGAAAAAACTGCCTATCACCTAGTTGACTGGCATTTTTCGTTGTTTTAACAGAAGGCAACCTAGTTAGTTGAATCAACTTGTTTTTCAAAAAGCCACTTTTATACGAGCAGCTGCTCCACAACACTTAAAACTGAGTTGACTCAACTCTTTGAAAGTCACCGTGACCTCCTGTGACCTCTCATCCGGGCATCCCTGTGAATAAGTGTAACAAAGAGCGAAGATTTATGGAGTGAAAGCTCTCTATCGTTTTTCCACTCTGCAGCTGGAAAAGTCCTTGAACATTTGTTACAACTCTATCAAAATAATATTTAATCAGGACTAATTTATTTGTCCTTAGTTAAGCGATAACTTTTCCAAACAGGCCAGTATCTAATAACGGTGAGTTCCTTTCTATGACTTGTAACTATGTTGATCTGTACAGATTATAAATGTGTCGTGATTCAAATGATTAACAAAAATATCTTATTCAGAAAAATCAAATAAAATCGCATTGAATAATTTATAAGAATTGATCTCATTTAAGGATGACCATAAATTAGCAATTTAGCAGCCTTGAAAGGTTCCACACGTGCAGTCTTAAGATTCGTTCTCACTCATTCGTATGAAAATGAATACTGCTGAGTGATGAGTTCGACGAAATGAATTTGCCTAAATGCTTCTTTTTCTTTTTTTTACGAATACATATTCAAGCGATAAATATTATGAGACATTTTTTTAAAATTATTCAACAAGCTTCGAAATAACTACTGTTCGGAAATAACATCACAACGTCTTATTCGTTCGTGGTATTAAAATAATTAACTGGTGACTAACTCGATTTATTATTACTAACGGAATTTATTTGCATCATAGGTATGTGTTGAATTAATTTCACATTGTTTGGCAACCTGCATAATAGAAAATGTTAAAATGTTCCAAGTTGTTAGTTGTAACATATTAACGAATTCATATTCTAATGACTTCAGCTTATGTTTATGTATTATGTTCGCTAATAAAATCTATCATTATCGCTGCACTAGATTGCAACGTACCTTGGCAATGGAGAAAAAGCTGAGAACGAACGAAGGAAGTAGTCCCCCCCCCCTCCAGCACGATGTCCGAATTTTCAGTGAAATCAGGAACTTCACATGACAAATATAATTCCTTTGTGAAGCCCGTGTTTCTTGCGTTGTTTGTCACAATATTCCTATGTTGTAAAATGTTTAATCTTAGTGTAGCACAGCGTGTAGTCAGGGTCGGATACAGACTACTATTGGAGCACCCCTCCAATGTCATGCTGAAAATTGCACCCCCCCCCCTTATGAAAGAATCTTCGGTTTTGAGTACGAAAAATTTGAAACTTCTTGGGTGCAAATAAAAAAAACACCAAATCGCCCATGAATAAGGCGCCTAATTAAGCAAAGTGTTCCTAAATAATTTCAGAAGCATCGAAAAGCAGAAATGTTTCAAATATTTACTTTTGAAAATAATTAATGAATTGAAAATATTTCTGAAATATTTTGCATTTGATTCATAAAGTGTTTGAACATAATGGGACCGGAAAAACTGTCGACGGTATAGGGGATCTTGACTCCCATGACCCACACCTTGAATCCGCCCCTACGTGTAGTAGTGCATTCACAAAGAATCAAAAGTACCATCCAAAAATGTTTGCAAGCTGTCAGCTATATTTCCTAATTTTCAAAGTAGATATAGCTAGATCGCGCAGAGATGGCGGGTAAGCTAAAACCAGAAACGGACCTTTTCATTTTGTAAGATCAACGAGAACGCGCAAGCAGTAAAGTTTTTACTACTCGCACGATCTCGCTGATCCTACCAGTTACAAAATTAAGGAGTGCTTTTCCGCTTCCAGATCATTCGCTATTTCTCCGTGGTCAAACTTTAGCTGATAAGTCTTATCGAAACTCCACCAACAATCGAACAGACGATCTGTTAACTCAGTTTTCCTTTCGTGCTTTGTGAAGTCTTCGCCAAAAAGCAAAGCAAACAAGTACGGTTTGAAATAAAAAACACGTTTTCGTCTTAAGCAAGGCACCTTAAATTTACTTATATTTTTGGGAGGGATGAAATTCTCAATTTCCGAATGAAACTCCGAGTTTTACCGAATGATAAAACACGAGCAAGCACATTGCACAGCATTTAATTTCCGATCATTTAAAAATAAAATCAACATTGTGATACTGTCAGGGCTGGCAAGTTTCTGCCGGGGCGGTTAAAACCACGGTAGAAACCGGTTAAAACCGGCATGACAAAAACCACTTTCTGCCATATTTTCGGCAAAAACTGGCAAAAGCTCTCAAAATGACAAAAAAAAAAAAAAACTATTGACAGACAGTAGAAAATGCATGGAAAAAATAATTAATTGTTAACCAAAGAAAGCACAGTTTAATTCACAATATTATCACAATTCAGAATCAAATATTAAATTGTTTGGACCCAGAAGTTGCTTCTTGGAAAAGGTGGTTCCAAAAATCTAAATAGTTTCTCAATTTAATATGCACGAATGAGAAACTTTAGAATAGTCTTGCAACAGAAAAGCCAGCAGGCAATGCATCAAGGAACAAGCAATATTCATGAAACTTTCAAATTGTATATTTTTTTAAACTGGTCCATCATGTAGTAACTAGGGTAGTGGTAAAAATTCGACTAGAAAAATGAGTTTCGAGAAGTGGGGCCAATTTGTTTTGCAAAGCTGTGATATTAGGTACAAAATCTAGATTAATATTGGCAAGTAAAATTTGACACTTTCTTCTTGAAGCACATGAATATTTGAATCACAAGCAATGTAGATGAAGCTTATTTGCCAGCGAATTACAAACAGTAATGCCAGTTTAACTCTGTATGTCACTCCTCTATCCAAAGCACCCATATGATTTTCATCCTTTGTTAGATTAATCCAAATATTACGAGCATCAGCAATTGAAAAGTTCCCTTTCTGAACTAAACCAAGGGCACTAGCATAACATTTTATTTTTTACAATGATGAAATGAAGTTTAATTTTTTAGTTTACCTAAACAAATATCATTTAATAATTACTTTAATTTTGTAAGACGATTTTAAGTTTTTTTTCCAGTTTCTGCCGGTTTTAACCGGTTAAAACCAGTTTCTGCCACTGGCATGGCAAAAACTAGTTTCTGCCGGCAGAAAGCCAACCCTGGATATTGTCTCCAAATTTGCCGAATCATCAGACAAAATTTTCCGAATAAGGAAATTTCTGGGAGGTCACAGTGACCTCCCAAATTTAACTGTTAAATATAATATTAAACAGCGTAAATCATTTACTTCATTTACTTTTGAAAAAAAATGTTTTTTCCAATAGTGGCAGGGATTTTTTTTACCTCCGATAAAATTCAACACAAAAAAATTTAACTGTCAAAAGAAACCTAAAACTGATAAAGTTTGACACTGATATCATAAATATTTTTCCATCTATCGACTTTATGCTTTTCTGTTTTACAACAGTTAACCGCAGCTAACGGAGCTTTTTATCAGAACACAATAAAGCTGGAGAGAAGTATCATACTTTTGTTGCAGTACTTTAAAAAACGTATTAATTTTTCTTAAAAGATCTTTTTTGCCAAGAAACGACTTTTATTTTGTGTTTGTTCGGAAAAAAAACTGAGATGGATTTTACTCCAGCGGAGAATTCTTTAAAGATGTTTTTCGACTATTTAATGCTTTTACTTTTTTTTATTGGAGAGTTACAATTTAAAGGAATATATTTTTGGAGGAGAAAATTAATATCTTGTAAAAGTTGACAGAGTATCAGAAATAAATGTAGCTACTGAAACTGATAGACTGATTCACACAATTGTTGCCATAAGACGAATTTGACTTTAATGGGCGATCTAAATCAATTATAGCAACAAGCCTGCCTAAAGTAAATATAAAGTTTAGTTACTATTAAGAAAAAAAAAGCAATTGAACAAAAATAGAAGGTAATTTAAAACGTGGGAGCAACAGTTTAGTCCAAAACAAAATTTGGCATAATTGGAAATCGTTAACGGAACAACTGAGCAAAAGAAAAAGTTAAATAATGCAGAAAGCACATTACTGGAATTTAACAAATGAATTATAAATAATTTCAATACTAAACGGAAAAGAAAAAAAATTGGAAAGCATTGGAATGTAGGGAAAAGTGAAATAGCGGGACAAAGTGAAATAGTGAAATATTCACTCTGCTTTTAGCGCCACCTTTCTAGTAATATTTTAACTATGTAGTAACACATGTAGCCAGCTCCAGTACAGAAAAAAATACCTCTAAAAATCAAAGAATATGATAATACAAGCAATTTTCAAAATTTGATACAAAATTGTTTCAGTCAAAAAATATTTTTGTTCGTATTAAATGATAAATTTACACTAAATTTTTAAGTGCAATAATGTAAGATGAAGACCATTTCGATTCGTTGCAATTTTAGCTAGTGTTGGATTTGTTAACGCGAAAATTAATTATACATTGCAATTTTCAGTCCATTTACAAAATATGTTCACCATTTTTGAAATTGGAAACAGGGAAAAGAAAACTGGAACACAATACATCTTCCACTCCCGACAATTACCAGTACGTAAGACAGCATTTCGCAACAGTTTCTTAAAAAGCTCTATAAAAGGAATAAGAAACATTATAACAATGGACTGCGGCAGTGATCATTATTTTTCTCGGGGAAAAAAAAAGAGAAAGGCAGAAAAAGCTTGTGTACAAATGGAATAGTAGTTCGTGAAATAAAAGCATGAAATTAAAGTACCTTAAGAGATCAATTATTAAGCCAATAAAGAACCAAGGCGATGTTGCTGTTCTTTTGTGTTTCTAGTCCAAAAAAAAAGAGTCGCTACTGTTTAATGAGGGCGGTTATTAAATTGTCGACAAGCGAGATTGACATTAAGAGCGCGAAAATACTTTTTTCAGTGGATATCCGACTTGGAGAGAGGTGGATATACACGAGGCTCTTTTGTTTTTTATCATCCCTCCTCATTACAGAATTTCTTTCCCTAAGAGGCTTTTTGTTCCTTTTCCTTTCTTTTTTCCTTTCGCCTTTAAAAGGTGCTCTTAATCTAGTTATTTTCTCTGAGATAATGCCTAAGAAAAGATTTTTTCTCCATCAATCTGCATTTATGAATAAGCACTCCATTCATTATTAAGAATTATAAAATAAGAGGAGCCGTTTTCATGTTGTCAGAAATTCGTATCATTAGTAAAAACATGGTAAAAGGTGCCCACTAAAGTCCCTTCCCACCTTCTTAACTTCGGAACGGCAAGTGCTATTGTCATAAAAGTTGGGTCTAGGTGTAGTCAAGTTGCCATGTGCTACATAATGAAGCCCCTTACAGCGCCACCCAGGGGCTAACTTCGGAATTAGCGTTATTATCGTAAAACCTAAGAGATACGGGAAAAAAAGTTCGTTTCAAAGTTATCCGGCATTATTGATTTTCAGTAAGAAAAGTCAACTTTCGTGAAGCAATGTTAAAAATAGCAGGCATAAAATGCATTCTAGCTTTAAGTCATGGGCCTGTTGATTGCATAGAATGGTCTCCATGATCACCTGCCTAACCCCTTAGATCCCTTAAATTATGTTCCGCGGAACATTCGGGTTCCACGGAGCTCTCTCAGGGGTTCAATGAGCCTAGCATATTTTCTTTTCACCCTCTTCGAATTCGTCGTTTATATAATATCGATCAAAATGACGCTTTCTCAAAATTAAAAATAAATTTACTTTTACTTTCGTATAGTAATCTGAACATTACTATCCACCTGGGTTAGCCACTATAGGAATAATTTTATTTTTTACCTAAAATAATGCAAATTTTAAGTTATCAAAAAGAGCCTGAAATTGTGCCTTTTAAATTTCAACATCTAACACTTTTCCGAGATAAAAACACCTCCTTCTCACCTAATTTCTCCAAAGATAGACTAAAATTGCGTTTCAAAAACTTATATTTAAAAAAAAGTCTGGAAGAAGCTATTGACCTCCTGATATCACTAAAGATAAGTTTAAAGTGACTTCAATGTTGAAAAAATTTCGGGAAGGACCTAAAACCATCTTTACAGCTTTCCAACAGTATTACCAAATGTTGACTAAAATTTTTGATTTTTGACGTCAATTTCAAATACTCTGCACTTGCGCCTCTAAAACAGAATTCTGGCTGCGCCACTGCAAACTATGGACGAAAAGCAGGAGGTTCCACGAAGAAAGTGACTATTATAAAAGGGTTCCACTCAAAGAAATTAAGATACTCTGCCTTGAACCGTTTTTGGTGTGAATATATTTCACAGAGTAAATGCAACCTCTCCATCACTATAGCAGAAACTTTGAAATCTCATTACGCAAGCTTGTGTATCACCTGCCATGCTACTTGTGAATTATACCCCAGAAAATACGGTGCAAATCTTCTTTGACTGAAATTGGAGTTTTTTTTTTTTTTTTTTTTTTTCTTTAATGATTTTAGGTTTTTTTCTCCTTAACTAATAAATAGTTAGCAGACATTCTCAAGAATCTGCGAAGCACGTCACAGCGTCGCACAATGCGGCAGCCTATGGAATAAAATGGAAAATGCGGCTTTTTCCAACCCAACTTGTTTTATTACTTCCTTTTACAAAAAAGGAAGTATTGTATTCGCGAAAAACTTTTCACTCAAAAATCGACCTTAATTTCCATTTTGCTCACCCCCGAATGAATGTTTTTTTTTTCGACTCGACCACACGTGCACAAGTGTCTAAGAATGTATAGACACGCGAAATATCCATTTTGACGATTCCCGAGTTAGTTACAACGAGTTTTCTCGTAACGTCTGTATGTACGTATGCATGTGTGTGCGTATGTATGTCGCATAACTCAAGAACGGTATGTTCTAGAAAGTTGAAATTTGGTACGTAGACTCCTAGTGGGGTCTAGTTGTGCACCTCTTTTTTTGGTTGCATTCGGGTGTTTTTAAGGGATCATTTGCCCCTTTTTGGGGGAAAATCATTGTTAATTTCGATGTAAACTCAAGTGGTGTTACAATTTGGCGGACATTTAGAGATATATCGTCAGTCTTTTGGTCGACAAGTTTTGTCGCCATTTTGGCGACAAATCTGATGCCATTCTGTTTATTTATTTATTTTTACATCTGGTTTCAATTTGATCACTGTTGGTGATATTTAGAGAGTGAACTATTGAATCACATTAAAATTACCAATAATGGAAAAATGACATTTAAAAGGAGTAAAAGGAAGTCACGTGAGTTACACATCAGCTCGTTTTATTAATCCTTTCATAGTGACCTCAGTGAAATGGAATTTGAGCTTTTAATCCGATATCATAAAAACAAAGGATAGAAATCCTATTTGAGCAAGTGACAGATCGCATTTCTCTATCCGTGAAACAAGTTTAAGGCTCTTCTTTCGTGTTGAGGACACATCGGGATTTTTTATAAATTTTTTATATTCCATTCAGTATGAAAGGCATCAAAGAGGGTGAGTACGATCCATTTTTTTCGTCAAATATCCTATACGTTAAAAACACACGCACACACATTTTTCTTTTATTAGTTAAACTAGCAAAAATACCCGGCGCTGCCTAAGTCAGTAATAAGTGTGAGAAACAATCGCTACTTTTCTTCGGTTTCTGTTTTAACTGAAAGAACTCATAACACACCGCTTTGACGTGATTAAAATGCGAATTTCTTCCTTATCCTTAAAAGTAAAATAGCAATAAATAACGAAATTCGTAAGAACGAAATATTATTCAGTTAGAAACGAAAGAACGACATTTAAGCATATAAAATTTGAAGAATTTCAAAATATGAAATTTTACTTGTTTAAAAAAACTTATCAGGTAATAAGTTAATATCTTTTTCTTGCTTTTTTTTTAACATAGTCTAAAATTTTTTATATATGGCTATTGAAATACAAACAGGTTTTAAAAAATGTAGCTGCCCGTAATCTCAATGCACTTGCTTTAGTCATGTAATTATTGTGGGTTTTTGGAGCGATTTAAAATGCTGCCAAATTTGCGGTAATCGTTTTGGGATACCTTGGATAATGCTCCCTCTCTCTACTTTGTAAAACTATCTGTTACTAATTTTCGTCAAGAAAAGATATTATCGCCAAATACCGAGATATTTTTGGTGACCATAAAATGATGCTAAATATTTTCATCCGAAATGTTTCCGAAATAAGTAAGACTTGGCGAGTGTTTGAAAATTGTGCACAAAGACAAATTAAGTTTTTGTACTGTTTATGAATTTGATTAATTTAGTTAGCGGATTATTTTACATTTTGACAAACGTTTTGAAGATTCTTTTAACGGCGATATTTTAGTAACATGGTGAAAGCCGAGAAGCATTATTACATAGTCTTTGACTGCAAAAACAGCGCCAGTTAAAAAAATTGCCTTACATTATAATTTAATCGTAATGATTAATTATTATTATGTTCTTAATTCTAAGAAATTAGTATATATACTTAGTAACTGATTTCCAACTGTATGTTTAATGCATAAACTCGTTTGTAAGTAATAAACTTACAGATATTTTGAAAAGACTCTTTCTCCCAGAATAGGATAAAAAAAATAGGCTTTTCTGCCTATATGTTAAAGCCCAATTGGTGAAAATCTCTTATGTGATTCAGAAAAATGAATGTCACCCTATAGAAATAAAAGTCACTCATTTACCGTACAATCACTTCTTCTTGACCCGAATTTTGCAGGCCTGAGTAATTTTAGACAATAAACACTTTCTATTTTCCCACTGTTGCCAAAATCAATTGTATTTTTACTTAGTTCCGTTATCGATTATTGGCATAGATGAGGATAAAATTTCTAAGAAAGCAACAAATTTTCATTATGATTACTATTAATATTGTTGTTGTAAGGCAACAAATTTTTGTAACAATGGGTTTTATATTTAATCATTTAATGGGGAAATTACATGAAATTTACTGTTTCCCATAAAAAACCTTTTAAAACTAAGTTTTTTCAGGAATAAATTATAGCCTAAGCTGCTTCCTGATAATATAGCTATCTATGGTGAAAAAATGGTTAAAATCCGTCCAGTAGTTTTGAAGTTTACCCCGGACATCCTTAGATACAGAATTAGTCATTTCTGTATATAGATATTGCTTATCATTTTTGTAAAATAAAAGTGGGTGAGGACACAGGTTAAATGTCATTCAAAGACGTCATTTAATGTAACTGTTCTTTATGGCAATTAAAACTTGATGGTTGAAAAACTGCGTTTTAATTAGTAATTTCAGGAAGTTTAAGAACTCTCGAAGTAAGAATGCTTTTCGTGTTTTAGAGGTCGTCCACAAATGATGTCTCGCTTTGAGAGAGGGAGGGGAAGTTGTGACAGTTTGCAACAAGTGGGAGGGAGAGGAAAAAGAAGTATGGTATCATTCACACAATTTTTATAACAATATGCTTATGTAATAATGCGCGGCAAGTGAGGGGTGGGGAAGTATTATAAACAATTGAAGAAATGTGTAGAAATTGTTGCTCTTCGAAAAAACTTTTTTTTTTCTCCGGAACATTTTCCGGAAGCTCATTAGGGTAGACCGGGACACGTTTATGCAGCGTGTCCTTTTTTCAAAACGAATTATAACTGGAAAGTCAACAGTCTTAACAGATTGATGCTGCTCCCTAGCAAATATTCTCACAAGTTTCTGAGCATCAGTCGAGCTTCGGTTTAGCACGAGGAAAGGATAATCTGTTTTTTACCAATTTGAGTAAATTTTATGTTGAACTTTTGAAGCGTATTGTGAATAAATAATGCTTAGTTAAAAATAAACAAATATGTAAAAATTTGTAGAATTTTATCCTTTTTTGAGATTTGTAGTTGTATGAAGAGAAATGTTATTAAATTTTGTTGCACGTTAAAAATAAATCCAAACTTGGCGATGGGACAAGTTTACGCATTTCCATCGGGGCACATAAACGCACGTTCTTACTGTGTCTTACTAATCTGTCTTACTTCAAAATGTGCCCCATATGCTGTTTTCGCTCCATACAGTCTCAAACCTTGAGTATTTTCAGGCTATTTTGTTTAGAAAATCACCATTCATTTTTTATTGGGTAACACAGATTCGTATCTTAAAGCTTACAATCATTTTGTGTTGTCTTCATGCCTGTTTAGCTTTAACTTTATACACTATTTGGCCTGCAATACAATTTCTTTATTTTAAAGATGGTAAGACAGTACGTTCAAAACACTAGCAGAACCACGTTAGATGTCAAAATAATGAAAAAGCTTATCGATAATCCAAGTATTTCTCCGAGCAGGCCTTCCACTTCGTCACATATGGACTGCCACAATTGAGACAATTTTAAAAAGTAGGACCAAAGCTTAGAAACCAGGAAAGGAAGAAAAAAAAAATGATGCTCGCAATCCTAACTGATACTCCGATTAAAGAAGCCCTCAGATAAGAGCAGTTAGAAGCTACACAGAAAAAAAACATAATGGGCAACACAAAACAAAAAGGAGAAATTATTTAAAACATTTTCAAGTTTCTATTTAAGCAGAACTAGGAGACAGAAAAGAAAAAAAAGTATTAAACCAAAACCAGCAACACGGAAAAAGTTAGTACACTCTGTAGAAAGGAAATTAGTGAACGATTCTGATGACGAAGTAGAAAATTGTGCTTGCATCTATTGTTTGGAAACACATTAACCAATCCAAAAAAGGACAAGACAAGGTTTAATGTCTTAGGTGTCAAAACGTGGTCCCATGACAAGTATGCTAAAAGAAGTACTTTATTTCTGTTAGGAATCTAACAGGGATGACGAAGATGTTTTAATTAGCAGTAAGCCCTATGAATTTAGTTTAGCCTATAAAATGTTCTTTAATTGGTTATTTGTAATTTTATTATTTTTAAAGTGTTTTAAGTTAAATAAAACATTTAAATTTGGTTAAATATCAATTTCACTTACTCCTTGGTATCATTTTTAATAAACATAAATGTGCCCCACTCGATGCGCGGGGCAAGTTTACGCAACGGACTTGACCTCAAATAACTTTTTTTACGGTTAAAAAAAGCTGAGCAACAACTGAATATACAATTTTCGACTTCATTAACTGCTTTATAAAGCCACAATGTCTAAAATTTCGTAGTCTAAAACATAAAAATTAGAAAATTTATTGAAAAAATCCGCGTAAATGTGCCCCGGTCTACCCTACCGTTTTTTTCTTTATCACCATGAATTTTCGTTTAAATCTTAAGTCAAACAAAAACCCTTTTTTTTTTTTCAAAATGCTGTATCTGATTCATTGATAGCTGAGAAACATACGATAAATCTTGTTTGTTTCTTTCTTACTAATAAACTTCTTATACAACTACATTAGCTTTAGATTTTAACAACAGTTGTTACGTTTCTGTTACCTATTGAAATTTTAACGAGATACTCGTATCAGTTTAATGAAGCTGTAGCAAATATCGTTCATTGAACTGTCAAAACAATATTTTCAGGAAAAGCTTGTTTTCCCCCACTATATACGTTGATTTTCTGCCACTAAAAAGTTTTAATGAGCGACTTAAAACATGAAATCGAGTAAAATCAAATAAACATTGTAACCAATTTTTCCTCTTCTGCTTAATATTTTAAAAAAGGAACTTTTCTTCAGAGAAGATGTGTTCAAATAACAAGTAGGATGCATTTTAAATTACATATAAAGTCAAACTGATAAAGCCGTCACGTATTTTGGTTTTAACTGATTATGGAAAAATAATAGGAACTCAGCTAAAACATTGATTTGTGTCCCTTAACAATTTTTTTTCTAGTCTGGATTTTTAAAAATATAAATTAATTAGCCTAGTGGTTTATGAGTGGGAGACCATTTTTAACGTTATGGATTTTATAAAAAGTTCAATCATTTAAGAAATTTTACTATTATTTTAGTGTCATAAAGTGTTTTGGGCAAAAGAATGTATGAAACTTCGACAAATAGCAGTCTACAAATGTGGTTACACTGATCAACGTTTTCTCAAAGTTGATTTAGATATTATTATAGAACATAAAATTCCCAGTAGTGAAATATGAATCGTATTCCTGGAAATGTTCCGAGAAAATAAATACATACGTGAATTATAAAATACGCACTTAAATATTGACACTGAAAATAAACAGCTAATTTCATTAAACTGATTCGAGAATTGCATGAAATTTCCATCAAGGGAGTCATTATAAAAAGTAACACACTGGTATGATATTAATTTTATGTTTCAAAGAAAATAAATGGGTGAAATTTCATTAAACAACATTTTATGAACCACATTACAGCACTTTTTTCAATCATATATCAAAAACACCACGTTTTGTAAGGGGCCATTCATTAATTACGTAAGGATGATTTTAGCAATTTATGACCTCCTCTATCCCCATGTAAGGGTACGTAAGATTTTTCAAACGCCTTTTCCCCATTCTTACGTAAGATTCCATTTCGTTTTTCAAAATAATAAAATAACAAATCTTACATCATTGGAACCGTTATTAAATTTACTATTATTAAGTAATTTTTAAACATATTTTTGTGTGAAGAAATATTTGCTAAAAGGTTCGATTTTAGACTGAATGTTTTTTCGACATTTTTTTGTATGTGATGTGATACTAATTAAAAATAAAACATACCATACATTGTGCGATCCTTTTATTATATTTTACATTCTACATTCTTTGTAAAACAAGTAAAAAACAGCTCATCCTAATACTATGTTAACTGACAGAGGCAAGTAAAATATGATCCCTACCAAACCAATTAACCGCGCGATAAAATATGGACTTTTAAAATACAGTCGGACCTCCATATATCGAAGTAGCAAATTGCCGGAAAAAAAAATCGATATATAGAAATTTCGATATACAGAAACGATCATATTTTATCATAAAAATCTCCTAAAACATTAAAATTAAAGCTAATTTTCGTGCATGAAACCCAATTTCTAATTTATACGAGCATCGGATTAAACGAAAGTTAATAACTGAAAAATTAACAGAAATTACATTTTTGTGCCTTCATACATCTTTATTCTTCGGCAGTTCAACTTGATTCGCAACATGAGGGGATTTTCATTTTGACAGTATAATCGGGAGAAAAGTAAAAAATCAATCTACTTAACTTGAACGATTTTTACTGAAGCTGAAAAGACTGGGAATGATAATCAACAGACAAAAAGGATAACTTGAAACTGATTTTACAGTGTTACTGGTTACAATTAAGATTTGAAATAAACTTGAGGGAATTTAAGAACTCCAGAACGGAACAACGACCTATCTACACACCCCTCAAACCCAGATTTCTTATGAGTTTCTTAGCAACCTTTAGTAAACATAATTTTCTCCCTTAACCTTCATTTTTCATGAGACAAACAGTCTAAAGTGGAAAAAAAATCTACGAATGTCTCGAAAAAATTTCGATATATAGAGATTTTTTCGATATATAGAAACAATTTTTCTATGTAATGAACATTGAAATTTGCTGAGATTTCGATATATAGAAAATTTCGATCTGTGGAAGTTCGATATATGGAGGCTCGACTGTATTACGTAAGAATGGGTGTGTATCCTCCCCTCCCCCAAAGTAAAGGTATGTAGACTTTTCTACACCCCTCCTCCTCCTCTGGACCCATACGTAATTAACGAAGGGCCCCTAAGTGATGTTAAGTTAAGACCGAATGTGATTTTTAAAAACTGCTCCAAAGAAGATAATTGTTTATAGTTTCAAAGAATAATGACTTCTGCATCTTCGTTAAATGAATTTGAGGACCGTTTTCTTTGAACGGCATAAAATTAAGTTGCAGGTGTATTGTATGATATGATTTCAAAAGTATTTAGAGAAAATTTTAAAAAAAAATCGATTTATATTAGTGTTATTGAATTAGTTAAAACATTGCGTTAAGTTAGTATAATATCAGCTATTAATAGCTGAAAAAACTAACGAATATGTTTGCTTTTGAAAAAATATTTTCGAGGAATGTAAATACTTACCATTTTGATTGACAATTATTTTTACCCGTTTAAAATGTTTAATTAAAGTACTTTTAACAACTCAAAATTTATTTACTTTGCTAAAAGTAAAACGAAAACAACATTAATTTGAAGCTTTTTCTGGAGAAAACAAATTATCCGATGTGTTTGATGGTAGTTGAAATTTAGTAGAATATTTTATGATAAAACTAAACAGACTACATTAGTTTTTTAAAGAGATTTAAAGAAAATCTGCTTGGCATTCCAATTGACAGAAATTTCTACAACTTTACCAAATTAGTTACAATATTGCAAATAAAATTCTAGTGAATAACGTAAGATTTAATTACTTAAGGGTGAATAACTTAAACTAATGTTGATTTGGAATAGTGGTTGAAGGAAATAAATGTCAGACTTATTTGATTAATAGCAATTTCTACAGATTCATTAAAAGAATAAAACTTTCTGGAACCAAAAATTTTCCCATAATGTTGGAGCTCCCTTCTTAATAGATGAATAATTTCTACCTATAATATAGTGAGGATCGTTTTCGTGTTACAAATATTTTTCTTAAGAAACACTGTTGACACAGCTAAGTTGCGGTGAACTTTAAGAAATAGAAACTGTAGTCTGTGATTTTGAAGGCTTTTAAGCGGAAGACAGCGCATAACTCCAAATGACGCAAGAATAAATGTTGTTATTTGGGGTTATCAACAAATGACGTTGCGCTTTGAAGGGGGACATGATATTCGTGAAATTGTGAGAGTTTAACAAGGGGGAGGGCATAAATGACATGAAATGTGACATCACACATTTTTTACCTCAATATTTGTATGATCAGTAGTATGAAATGTGACAAAAGGAATGGGAGTGGAGTAACATGAAGTGTGACACTTAGTAAAGAAAAGGGGATCAAATGTGTCCAAAAAAAAGGGTGACATCAATTGTGGACATCCCTTTTGTGAAACTTGTGTTGGAAATGGATATGGACCCGTATACGCTGATACCAATTGCCCTATCTAGCTCATCAGCTAAAATGCACGATTCTATATCAGGAATTATAATTAATTGTGGTTAATACTAAAACTTCACATATTGGCTCATTAAATTTTCTCGTCAACTATATTCCGATCAATAGAATTATAAAGGTTGAAGTTACTAATAGTTGTTGAACTATTAGAAATTTCAACCTTAACATAGCCGACAATATCTGTAAACTTGAATTATACGTAACTCTATGATTTATTACAACAATTTCAATGCTGTAATAACTTCTCTTTGAATAAAATAAAATTGAATTCAATAACTGATGGTGAAAACATTGCTGTTGTAAAAACTATTTGTAAAAAACAACTACCCGAGTCCAGTTTAAAAGAGAATATTTTCTCCGGAAATTTCTTCATCTTAATTCAACTGAATATTTTTTTTTTCTCCTTTGTCGAAAAAGTTTGACAATTCGGACTGGCATTGTTAAAAAGCCGGTGCCAAGAGTCTCAATGATACGTAAAAGATACGAATTTTTTATTTAAAAAAATATTTCGTACAAAAATAATAACACAGCCACATAATAAGTTAAAGATTTAACTTCATAATGTCTAATCCTATAAAACAGGTTTTTTATAAAACAATCTACAATTACAAAGTTTCTTCCTTCTGCGATTAAGTTATATTTATTTATTTTTTTTTAAACTAACAAACTACGTAATGCGCAGTTATGTCATACATTACACAAATAAAGAAAATTTCCATAAAAAGGTTATCCATTACGAAAATCGGAAGTGTTAACTGGGAGATTAATCAATACAGATTTCAGATTTGAATGGTAAAAAGAAAAACAAATAATAATGCCGATTGAATCTATTAAGCACGTCCGATCCGCCAAAGCTGTTCTTGATTATGTTCAATAGCAATTAAAAATGATAGAATAAAGATTTTTTGACTCTTATCACGTTCCTTTTAAAGGAAAACGAAAAGACAATGATAAAATGATTGAAATAATGTAGGAGTAGACAAGTAATTGTGCACACATTAATAATATTGTTGTGCAATATGTATACAAATAGAAAACTCGGTTTATGACACTCTCATTCAATACGCTTTTCTAAGGATTACGTCTGAGATTAAGAGTCAACGGTACATTAAATACTAAACGATTGAATCATTTAAACCTACTTACAGGCCCGACGAGAGGCCATGTCAAACTAGTCGTAAACTAGGGGAACGGGACTTGGAGGGGGGAGATGGCGACACTGACGCAAAAAAAAAAAGAAAGAAAAAAAAGAAAGAAAAATGGAAGGAAAGAAAAAAAAAGAAAAGTTGAAAGGGGGGGGCTCATAATAAGAGAAAACGTAAAGATTAAGTAAAGTTTACTCTTTTGGCATTTACTGTTGTAATTGTTTTCCAGTAAGCAGTTTTGATTCCCCCCCCCCCTTTTTTCTGGTTATTTTTTCCCTTTTATTTTCCTCCCCCTTTTTTACTTCGATTAGTTTGTGAGGATTTTTACAACAAGATTCAACACAAAAAAGACTTCCCGAAAAAGTCCTAGCCAATGAACAAGTAAATGTTGTTCAAATTTTTATTCCTCATTCAAAGTTTTTCTTTTTACTAAAAAGTAACTTTAAAATATTAACCTGTAGGAAATAAAATGTTTCAATGTATCTGCTTGTGTCATGTATTATTTACTACTCTTGATTTTGGCTCATAATTAGCTACCATTTATTCATAGCATTCAGAGTGAACTAACCTCTAAAAAATATCTAAAAACCAAGCAGGGGTGTGTATCCCTGGCGAAATAGGGGGGAGGGAGTAGTATCCCGGATGAACATTTTAGAAATCTGGTAAACCTAAGTTTAATGTCTGGATCACATTGTATTTCAACCGAGATTACTAAGTACACATTCACCATTTAAAAAAGAAAAAACAACACAAGAGAGAGAAAGAGGAAATCTAAAAAAATCTTTCTCCGCTCCTCATGATTCCTTCGTAAACGATAAAGAAAGAACAACAACATTCCAACAGGTGCCAGCGCCATTTCGACCTTGGCTATCCGCGTCTTTTCACTTGGCAAAAATCACCGAAGTCATCCCATACTATATTTACTCCCATGCTCTTGATCTCAAAGAGGAAGAGGGGTTTTCCCTCTAAAAATGTTGTCATAAACAACATTCTATCGGATGCAAATCGATTCGCACTCGGCATTGAACAAGATCTGGTTTTGAATGACAAGTTATTTTTAAACGAGCGCTTTCTATTAATAGACAACAGGAAAAAAGAATGTTTTGATGACGAAGGCGGAAGCAGTGTCATGTTTACCTGTGTCCGAAATCGCAGCTGTGCAACCAAGATTTGCACAACTCTTCACTGGCGAATTTTGAACTCCGGTAGTGATGGATAAAATGTCCATGATTCGTTTTTTAACGGAAAATAAACAAATGAAGCGAGAAGTTTATTCTGAATTGTTGTAGCGGATTCAGTAATGGGCTTTCTACAACTGATGGCTTAAGGACGAGCGAGGAGGGAGGGTCGTGATATTGTGTATGTATGACAAAGGGGCGGAAAGACGGGTACCGATTCAGGGGGGGGGGGGGTGTTCTCCTCTCCTTTAGCGATCAAATGCAGTACATAATTACATTTTGGGACTTATATTTCGAAAAAATTTTATCCGACCTCTATTTGACTAAATATTGCACCCCATCTTGTAATGTCATCCTCCGAAACCAAAAGCTGGATCTATTTTTTGGAAAATGAAATAGATTACCTAATATCAGTGCTCTGTACATGTTCTTCAGCAGAAAACGACAAAGCATTTTTTTTTATAACTACAACAATGCAGAAAAGTATTTAGAAATCCTGGAATCTTTTAAGGCTCAGATTAAATGTTTGCTGTCAAAAAAAAAAAAAAAATCCGATTCTGTTTTTCTAAGAAATTTAAACTACCATTTTTGTATTTTAAGGAAAAATTTGGTGGATGTTTTTGAATCTCTGTCGACACCAAGAACAGTTGGCGCGACATCACTACTCTTGCGTTCATCATGGGGCTTAATTATAGTCGATTATATTCCTGCGAGGGTTTTACATTTTTTTGAGTGGAGTTTAATTTTGTCTTTATTTTTATATGTATAATTATTTACATATTCAAAGCAAATCGGAAACGGAGTGTTTTAGCCAAAATTTTCACTTAATATTTAATTATCTAATTTGGCAACGGTTAAAAATTGAAGGAATTTTCAAATAGCGCACATTCAGATTAACACAGAATCTGGACTATTAGACAAAAATATATCATATAGTTGGAACATTTCTGAGAAAAAAAAAGAACATATTTGAAATTTTAATTTTTTCTTTAAAAAAGTTTCTGGTCGTAGAAAGCCGTTCAATCCAGAACCACTTTAGAGGACAACCAGACCTATCGACATTTTGGTTCCAAGACAGCTTTGGATCCAGCCTTGTTTCAAGTATTTGGAAATACGTTATTTTAGTCGTAGGTTGCAATTCGTAAAATAATTGATAATAAGTTCAGTAAAACATAACTTAAGGTAAATCTAGGAACATTTTTTCTCAAATTAAATGGCAGTTTATCAAGAGATTTTTCCAGTAATTGACCCCCATTTTCATAACTTACATGTTTTCAAATATGAATCAAAATATCTTCTCCATATTAAGACAATAAAATAATCAAAAAGTTTTTAAACAATACATCTATAGCTTAGCAACGAATTTTCTGCAACGTGTTACTGTATGTCTTCAGGCGTACGAATTCGGAACCAAAATGTCGGACGAGTCAGCTCTCTTTTTAAGTGGATTTAGTTCAATCTAGTCGAAAACAATGGATGACGTCTTTAATTTCACAACAAAATCGAAAGTTTCACAAATTTCAACTACAGTTCAACAACCAGATACTGTCAGGGCCGTCGAGAGCACAGGTGGGCCCCTTTTCAGCCTGATCACCGGGCCCCCCTTCCCCCATAAAGCTTTAAAGATGTACACTACTCTGATTAGAATCCGGGACCCCTGAACGGCCGGGTTTTTAGTTTCTGACTAGACTAGCATGGCCTCTCGTCGGCCCTGGACACTGTCCAAAAAATCTATGCGCCCAAAACAAAAGCAGCAGTATATGTCTAAGTGTTGAGTACATGGATGAACTCTTCATTATATACATTTAAAAGGCGATTCTCAAAAAAAATCTCCCGTGCATAACGCTAAGTTTATTTTATTCAAGTAACTATTAATTAACTATCAGATTAATCGTTATGCTTTGATAGTATATTAAAGCATGTATTATTCCCTAACAGTATTATTTTTTGAAGGGTTTGGTTAACTAGAAAAAATAAAAACTTAGCGTTACTCACGAGACATTTTTTTGAGAATCGCCCTAAAACTTATAACTTTTAAACGAAACAGCAATTATTAAAACACTTAAACATTTATTAAACTGAAATTTATACTCGAGTAACAGATAAATGTTTAAATATTTTTTACTTGAATTAGAAAAAAATGTAAGTATTATCCAACAAAATCGGGTGAACCGAATGAATCTACTTCAGCATGAATAATCAAGTGTTTCTTCAAGAAAAGAAACAAAGTCCAAAGGATTTAATCTCATCGTAAAAAACTACCCTTGATGCTCAAAAATAATTTCATCCCTAAGAAGACAATTAAATTACAGTGAAACTCTCTTGCTGAAATTTTGTGTCAGGAAAACACAATGCAATTTGTGAATCTCAGTAATATTTTTTCAGTTTAATTAAGTTATTTAGACAAAGACTAAACTGACGTTTTGCATGAGTGTACAAAAAATAAGGGGGAGGGGATGAAGTGGCTGTTTTTTTCAAAAGCTTCAGCAAGAAATTCAATCAACAGATATTAAATAAATTATGAACAGAGATTTTCCAGCAGAAGCGTTTTCTAAAAGTACAACGTTGTTGTTTTGTTGCAAATAAAGAGTTATGGAAATAGTTGACACTTATTAAAATCGCAGTTGACATTCTATTTGAATTTTTCATCTTAATTTGAGACTGAATTTAAAAAAAAACTATACAGCCGAATGTCATGTCAATAAAATAAATGTTTAAAAACTAGAATATTTTTGTTCTTTATTTTGTTTTCTTGTATTAATTTTAGAAAAAGGAATGATGTAACAAAACGAAATTTTTGACAGAAATTCTTGATAAAATGCAAGGCTTTCTAAGTGTAATTACTAAACTATTGCAATTTAGGAAAACGATTAACTTGTGTTGGAAGTTTATATTGGAGGCTGAATTCAAGAGGGGGAGCTATTTTAGGATTATGCATCTTTATGTTCATAACATTGAGATAGAATAAGTAAATAATTACATAGATAGAATAAGTAAAACATTTTGTTATTACATATCTTAAAGAAACATGCATCATTTTTTAGTTTAAATAATTTCTTTGCTAAAAACTAAGGGGGCAAGGCAAAGCGAGAAACTAAAAAATATAGGCAAGCAAGTGCCCTTTGCCTCTCTCAAACTACGTCCATAAACTGAAACTAAAAGTGGGTAAACGCTTTTATGGACTAAAAAAAAAATTTTTTTTTAACCACTAAGGTCTTTCACAAAATCGTTATTTTAAAATAAAAATATTTTGCGGTTTAAAAGTTCAGATTATCGAGTCAAACAAATTTGAAATGTGCTACATACCAAATATTATTTACAGAAGTCTAAGAGCTTTTAAAGACTTCGGAGAACCATGCTAAGTAGGGCAAAGGAGGGGGGGGGGCACATATGAACATGGTACGTTTTACAAGAATAACTTCAAGCAAAATAACCTTGAAAATTTCGCAAGTATAAGGACAGTCCCATCGCTTAACCAAATTTTTAAAGCAATAAGCCATTTTATATTTCTGTGGCGACAACTTCTTTGGTTTAGCAAATGTTGTAGAGAATTTTGTCACTGTTCTCTTCTCGTAAATATATACTTTTAAAATTATTGCAAACCATTATACAAATTAGTGATGTAAATTTATGGCAATGTTTAAGTTTTTTTTTTTTTTTATTTAAGTACGAATTCTTCATTTTTACAAGTTAGTTCTGAGGTAGATAGATGATGGTGCACATGTGAACAGTTCCATATCTTCTCCGTAATATTAATATTAGTGTAGGGTTTATTAATACGTAATGTGTTGAAAAAATGTAAATATTTGTTTTCATATTTTTTTCTCTAATCATTTTGAAAGTTTATTTTGATGATTTACTATTATTATTAAATATTTATTTATTTACTTTTATTTTTCTTATGTTTTAATTTATTCATTTATTTATTTATTTTTGTAACTAAAGAGTTTATCAACAACATAGTGTTATATAATACTTACAAGAAACAAAAACACATAACATATTTTCATTTAATTAAAAACTGACGTTTAAAATAACTTTAAATTATCTTATCATATTCTGAATAAAACGTAAAAGCAATATTTACTGAGAACAATCCTTAAATATTAAAATATGAAGTCTTAGGTTTGTTTCGTGTCTATCAATTGATCAGAACGGGCTACAAGAGTTTACAATTTGACAGTGAGCAGAGTTATATATTTGGAAAAGAAAAATGTCTTAGTGGCACAATTACTGTACAATTTAAACTGACAGGCACAGTATAGGTTACAAACCCTTCAATGTAATGGGGTCGTTTAAAAAATTTTAAAAGTTTTTTTTTCGGAAAGAGCATGTTTAAAAACATAGAATCTGACCATTTTTTAAATAATTTTAATATTTAAAAAAAATTACTTAAATCGGTGCTCTTTCATCGTTTACCGCTTCTGCCGATGACATCACAATTGATGAAATGCCATTCAAATGTTGTCATTCACGGTCCAAAATATTTAATTCACATCTTTACTCACGCGTATTGGCAACGATATAGTTGGTAGCAAGCGTAGAGCGTCATTTTAACTCGCTGCTTGATTATCATAACGTGGAAACGTAGTAGAAAGATGCGGCAAAGTGCATCATTTGTGACGTTATAAATACCACGCCTTGTTTGAAAAATCGGACATTTAAAAAAATTAATTTAAAAAAATAACTGTTGGGGAAATGAAAATATTTTCTGGGTCCAGGTAATTTTTTTTGCTCATTCTATCCATTTCAATTACTAAAAGTAGTACTTTTGACTGAAGAAAACCACCCCATTGTCAGATGTTAGAGAGTTGTTCAATGTTAAATGGTTTTTCAAGTTCATATGTGCCCCAGGTTTGTTCACAAGTGTCCCCCCCCCTCTCAAGATATAAATGTAAACAATTGAATACAGTTTAAAACACCATAAAGTAAAGAAATATATATATATTTTAAATATCTCAAAAAATCCATGACACAAAGAAAAGACTTTTTAATTATAAGGACATTCGATTCAAAAATTCGAAATATTTTTTGAAAAATAAGGGAAAAAAATTGTTTACATGTGCCCTCCTTTCCCCAACATAAAATCGTATGAGAAAAGTCTTTATTCAACAAAAACATATTTTAGTTTTTAAAATCCTTAGCTTATAGCAGTGCATAAACACGTTATTTAACAAAACAAAAAAAAAGCTTCTTTTCAATATTTTTAAATGCAGAGCTCGATAAATACTAATGGAATTTAAACAAATTTGTTTCCAACAAATACTCCTCTAATTATGTAGTTATTCCATTAAGATTAAAAGGGTTTTATGTACATAAAAAATAAGTCATTTCCCTAGACAGCTCATTCTTCATTTTACACAGCATAGCGCCGCGCGTCTTTTTAACAGCTAAATAAATCAATCCGTACTCTCTTTCGACTTTTTATGTTCTTCAATATCCAAAGCATCCATTAGTTGACAATAGCTTTGCAATAAGAAATCCATTAACATAATGTTTTATACAGGGTTCAATAGATAAGCAAAAAAATTTAAACCGCTGATCTAAATTCAATAAACCTAATGCTTGGTCTGCCATCTGAAAGCAAAGTTACCTTAAAACCTGTTTGCTCTGGTAAGTGCAGACGCTTTCTTTTCGGTTTCCTATAGAATTTCGTCATTTTTCTGGGTTGAAATGCTGACATATCGGTTCTTGCTCAGAGCTCAGAACGGATAAAAACGAAAACGTACGTCCTGCGTTAGTTTACTAAAGCAATTCCTTTCCATACATTGTTTAACTTTTTAAAGGTACAATGTTTCCGAAATCTAAGAAAGAAAAAAAAAGGGCAAAGAAAAAAAGCAACTAGAATTTCAAAATGTTTCCGTTAAGATAGACTCTTGCTACACAAATACAGAGTTAAAATTTTAAAACTATTCAATTTTAGGAATAATGCGCTTTTACTACATAAAATGTCTTTTGTTAACCTTGGTGCTCTTGTGGGAGGACTTTACACTCACAAGCTCGCACTTTTCTGCATTTAAACAAAACGTATTCATTGAAAATCCTAAACAAGTGTCTGAAATTGGTTGCAAATTTACTGTGGATTTGTTTGAAGTTATTTTTCGTAGAGTTACTTTGTAACCCAAAAGTACAATATTTTAATGCAAGGTTTATTATAAAATGCATTGTTCTTTCTTTCTGTACTGTAATTTTCACAACCAATTTCCAATTTATTCAATATGAAAAAGCAAGTAATATTAACAATTTAACCCCCTCCCCCCTTTCCCTACATTCTTTTCTCAAAAAAAAAAAGAGTAAGTATTTTTTTTTTTTTTGAGCAATCACGATTGCTTATTGTTCTCACTTGACTGTTTTGATGTCCTATCATTTTCTTTTCCCACCGCCACCCTCTGCAGCATCACCGTCGACCGGGTCCTCACGATGCTGCTCCTATAGCGAAAGCCGTCTCCAGGTTGCATCCATGTCCTACACACACGCGCATACATACACAACTGCACACACGCACACATACACACACACACAAACACATACACACACATACACCTACACACATACACACAATTACATACAAACAACTACCCACACATTCATGCCTGCACACAGACACGAAGACATTTGCCTACACACACATACACATACCCCCCCCCCCCCACCCACATACACACATTCATACACACAACTACTCACACACGTATGCCTGCACAGAGACACAAACACACATACACATACCCCTACACACAACACACGTACCCCCCACACACAAACACACACGCCTACATACACACGCTCGTGATTGCGAAAAACATAATTTTGAATTCAAGATATCAAAATTTTTTTTTTTTTTTTTTTTTTTTTTTTTTTTTGTCATAAAAATAAAGAGTTTGAATTTTTCACAAAAAATAATATTTGCTTGGAAAAGAAACATTTTATTTTAATTTTAAAATGATTATGATCAACCATTAGAAGAGTATTCTGTTTAGTACGCTCTCTCCCGCGGAGTGTGGCCACATTTTCATACAATCTTTACTAATAACAAAGCTGAAAGTCTGTGTCTCCGGATCTCTGTCTGTTACGCGCATAGCTCCTAGACCGTTAGGGGTGAACACCTTGAAGCGATTTTTTGAAAATTCGATTTTTTTTTTTCTATTCCAATTTTAAGAACATTTATCGAGCAAATTATCATAACGTGGGAGAGCAAATTATCATAACGTGGGAGAGCAAATTATCATAACAGGGGTGGGCAAATTAACATAACGAATTGACGAGAAATTCATCACCCATTTTTTGTAAATATACAGGCGAACCAAATGACCTTTCGACTTTCTACAACGAGCAAAGCCGTGAGGGTACCACTAGTATAGAAAAGAACCTTGACATTGTAGACGAAATCTAACTACAGTTTTGAAATCAGCATGTATCTTTAACCGTGAAACAACTCAAAAATTAAATTCAACGGAAATTTTGTTACAAACTGTTCCCCAATGTAATCTTTCTTCAAACACATAGCAAAACTGGTGATTAAACATACAATCTTCTACTGGTAAAGATTTTATTATCTTCTATGTTTCAGTAGTCTGAATTATTCAAAAAACTGCATAAATAACATTGCGAAATTTCAAATAAACTGTATAAAAAAGGGAAGCAAAATAGGTAGATCCCTTCACATTATAAGAAATATACTCGGAAAATCACGAAAAATAAACGTTCAAAATCCTACTAAAGATAAATTTTATATAAAACATCCAACATTCTTCTCTACATGGGTCTTTCTACGTTTAATAAATAATTGACCGAACATCAACTGAACAGAAGACACTAATCTTCAGGAATTTATCAAACACTATCTATCACGTCAAGAATCCCTAAAATGTTCATTACTTCGACGAAATAGGGATTAATACGTCCTTCCCAGCTGCACTAATAACAGAAAATATTCCTGCAGGAATTTATTCTACTCTAATACTTTCTATTCATTTATTGATATTTCTTCCATATTACACGAAGTTTAAGCCAGAATCAACGACGTCTTTTAAGAGATTAGGGGACTTTAAGATAGCGTTTGAAGGTGGCATTTTATTTAAGTTCTGGAGCATGTTTATTGAATCTTAATGAGGAATTTGTGAAAAGGAGTTGCCTTGTTTCGCCTTTCAGGTTTAAGATTAAACTTCACTTTCTGAATTCTTCTGGAGTAAATTTAATGGGAAGATATATTTTAAGTCAACTATTTTCGCAATACTTTACGTGAGCAGTTCTTTTAATCGCGGAAAGAGTGATCTTTAACAAGAATAGACTTTTTCACTTTTCAGGTTGGATCAAATTTCACTTATGAATTCTTCTAGAGCAGAGGTCTTCATCCTTTTTCCACCAAAGAGCACGTTCAAAAATACTAGCCGGACAACGAGCGCCATTTATTGTGTAAGATAAATTAATGGTTGGGCAATACAATTTAACTTAATACATCCCTTGTTACTATTTTTGTGTTAAATAGATAATTAAAAACAATGCATACAAAACCAACAAAGAATAATTTTTTCAATAAAGATAAGAAGAAGAAAGCTCATGCGATTTTCGCCATCTCATTTCCTTGACCAATGCTTCATTAGGATCTATGATGACATTCCTGCTATTAAATTAGTATTTTTTCTTGGGAATTCACTAAAAAGGGTTCACATTATTGGTTTGACTTTAAGTTGCAATAATTTCTCAATACCGCAGAAAGGGTTGTCCAACTCAT
This sequence comes from Uloborus diversus, assembly GCF_026930045.1. Lineage (NCBI taxonomy): Eukaryota > Metazoa > Arthropoda > Arachnida > Araneae > Uloboridae > Uloborus > Uloborus diversus. Next base: position 127,295,136 of record NC_072734.1, on the reverse strand, counting down.
CTCAGTACCATTAATGCTTAGTTATTAGGATATTTGATGACATTCCTGCTAGTAAATTAGTACTTTTCCTTGGGGCATTCACTGAAAAGGGTTCGTATTATTGGTATGAGTTTAATTTGCAATACTTTCTCAATACCACGGTAAAGGTTATCCAACCCATCTCAGTACCATTAATGCTTCGGTATTAGGATATATGATTCCCCCTCCGGTAAACTCCCAGAAAAGTAAACAGTTTACCAGCGTTAGAAATCCTTTGAAAGAACAACTGATCCTGTGGCTCAGTATAGAGGAAGATTTACTGGTCCGCAGACATAATGACTGATCCACTTAACTTGAAATGTAGTTTAGCATTAAGTATAGTTCTACATAAATGTATAATCATTTTATTTATAACTTATTTATTGTGTTTCACAAAATCTTTATACTGCTGTTCATTGGCTTTAGTGTAAAATTTATATCAGCATTAAAACAATACAATCAATGATGCATCATTAAAATTTCATAATTAACAAGAAAAAATTTCAAACCTAAAATGCGCATGATTAACCCATTAATGCCTGACATTTTTTTTTCAAAGATTTTTTGTTTACAGGTTGAAAATAGTGTTTAATAGACAGGAAAAATAATTAAAAAAATCTAATGCAAAAAATAAATGTTTTATTAAAAACAGAAAAATCGTCCCTAAAAAGGGACGCTAGGCATCAGAGGGTACACGTTTTTTCAACGACAAATATTTTTTTGCCGAAGATTTAATACTTGAAAAAAAAAAAAAAAAAAAAGAAACATTTTATAAGATAAAATAAGAACAGAAATTAACATAAATCGTAAATTGAGTTTAAAGGACAATTAAATATTGGTTTCATTGTTGTCATTCCACCTAACCAGCATGACATTATTTTGTTTCGCATCAAACATGTATTCAAAACTTCCTCTCTTTTCTTTTTTGAACAACGAAACTTTTGTTAATGGGCATTTTTCAATCCGATTCTTCCGTACTGTCCCGGTGACATTGAAACCTTTTTGTGACAAATGATCAATTAGTGCAAGAGAAAGAAATATATTGTCACAGTAAAGATCTAAGTTGGAATGCTCAGGTAACTCTGAAATTAAATCTACAACAACTGAACCCCCCATCCCCAAATTTTCAATTATAGGCACAGTTCCTGCTCCTTGGTAAGGTTCAAATTGGACTAAATACCCTAGTCTAGTATTTAGGCACCAAACCTTGTAACCAAAACGGATGGGTTTGCCACGAATAATTTTTTTGCAGTTGTGACGACCATAGTATGGTACCATACTTTCATCAATCGAAAGCTGTTTTTGTCTAGGTTGGAAGAACAAAAATCTTTCATTCAACATGCTAAATAAGGGTCTAAGTTTTCAACTTTGTCATTTTTGTTGAGTTTGGTGTTGTCAGCAAAATGTAAATACTGCATAATTTGCTCAAATGGATTTCTACTCATTGCAGAACTAATTGCTATGTTGTTGACATCAGTTGATGGACTCCAGTAGAGTCTCCGCTGGGGCAAGCATGCATATCCACTTGTTAATAGGATAGCCAAGAATAAACGCAGCTCCTCTCGCGTTACAGAAAAGGATGTATTGTTCTTTTGTCGAGCATAGAGGGTGCTCTGAAAAACAAATTCATCCAGTATTTCATCTGTAAAAAAACTCTTCAAATATTGACACTGGTGTCATTCAACACTCAAAAAGCTTGGTGTTTCCACATTCCATACATTATAATTTTTTTTATTGATGGATATATCTTTCTTAACCCAATTTCTTTCTGTATTTTTTTTCTTTATTTTTCTGCGTTTGCTTGGAAGATGCTGCTCAACATAATCATTGTCATTTGGCTAACTATCTCCAACACATACTACTTTACCCTGATTAATTTTTCTAATGGTCATTGTAGCAGAAGATTTCAACTGTTGACCTGATAATTGATTAACATCAACTGAGTCATCCGGCCCACTGTCTTCGTCAGTAATTTCACTAACTTGTGAAGGTGGACAAATGCATATATCAGCCTCCTTGAATTCTTCATCATCAGAGAGCTGTTCCAGAATTTCTAAGGCTACTTCAACAGTCAGACTAAACAATGAGAAAATCTCAATGAATTATTGAAAATTATTAATGTCAATAAAAAACTCAGGTTTCAAAGAAGTTAATTTTTGAAACAGTTAGCTTTTAAAATTTACCTAATTTTTTTTCAAAATTGCAGAAAAAATTATTACTGAAATATCTTTAAAAAAGGTAGTTTTATTATTAATTAGTATCTTTAATTTTTAAAAATAAAACATATTACCTATTTTTTAGTCTGAAAACATTTAATAACTTCTTTTGAGGCCAATTATGAATTCTAAGCAAGAAACTAGCAACGATTCAACAATGCAGCCTTTACTGCCTAGCGTCCCTTTTTAGGGACGCTCTTAAATTGCTATAAAATCCATAAAATTTTTAAAATCTACAAAAATGCAAGAAAAGGTAAACTGAAATATTGATCAAAGTAACATATGTATCAAATACAAATTGATTTACTTGTTAAAAATTTTGAAAACTTACTTTTTTGTTCTTGACATTGTGAACAATGAAATTCTTCACGAAGATCATAACAAAATGGTTACAGAACACACTTTATAACGATTATGTGCTCCATCTGTTAGTAACGAATTGAAACAATACTAAAGCAATAAATGAACACAATTATTGAGTTGAAATGTTTACTTTTGGGAAATTGAGACACAATTTTTGGACCATCCCTAAAAAGGGACGCTAGGCATTAATGGGTTAATTTAGGCAACGGAAACTAACCAGTAAGCATCACATTATAAATTTTTTGCACGTGTTGTAATATTTGAGACTGAATCACTTAAAGCTACCGTTGTTTAAATCCTTGATTTTCTCCAATGTTGTCGTGTCAATTTCCTTGTCGTTGTGCGCTAAAGTAAACTCTAACAAATGTTTCTAAGGGGAGAACTAAATTCATTTTTTCAGTGCCATTATGAATTAAATTTCACATAAACTTCAGAAATGCCAAAGCAAAGCATAAAAAATGTTCAGATGATTCCACAAATTATTAAGGACAACAACTAGGCAAAAACTGTTTTCAAATAAATAATTCGAAATAATAATGCAACGATTTTCAATACATGTACTATTCAATAGTAAGGTACAGTAAAACAATCCTAGAGTATCTATTTCTGCTTTAACTGGAATATAACTCTAATATTTTATATTTACATCATTCCGCAAAAAGAAACGTTGATGGCATTTTTCTTCAACAAAGTTCTGTCTTCAGATAACTAAATATAGATCTCTCTTTCAAAAGAGATTCTCAAACAACTAATATAACCGTACTTTTTTTAAAAACTATTTTCTTAGGTATGATTGTCTGTTTTCAATGAAATATTCTCATTAAAATATAAAACAACGACATCAGAAAAAAACATCGACCGTAAAATATCAACGTCTTTTAGAAATTTATGTTTTTTCCGATGTCGTTGTTTTATATTTTAACTTAAAAGTTTCGATGGTAACACCATCGATGTTTTAACAAAAACATTGATGTTTCCAAAACATGAAAGTCGCTGTCGCACCCTTACTTCAAGTAGACTTTTAATCTCTCTCTTACTTTTGAATGCGGACCCCACTTCTCTTTCTCTTCCCATAAACGAGTGGATGTTTCAGCACGTTTAAGATCGCTCCTAGCTTACATGGTAATTTTTCTAACATTTATGAAGGTCACAATTCGTCAAATTTTAGTTCTAATTATAGTCAAAATTATTGTCGTGCATTTCAAAATACTTTGAATTTCAATGAAAGAAAAACGAGATTTAATGATTCGACAGAATGAAATACATGAACTAAAAAATCCCGAAAATTATTGTAAACAAAAAGTCAGTCGATAAAATTAAAAATATATATATACGTTCGTAAGTTAGCAAATTGAAATTATGAAAAAATCGTTTTTGGAGAACAGTAGCTTGCTTTATTTGAAAAATAAAATTATGAGTTTTTGCATTTCATAGGTCGATATAAAAGTAAAGAAAAATCGAATAGCAATAGCTATTTTCGAGATTATATGAGGCAGTGAGAAGCAAAGAGATGTAAGTGGAGATTTTTGAGTTTTGAGTAAAACGCGTTTGAAGTTCTGGTCCTAGGTAGGCTTTCATCGAAAAGTTTTTCTAAATCATGCTGTGTAACAGTACCTACCAGGACTACGAGTACTATCTCCTGTACGAAGACAGAGGAGAGGTTCACCTACCATTTGTACTGATTACCTCAAAATTTCTAGTTTTGGCACTTACATCCCTTTGCTTCTCACTATCACATGTCTTTTTCTATTCTTTAAGAGCGCATTTATGGGGAAAAAATTCGAATTTTTGAGTTTCTTACGTGATAAATTTTATTTTTAATTCACTTTTTATCGTAAACATTGCTTTCGGAAAATAAAGAAACCGACAGTCACAAATGGCAACACTAATTCCTATTTTGGCTTCAATTGAATTTTTTTGAACAAAATTTTACTACACTGTTGAGTTTTTTTTTTTTTTTTTTTTTTTTTCCAAGTTTATTCGTTTGTCCAGGTTTCATGCAATGATAAAATATGAAAGTTATTAATGTTTTATTACATTTTTTTACTTAACACATGATTCATGCTGAATTTAATAATGTTTTTTTTTCTTTGAATTATTGATTTTTATTTTAACAAAGAGTAAAGTTAAACGGAGCTAAGTTACAATTAATAGAATTACAACAAAATCAAAATTAAATTTTTGAGTTTAGGATTTTAACTAGAGTTGTACATTGCAATAAAAATACTATGCAAACATCGTCATTATTAATAGTACTTAAAGCTAGTAAAAATTGCTGTTGGAAATTATGCACCTTTTTATCCTATTTTCCATGAAAGTGAGGATAAATAATTCATCCAAAACTAAAGAAGCTCACGCTCCGTATGTCAACATCAATTACATACAAAAATTAATGATACAAATTATAAGTTTGTCGTGAAAATTAATATTTTACGTTATCAATAACTATTTATGTCAAGAAATAGAATCGTTTGTAATTGAATAGTTTCTTTTAAAAACCAGTCGAGCGATAAAATTGCAAATTTTAGTAAACCATCTATATCACCATATTAAATTATTCAATGATGATTACAACATTGCTTATCGAATCACCCCATACCTAAATATGTATCCTTTATAGTTTAAAAAATTATAATCCTTGTAAAAAAAATTTAATACGAAGGTCAAAATGCTTTTTTGAAATTTTAGGGTTTCTCGTTTAGCTGATTTTTTGAAATAAACGGTTCAATGTTTTCGTTGTGTGAATTCGCTTCGATTTAATTTATCACAATCTCCAACTTCGGAAAATTTTAATAGCACGAGAAACTGCATTTTGATTTTCATTAATAACTTTTCTCTATTTCCTGAAACAGAAAATTATAAACATGTTCAGAAATTAAATATTTCAAATTTTGGCACTAAAAAGTTGTTTTAGCGTTGTTGGTTTTTTGAGTTAAAGGGTTCAAATTTCTTCCGCAAGCGTTAGTATTCAGATGTCTTAAATTTTGAAAAAAAATTTAATAGCTAAATTTAAAAAAAAAAAACATTTCTTGTACATGTTCTACGTTAAGAACGCAGTTTGGTTGAAGTGAATTTACCAAGCGTTCACAAGTGATTGCGACCAAATAAAAAACAAATATCCTATTTGAAAGAAAAAGACCTTTTATGTAACATTTCTAAAGATTATATTGAGGTTAAATAAAGTGCTTGTTTCTGCACCGTTACCGTCACAAAGTCAAATTCATCTTCAGTATTCTGTTTTACACAAAGCCGACCAGAAGCCATGTCAGCCTAGTCGGAAACTAGGGACCCGGCTTGAAATTGAAGCAGCACAAATTTGTTACTTCTGTGGGGGATAGGAACCTGGCGACCAAACTGACCAGGGACCCCTTAGCTCTCGGCTGCCCTGGGTTTACAGCATGCTGGATATAAACATCACATATTTTAAGCCTATTTTTTTCACACAAAACTATCTGTTCGAAATGAAATGCAAAAATACTAATTTCACCCAGCATTTTAACGGTGCCAAGAGTGAGTCTCAATTTTTTTTCTCTTAAAAAAGATCGATTGCAATCAATAGGTTTTAACATTTCTATTTCAGACAACGATTAAATCGTTCCGAACTAAGCATTTTAACGTAAGTTTTTAATGTGTCGAACTACCGATAGTAATTAATAGGACATGAATGTGGTCATTGTCGATGACGATTACAGCGTTCCAAACTGAACAATAAATAATCGGTTTTTTTTTTATGGTATTCATATTTTTAATCTGACATTTACTTTCAATCACGATTTCTTTTTTTTTTCCTTCTCTTTTTTTTTTTTTCCTTTTGATATGATCAGAGGATCGTTCATTTTTTCCCACCCGTACATTGAACTCGTTCATTTCAACGACTTCGTTCATTTCAAAAAGTTGGAGGAAAAAATTGCAATGGATCAGGAATATTCTGAAAGGAAAAGAACTAAAATTACGTAAAAGTAAGAAAATATGCCAACAAAAATTTAATCAAGAAATATTTTACTTATGTTTAGATGCATAAAGCATCAGTAAAATGTTCTAAATCAAAAACTTCTCAACGTTCTAAAAAACGGCCGTTCATTTTTACGAGATCTATCGGCACCGCTCATTTTAAAGAGTCGTTCATGAACGACACATCCCAAGATTAGATAGTTCCAAATTGAACAGTTTATAATCGATTCCTCTGCGAGAACAATATAATTCCTCCAGCACTTTAAATTCGAAACGCGCGGCTCACTTAGAACATCGGAAGAATAGTCCCAAGAGCGAACATCTGCCGCAGAAGCGAGCACAACTTGACTCCAGTGGAACAGAAGGTTTGGAAACAACACCTGAAGAGAGCCTCCCGTCGAGCTATAAATAGAATACCATAACTCGGATTCAGAATGCGACGACTAGGAAACTGGAGAAAATTATGCAAATTGCGAGCAGCGTTTGAAAGGAAATTCGTACCGCTGATTTCTTTGTGTTCGTGATGAGATGCAGATTCAAAACGAATTTCATTCACGTGACAGAAGCCATGACTGACAAAACGTTGATCCATTCACGAATTCAATTATGTCGCTTTCTAGCACTCAAGGTTTGTTGATCCGTCATTAATTTATTATAATGGAAGTTATAAGTAAGAGCGAATTCTAAAATATGGCCCCGAGGAATAATAATACAATGCCTTGCGGTGGTGGCGTAGGAAAGGGGGTGGCCCCTGGGTCTGGACCCCTCGCTTGAAGCTAAACATTAAGCAACAGTAATTTAAATTATTCCATTCGGCTTAAAATATTTTTTTAGTCATCTAATCAATATAACATATGTAATACTGTATATGTAAAATTAAAATAAAATGAAATCGGCTTGAATTAACGTTTCCAAGTATCAGAGTTGGCTGACTAGGCATGACACCCCCTTGATGAATTTCTAGAAACGTCATTGCCTTGAGGTACGAAAGTTATGATTACAATCAAAGCTTAAATAATAACAAAAAAAAAAGTGCGAGAAATCTATGTATCGCTCGTTGGAAAAAAGAGTGCCACACTACGAAATTTTTAATTTTCTTTTCTTTTTTTTTTTCGCTTAAAGGACGTTATCTTCTTTGGAAAACAACGACAGATTTTTTGTTCGAATATTAACCATTGGAGAGCACAGCAAACTTACTTTTCTTAATGCAAATTGCCCGAAGAATTAACGTCAAACGCTTTCCCTGTAAAATTTCATTTCTGCATATTGTGGCACTCTTCTTCCAAATTAGCAATGTACAAATTCAAAGCATATAACAAAACTTAATTTCATGTGTAAATAGTATGAATTTTGTCTAATACGTAAAAACTCACATACGAGAACTAATATCAAATTTATTATTTTTTTAATACCGATTCAAAGGAGTCGTAGCGCTAAGAACAACTTCGAACAAGTCATCTTTCAAACAATAACTGCTTATATGGATCAGCTTCGTACGCCCCATATGGCTCGCAGGCTACCACTGAATAAGAACAATCTTGGTCAAGTAACTTTTCATACAGTTTTTTTTTTAATCGAGCTCGGTTCATCCATTTAGGAGGTAATTTGAAATGACGGGCCTGTATGGAGGCTCAAAATTTGCACCCAAAAGAAGGAAAAAAAAAAAGAGTTCTCTGTAAACCTGAAACAGATGTATGCAATACTTTTGCTTGGACAACGACAATGTTGGATCTACAACTTTTCCGAGCAGGGGCAAAAATTTGAAACTGCCGCCCTTACATATATATATTCATCTTTCTTGAAGTTTTTATACAAAGTTTCAGCGAAAAAACCCCCCACAAAAATTGGATGAATTTACCATCCCTGGAAATAGACGCCCGGAGCAAAAGCCCCCGCCTTGCTTCCCCCTAGATCTGGCACTGCATTTGCTAAAACTTATTTATTTATTTTTATTTATTTTTTAACTTATCTTTTGCACCAATAAAATTATCTGGCAACTCAAAAATATGTGCAAAAAAATTTTTTTTTTTAATTTTCTGTTTCCTCTTGTTGAATTTATTCGACTCGACAGTTGGAGCAACGTTAAAGATATAGACCTTTCGAAAATTGAGTTGAAGTGCAAATTTTGTATCATATTTTGTAGAGTAAGTTCACCTGCATGTCATTCATCTAGTTTAGCAATGTTGTCACCGCTTTCCTTCCAAAGAAAAAAGTATCATTTTAAAGTTAAAAATCTTCAACATTGTGTCATGGCACCGTAATAAAAAGCTAATTTCCCCCAAAGTTATGTACAGGGGTGTCCCGATAGAGGGTCACAGGAGGTTCTTCCAAAAATGTCCTTTTTCGACAAATTTTGCCTGACGATCCGGCAAAACTATCATCATTCGACAAAATTTGGAATTCTATTCGGCAAAATTATTATCATTCGGCGAATTTTGGAGTTCCATTCGGCAAAATTTGGAGTTCCATTCGGCAAATTTGAGAATTTCCGCCCTGATAAAAAAAAAATAAGTTCAGGACACCCCTGGGTTATGTACAGGACCGGATTTGGAAGTGTGGAGGCCCCGGGGCAACGAAGGAGTGGAGGCCCCTAATCAGGGTTTGAAAAGATCATCATATTTTCGAAAATACCCGATACTTTAATGTACATCCGAATATTTTGATATATATGTATATATCCGATTTATTTGATCCGTGAAAGTTAGGCTATTTTGTAAAAATTTTGGTTGTGGGGACTCCTTTGTTGTGGAGACCCAGGGGCAGTAACCCCGCCTGCCCTCCCCTAAATCCGGCCCTGGTTATGTATTTCAGATTTTGATCTTGGAAATGTTTATTGTTTATTTGACTTGATATAGAAGGGTGTATGTTTCGTGTCCTAGAAAGAAATGATGAAAAATAGTAACGATAAAAAATTATTTCCTGTTGCTGCAAGCCCCTCACAAACATTTCTAGGTAACGTAGTGAACATTTGCAGCAATTTGTAGTTAATCAAAATGCTGGAAAATTTGATATTAAATGTTGCCTATATTATGGCCAAAATATAGATTTAAATGGGAAAGCCTTTGAATAATGGTATTTTATGCAAAATTCAATTATTTCGATGTAGCCCGTGGAAAAAAACACATACAGTCAGAAATCTTAGAGTAAAAATCGTATTCGTTGGGATAAAAAGGGAAATGAAACGTTCAAGAAATATCTCAAGGGGTACAGTCTAATTTTTTGAACTAACTGAACCAAAGACTTTATGTCAATCAAAAAGCCTTAACTAGTACATTAACACTTAAAATATATTGAAGAAAAATCTTAAGTGAAAATTTTTCTATTTCTAAGAAGAAATTCTTATCATTCTAATAGAATTTCTCAAAACTGCGGAAAATACCTGAAGAACAAGTAAAAAAGCTTATAATAAGGTATATTAATTCTCACGACAAAAAAGTCTTAATTATCAGATGAAAACTTCTAGTAATTAAAGAGAAAATTTTTAACTAAACAGCAAAACTAATTACCAAGAAGAAAATAATAAATAAATACAAAACAGTAGAGAAAATGTATAATTACTGAGAGATGAATTTCTTAAAAGCTTCAAGTTTAGAATATTCATAATAATAGACAGAGATTTTTTAAAGATTCGATAAGTGTGTTGTACGCATTGAAAACTAAAAACACGCTTAAAAAATTTAGTCAACCATATTTCTAATGATGATTTATAGTTTAAATAAAATTAAGAATCGTAAAAAGTAGGATGAAAAAAATTTGAAAATTTTTTAAACATTGCATTTGAATGTTTAAATACAAAATGTCAAACATTTTACGAGTTTAAAACTAAAATGGTATGCATCTATATTTCTGCCATTTTTCATTTCTTCACCAGAAAGTTACGTTTTTTTACAAAATTGGAACTGATCTTGATTCTGGTCTTCACTGCTTTCATATGCAGTGAACCTTCGGTATTTCAAACTTTGATGAGCCGAAAACTTCGACAAGCCTTTACTGCCGTCTAAATGAATAGATAATTAATGTTATTTATTATCGATTAGCCAAATTTGGTAGAGTCGAAATATTCAATGAGTTGAATTTTATTTCCTGACGGGTCTTTAGATTTTCCTTGCTAACGCAACTCCAAAAAATCGAAGTCCCACAAATATGTATTTCACTCATTCAAAATGAATTCCACTCCTCTATACAAAATGTCAAGACTTATTTTCACGCCATGAAAAAAAAAACCCTAGATGACTTAAAATCAATCGTTACTGTGAACAGTTTCGTATTTCCCTGTGAATGATGGAGTTGCGTCTTGAACAGCAAAACAGGCTTCCATTTTTTTTAAACATTTGCACGTAAAACGGCGAAAGGTCATCGTTTATTCAACAAACGAGCCTTTTACTAAATTTTCCAAAGAAATCAAACATACTGTGAAGTCCTTATCTCCTTTCCGGACTTGTTTACTAAAACGTACGCAGCAGCTAAAGTAAATGAATGTCGACAAACGTCATAAATACAAGATAAAGGTGACGCGAAGACAAGATTACGGGCTTGAAAAATGAAGAGTCGATTTACAACACAAAATGTATGGGCGCCGTGAACGGGAACATGCTGGAAACATAAATTCACATTACAGAGCTGACATTCATTTGGAAAGTTTATGCGAAGTCATTTCTTTCGTGAAAGACGGTAATGTTATCTTTGGTATTTGTTTGAGGATGAATGATAAAGGGGTAAAAACGGAAGCCATAATAAAATATTTTCCTTCCTCTCAGTACAGCTATAAAAACACTGTCCCTAATTTTCCTTCTTTTTTTATATAATTCAGAACTATCGTTAGTGCACGGAATGTGTGACTAAAATCAATGGTGCTTACCAGTAATTCTAAGAAACTAGCTAAAAACCATAAAAGAAAAAAAAACTTTTTTTTTTTCATATATTCTTACACAGGAAAATTTATTAATGTATTTCCCCGCCATTTTTCTTTAGAACTTATTTCTTCTTGTAGGAATACGATAGGAGACAGAGGAATCTAGAAGGGACTCCATTACAAAATCATTTCCGAAACAGAAGTCGTTTTTAGGCTGTCTCTGAGAGGAAGGGGTTCGGGAGGTCTCTCACGGAAATCTCTCCAGTTAAAATCAAATAGGTGTTTTCATCAAGAAATTGGTTGAATTAATCTAGAAAAGGTTTAGTTGAAACTTTCATACAGGTAATACGTTTCATCAATTTAATTATGATTTTTTTCAATACCATAAAACTGTTTATATGCATCTCTCTCAGTTGTAAGTCAAAGAAGTGCCGAAAAAAAATACAAACTGACACCAGAAAAAAAAAACTTGAATTTACTTCTGAGAAATCAAATCTCGTTTGTCGCAATCAAGTTTGAGACGGTGGTAATCTACAAAGAAACAAAAAAAAAAAAATTATTCGAAGAATGATAAAAGTACGCACAAATTATTTTACTTACCTACCTATATACCGTATAAAACTCGAATAAATATAGCAAAAGTGCAAAATAATGCTTCTAAAATCAAAACTAACATTAGAAGAAAGACAGCAATGTTCTAAAATTCCATTAGAAACTAATGTTTCCAAAACACAGGAGGGACCATAGCTTTAATTAACTTCAAATGATTGTATTTGGACATACGCCAACAAAACACACGTAAAAACCAAAAGCAAAAAAAAAAAATAATAATTAAATACGCTGTGAAAACATTCCTAATCTGAAAAAAAATAAATAAATAAAAAAATAAAGAACAATAATAATAGTAATAATATAAAGAATCAATGAGAAAAAAAAAACATTTATCACCTGCAAAAAATAATAAAATATGAAAAAATGTATCGTCTGCAAAAAAAAAAAATTACCAAACGAAAAAAGAATAAGAATCAGTATGATGCGAAAAATTTATCGTCCACTAAAAAATATAAATAAATAAATAAATAAAACACATAAAGCAATGGATCATGTGATTCTCTATGTCGCTGTCTATAAATGATGCCACACAGTTTTTCAAAATCCCTAACCGTCTCAACCCCCACACTTTTCCATTTATCACAAACATACTTCTATTTTTAAAAAAGTGTTCGATGTCAGACTTCTTGTTACAATCTCCCTCCCTCCTTCTTATCACAAACTGTCACAATTTCACAAGCCCTTCTCCTCACTCAATGAATGACATAATTTGTCGACAGCTTCTATCTGGTAAGACAACACGACATCACTGGACTCTTTCAGCCTAACCGGAACATATATTATATGTCCCGCAGATATTTATTTCCAAAACTCCGTATGGGATAAAAAAATTTGAAATTTTGTAGAGTGTAATGTCCCACTGTTTTTCTGTACTTTGTAATTTTTACCGATAAATACCAATTTTACCTACTTTATTTAACCTACAAAAAGACTAATTTAACTGTTTTTTGAAAAGAAATAAACGGTCTTGAAAGAGTTAAGGTTCCCCACATAAAGCAATGAATCACGTGACCCACTATCTACCAATAACAAATACAATAGAATGAGTAACGACCAGCCACCGTAAAGCAAAATATACAAGTGATTGCTCAAAAACTTCAGTTGTGCTTCGCTGATTCAGAGATATCTCTCAGATGTGCGTCAGTAAAATACTTTAATGTATTCTGTTTTTCTGCAATTCATTTCAAAACTTCCGTTAAAAAAATAATCTCATTCAAATACCGATATTTCTGCTTTAACACGCAAATATTAAATTGAGTTCGAAAAAGTTCTTTAAATTATGCTATAACCTAAAAAACTTCACTTCTAAAATACTTCAAATGATCGGTGAATATGCAAGTTACATAAATTTAATTTTGCTTTAACTTTTTTTCTGTTAACATCGTTTTCAACTACAAATTAATTCATTAAAACAAACGTATTTGATCTAGAATAAAGATTAATTTCATCTGTACGTCTCTTTCACATATTCTTTTTGTTTGCACCGACGCATAAGTAAAAGATTACAGCACTCCTTTTACGCCACTGCATAAAGTATTAAGGTAATTAAATTTACAAAAAAAAACTTGAGAATTGTAAAAGAATGGCTGATACGTTAAGTAAAAAAGTCATTAAAATTCAAAATGAATAAGATTAGAATTTGAGCATTCAAATTTATCTCCTTCTCTCTCTTTTTCTCTTTTCTTCTTTTACAGCTGAATAATTTAATTTTTCAGAATTTGCTTTATTTATTTAATACGATAGTTATAATTTGCAAACTTGAAAAGAACTTAGCTGCCCCAGGCTGCCATCTTGTTGCACAAGAACGATATTGCTATAATTCAGCTAATAATTATGGGTTAATATTTTGCAGTTACTCAGGAAACTAATTTAAATTGTTGGAATTATATGTAGTAACTAGTGATGTGCAGGATCGTTAAAAAAGTGGATCCGCGGATACGGATCTGGATCATTAGTATCAAGATCCGCGGATACGGATCTCAAAATGTTTTTGCCCAATTCAACTATCCAAGGGTAAAATTTATTACGGAAGGTATTCCCGTCACTATAATAACACTGATTCTTCAAAAAATGTCATCTACTGCGAAAATATAATAAAGTCTATGATTTATTCTTTGAAGAAATCGCCATTAAAATTGATGGAGAGTTGGAAGGAACGGGTCAGCGCAGCATTAATGCTTAGATAGAATGAAAAATTATTTCTAGCTTGCTCGGTAGATGTAGAATACAGGAGCAAGAATGTAAAGTTGCTACTGGATAGGTCTAGAAATAATTTTTTCGCATTTTAGTTGAACATAAATGCAGCGTTGACCCATTCCACCCAAATTACTCCGACCGACGGAATAACAGAACCTTTACAAACAGTAAACAGAGACTTTTGTGTCACTTTTTTTGAAGGATGCCGGGAAAAACCAAAACGAAGAAAAACAGAAACCCCATATCAATAATAAAAACTAATATTAAACTAAAAATAAAAAAAAAAACATGTCTCAGAGGGCCGTTGGCTTCTGAAATGATACCTTATAATTTAAATAATGAATAAAATCTAATTTTAACGGAATTTAAGAGTCTTTTATTCAAATATGGAAAATTTTTTAGAAAAGATCCGTTTAAGATCCGTCAAAAAAGTAACGGATACGGATCTTTATTTTTCCTCGGATATCTGCGGATACGGATACGGATATCCGGAACATCACTATAGTAGTAACAAAATCAGGGGCGCCGACTTGCAAAAATCATTGGGGGGGCTGGCCCAGTCATCACCAGAGGTTTAGGGGGTTATGTAATCCCATGGAGGTTCCCCCCCCCCAAATAAAGGTCGATTTTTGTGCCTTGAAAATGCCAATTTACATATTTTCTGGTGTGTATAATTTAAAAAACAAACAGTATGTGGCATGGCGTTTTCAAAGTAAAACAATCCAAAAATTGGTATACAAATTTTTCTGGTTCAACTAGATCATGTCACTTGTCTTAGTAAGAGACATTTTTTTGTTCTATTTTATGGGGAGTCATGCAGTGCCGTAGCTAGGCATGGAAAAGGTAGGGCGCTTGACTTGCATTGAAGGGCACTGCCAGAGACGCCGACTTAAAAAAATATCTGGGGAAAGGGGGCATGCCGCAGGAAATTTTCTAAATTTGAGATGAAAAATAGTGAGTTTTAAAGTTTTTTTAAAATCATATAATCAACATTAGAACCACGAAAACTCGACAAGCCCGACACATATTTTTTGGCTTCGAAAAACGGAAGAAATAAATACAAACACACACAGTATTTTTGTAAAAGGAAATTTAATTTACGCATGCTTTTTAAGGCCAGTTGTATTTACATTAGTGATATCGGCTAACATATTCAAGTGTAAACGCAGTCTCTCAATGTCTAGGTCATTTTTGAAAAACTCAGTTGATTTTTCAAAATGTTCTCTTCTCTTTCACCTCTGTTTAATAAAAACAAGCACTCTTGTTCAACTGCAATGACCTGTGTGCGTCTAGTTGATGTAAATCGCCCAATAATGCAAAATTGCACCATTTTACAAACCTCAATGTATATTGCCTTGTAGTACAGTCAACTCCCGTCTTACGCGAGGGATGCATTCCAAGACCTCTCGCGTAGGTCGAGTTTTCGCGTTGTGGAAAAGGGTATGTGTAAAATTTTTTATAAACGTACCCAATTATTTTAGACATTGTAAACACCCCCTCAAACTGTTAAAAACCATCTCTTAACTAACTGTACATTACTGTCTCTTACATAAAGAACTGAATGTTTACTTGTATTTAAAAAAAAACGTTTTATTTAACATAAAATACTGCTACGATGTACAAAATCAATGATTAATGGGAAAGAAAGAAAAAATAAACCGGTATACGGTAGACACAGTATATAGTAAGAAAAGCAAATGCATCTTTAGTTATACTGTGCAGTCGATCAATTAATGATATTCGTACACAATACATGAGCAGTTTCCATTTTGATAAATTTTTGCAAGACACTACTCGGTGAATTTTTACGGATTTCCTTTTCTTGACTTGTAATTGTATGTACGGAAGAATCACTCATACCTAATTCTCGTGCTACCTTCAACGCATTTTTTAGTTGACCATCAGCTTTTCATGAAGCTCTAGCTTTTCTTTAATTGTCATGAAACTTTCTCTTTTTATCTTCACAATCTTTAGATGAAACAGCGCTCTTAGGTGTCATTATATTTCATTAACTTTCGCATTTAAAATGAAAAGGGAACTTCTACTCTCAGCGATGCTAAAAGGATAAAGATCCATTCATGAAAAAAAAAAAATTTTTAGTAGCCAATAACAAAGCTGATACGAACACACCACGATTCCCTTCCGAGAATTTTCGTGTTGCGGTGAGGAATTCGCGTTAGGTCTGAATACTGGAGAAAAAATCGTGTTATAGCTATTTCGCATAAGTAGCGCGAGTCAAATGTTTTCCTTTGGGATTTTGAAAGTGTGCGGTGAGCTGCCTTCATTGTTTTCATACTTCTTTGGAAACGTCGATTCCGAGGAAGGGAAGGATCATCATTTTGTGAAGGTTTTCTTTTAAACACGATTCCCAAAAGTATTCAAAACTATCACGCCTCCCATTTTATATACAAATCAAACTCTCATATATATTTTTCCAGATCAGCAACACTTAGGTGAGCGCGCCGCAGCGCTGCCCACCGGCAACAAACTTGACCCGTAAGTTCGCGCACTGGGACAAATTTTTACAGTACTCACAGCACTGTAACACTATCACCATTCGCACCACTCGTTTTCAGTAAACCTGCTTACACAACCGTAATAATTATTTGTTTTAACTCATTACTGAATATATTTTACAAGGTAAACTATCTTCAAACAAGGAAAATAAAAGATAAATTAATGAGTTTAGAAAGCAAAATGTAACTTATAATTTTCTTGATTTGTTGGGGGGGCTCTGCCCCCTCAAAAATATTTTTGAGGGGGCTCGGGCCCCCTCAAGCCCCATGGAGTCGGCGCCACTGAACAAACTTGTAGCATAAATACCCAAAAAAGGAATCGTATTGATCGTTTATAACTGCATAGAGAAAGAACTTTTACTACATACAAAGGCTTAAAAGTTTAAAAAAAAAGCAAAGTTTAAAAACTAAACATCCAGTGAAGCAAAGGAAATAGAAGTAGCAAAAATAACTTTAAACTCATAATGTAATAGTTAAAAAATAATAATAAAAAAATGTCTAGAACAAGTGAATTTTGGGTGTAGTGGTGAAGAAATTGTACGGCAAAATTGTTTTAAAAATTTATCTATAGGATCTTGAAGTGAACTAAAATAAAATTCTTAGAAAGAAATTTTCTCTAGGATTATTTCAGATAAAACTATTTCTCATAAGTTAAAAATTTTATACTGTTTCAAAGTCGAACTGCGTACTTCTTTTAAAATCCTTAAACGCGATGACTTTCCGAGACCTATCAGTCGACGGCTGGAGAGAATATTTCTTTAAAATCCCTTGAAAATTCAATAGCTATTGATCCACAAAAATAAGAAAGCCTGTGATGCAAATAAGAGTCGAGAAGAAATCAAAACACTTCACACTTCAGTTTTTTTTCCTCTTTCTTCTTTTATTTATTTTATTTTCTTACTCTGAGAAATCTCTTGCAATGTATGTCAAAGGGCATTTTTTTACTCCTTTAAGGATCGGTAAGAAAATAAAAATATTAAGTTTCTCGTCATATTGACAGTGTTTTCAGAAAACATTTTTAATAGGCTACTTGGTAAGATTAAAAAAAACTTACGGGAAAAAAACTTATGTAGGTGAAATTAGCATATTAACGAAAACATATTGTATAGATTCTGAACAGAGGAAGCTCTGAAAACATAAATTCCCCCCTTTTATGCATAACATATATGGACCTCCTCCCTACTAAACGTAGCAAGTTAATTCATTAGTTATTACTTCCTTTACAAAAAAAGGAAGTATTGTATTCGTGAAAACATTTTCACTCAAAAATTGACCTTAATTTTCATTTTGCTCACCCCTAATGAATGTTGAGGTTTTTTTTTTTCAACTCGACCACACGTGGATAAGTGTCTAAGAAAGTATAGACACGCGAAATATCCATTTTGACGATTCCCGAGAAAAAAACAACGAGTTTTCTGGTGACGTCTGTATGTACGTATGTATGTGCGTACCGTGCGTATGTGCGTATGTATGTCGCATAACTCAAGAACGGAATATCCTAGAAAGATGAAATTTGGTACGTAGACTCCTAGTGGGGTCTAGTTGTGCACCTCCCTTTTTGGTTGCATTCGGATGCTCCAAACGGGTTCTTTTGCCCCTTTTTGGGGGGAAATCATTGTTAATTTCGATGTAAACTCAAGTGGTGTTATAATTTGGAGGACACTTGGCGATGTATCGCCAGTCTTTTAGTCGCCAAGTTTTTTCGCCAACTTGGCGACTTTTTAAAATTTTCATTTATTTATTTATTTATTTATTTTAAATCTGGTTTCAATTTTGCCACTGTTGGTGATATTTAAAGAGTAAACTATTGAATCACATTAAAACTCCCAATAATGAGAAAATGACATTAGATTGGAGTAAAAGGAAGTCATGTGATGCACACATCAGCTCGTTTCTTAATTACGTCAGAACCCCCGGATGCAAAACCAATTATTCCAACAAAAGTATTGCAACTCGAAAGCATAAAAATATAATTTCTATATTATTTTTATTCATTTTACCTGCATATTTTTCAAAAATTCAGTTGAAGAGAAAATATTGGAGGCGATTATATTTGTGTGTGTGCATAATTTTCAATTGACTTATTGTACTACAATTTCTAGAACTTGTATTTGAATGAAAGATTCTAGTATTTTAAATGACAAAAAGTTTTTCAGGTTTTAGATTCATTTGATGAAATTTATGGAGGAAAATAAACGGATCGAACTGTGAAAAGGGTTCAGTTTTTGTGGTCATGTATTATTAAAATGAAAACACAAAAAAAGAATAGCAAAGTTTTTTTAAAAAAAAAGAATGTTTTGCAATATTGAAGAGAATGTATGGCAGCTTCGAAGCAGCTTCTGATTATAGTAGTTTCTCCTGGCATTTGAGACTTTGATTACATGGTCAACTTACGGAAACCACATGTCTTAATCGACATGTTCTTTTTGCGTTTAAAATAATTCTTGCGTGTGTTTATTTTAAACGCAGGACTTTCTAATCAAATTTTATTACCTCGTAGCTTCTTTTGACCAGTTCCATTACTATGTTTTGCAATATATATAGGCATAGTACGAAGTACTTAACAAAGGCATTCATTGGTTACTAGAGTCAAGTTCACAATTTCACGTCACAGTTTAGTTATTTAAATTATACATTTTAGTTATAGATTAGACAATATATAGTTTAGTTACTTAATATACAGTTTAGTTATAGATTAGACAATATACAGTTTAGTTACTTAATATACAGTTTAGTTATACATTAGACAATATACAGTTTAGTTACTTAGTGCAGAAATTAGTTTCTCGGGGGCATAACGAAAGAGAAGTGATTATTTACTTAGCTGTTTTGGGACAACAAAGAGAAAATAAGTTTAAGATCTGACATT
This sequence comes from Uloborus diversus, assembly GCF_026930045.1. Lineage (NCBI taxonomy): Eukaryota > Metazoa > Arthropoda > Arachnida > Araneae > Uloboridae > Uloborus > Uloborus diversus. The sequence goes on along the minus strand of NC_072734.1, from coordinate 127,275,543 downwards.
GGAACACATCTCTTCAGTTAATATTGAGAGTCCAATATAACAGTTACGGAATGATTACATTTTCACGATGTTTAATTAGAATTTTAATAAGAAGTCATAAAAGCACGATTAAAAATATCGAACGATTTAAGTTAGTGCAAAATCCTGGGCTCCTATAAAAGTTCGATCTTTCAAATACTTGAAAAAAAAAATTACAATTTGAAACCTCAAAATAAAAAGTTAAGGTTCGTATATTGTTCACATTAAAAAGAATCGAATTCAATACTGGTCGATGGTATACCTCAAAAGAAACTATTTAGATTTGCAACGTTTAACTACAATTTTAAATCATATGATCACATTACTAAGAGGAACACACAGGTCACTTATTCCTACTTGAAGCTATTTTTGGCAAAATTTCTTATTCTGATACTTAATTCCACAGCTACTGTAGAACTTCTTACAATCTCTTTGACCACTCACGAAGAAAGTGATGATACCATCTTTCATTGAGGTTGGGCAGCAGTTAAAGACGTCACACAAATGCCACACTTTCACACGAGATTACAAGATCCCCTTCAAAGATTTTTCAGCAAGGTGGTCCTTTTCGTGACATGTCTCCTCCTCTCTTGAGAACTCAGACCACCATGCCGTGGGAGCTGCGGTTTCCTTCAGAAGGTTTGAGAACCTTGAGTACGCAGAGACTGCAACGATGCCTTTCGGGGCATATCTCCAAAAGAACACAATGAAAACCAATCAATAGTCCAAATTGTGATTTGTAAACCAACTGAAAACTAATGAAGCTGTTTGATTATCTATATTGTAAAAAAATATTTATTTTCTTGTAATTTCTGTCGGTGCTGGCATATATTACAGTAACGCCAGGGCCCGATTAAGATATCGGGAGGCACACGGCCAAACACTTTTTGGAACCCTCCTGGGGTCAACCCTTACAGTTTCATTAGCTAAGATAAATTTAGCCATTTTGGGGGGCCCTAAAAACGGGGGCCTCAGACCGTGGCCTAGTTAGCCTGTTCAGGAATCAGGCAATGAGTAACGTAGTTTCCGAGCTTTTAAACATGAAAAACGCTCCCCATCTACATTTGCAAGAACTGAGCCAAAATCAAAATTCGTGCGAAGCACAACTTTGGGAAACAGTAAAAGTTTCACTTTTAAGATTCCAATGTAGGATTTCAGGCAAAAATATGGGGTTGTGCCGCATTGTTGCAATTATTTTACCATTTAACAGCATGGATTCAAAAAAGGGAGGGGGGGGGTCTTGACCCCTATTAAGCAACCAACAGTGTTTCTTTCAGACCTTTTGCTCCGGTGGGGCACTTTTAAAGTTTGAGGGGGGGACAAGGGCGTATGTAAGGGGGTGGGGCACTTTAAGAGTTCGGACTGGTCAAGCGCGTATTTAAGGAGAGGGAGACGATCCCCCCCTCTCCATAGAAATAAATTCAAACTTAACAACTCTGAATAATTTTATAACTTCAACTTGTGAAGTTACCTTCATGTTTGGATTGCCCGCCTCTCTTCAAATGAATCCCTGTATGCGTTCACGGGCGGGAAGATACGAGTTTTAAAGAGCATTCCTGGCTCATTATATAGTTCTCATAAAAATGTAACAGATCAAAAGACTAACAGTCAATATTATGAAAATACATTGCAATATTATGAAAAATAAATTTTTTTATAGGAAAATACAAAAAAAAAAAAAAAAAAAAAGAAAACATTTCTTAATCATTAAAATATAAACAAAATCACTCTAAGCGAGAAAAATAATATCAAGTTTCATATTGACGGGCCACCCACACACTGCAAATGCATAAGACACTTAATTTTATAAAACACGCAACGAAGTATGAATATCATGTAATAAAAATTATTTAAAGTTAAGCACATTTACAAAAACAAATATCCGTTGAATTGCTCCTTCTGAAATCAAATTTTGTTTCACTGAATTGTTTTACAATTCCTAAAACTAACAGTAACATGCAATAAAGTAAAAATTGCAAATAGTGAAGAAAAATCTAAGTTTCACAGGAAAAAAGACAAGTAAATTTATTAGAACCCGGATTATATGCATTAAAAAACCATGAAAAAATGCATGCATATATATCTCTTCAAATGCTTGAAGTATTCACTAAAGCCAAAAAAAAGACGTGCTAAAAACGATTTTTTTTTTCTTTTTTCAACTTACGTGAAGAAAGAAGTGAAGAAAAATGTTGTGAAAAAAACAGTAATAAGCATTTTTAAAAAAAAAAAAAATTATCGTTTTATGCATTTATATGCACTAAACGTCAAAATGGACAACATTACCGATTACATATGCACATATGCAAAAAACGGATTTTTCGTAATTGCAAAAATAAATAACTAATTGAATAAATAAATGAAACTAAAGTTTAAAAATTCTAGATTTTAAAAATTGAAATATTTTTAATTTTTCGAATTAAAAAAATGGGTAGCATTAATAAATTTGAACGTAAGTTATTAACTGTCAAATAAGCACTCATGAGAAACTTTCAGAGTAATTTCATTTACTTAAATTTTTTAAAAAAAGTTATGAGGGTAATGTAATGGGACCTGGAATCCAAATTAGTTTTAATTTAGGATTTCGATTGCAATGTAAACACAGGCGTACGTAAGGACTATTTATTATTAAGTAGATAGAATTCTTATTCAAAAAACATATTATGTATGGTAGTTAATTATTTTTGTAAACAACTTCATCAAAATTTGTTTTGATAAAGCTGTTAAGCTAAGAAACCTTGGAGAATGATTTCTGGACATCCTTGTAAATTAAATATTGGAGTTCATTCTTTTATACAATTTTTAAAGCGAACAGCACAATATTATCACGAATGATTAATGTAAATATTTTTTTAACTAAAGAAAAAAAATATTTGAAAAACAAAAACTGCCCTTAAAATAATTTATTTTTGACTCTGGTTGAAAAGATGATCGCAAAAGACAGTAAAAATTTCTGTAGGGGGACTTACACAAATCACACGTTAGAGGGCTTCAAGTTCTAAAATGATTATAAAATAAATCTGTTCTCTCTCTCTCTCTCTCTCTCTCTCAGAGAAAATACGCGTGTAGATTTTCAGAAGTTTTCTAATTAGCTAAAAGACTTGTCGGCCTGAAAACTGTGAGATGACGTAAGGAGGGTGGGGTAGTAAAATATGCATATAATTTTCAGACAATATAATTTTCAGACATTTCTTTCGAATAGAAGGCGTTGCTGACACCATGTAAAAAAAACCGCCCAAGATAACTCACAGCCCACTATCCCTTCCCCTCCATACAATGATCCTCATCCGGGAAACTTATGATTTTCAATGAAATGTACCATGACTGCCCACAGAGTACATGTCCTAAGGTTCCGAAAATGCATTGCGTGAGTTCACAACTAGATAGGTAATAGATAAAATAATTCCACAACAGCAATAAACGGACAGCAAACGAAAGCGGGTACTAACGCGCTGATGTGTGCATCACATGACTTCCTTTTACTGCAATTTAATGTCATTTCCCCATTACTGGCAATTTTAATGTGATTCAATAGTTGACTCTCTAAATATCACCAACAGTGACCAAATTAAAACAGATTTTTAAAAATAGTCAAATGTGTCGCCAAGTTGGCGACAAAACTTGGCGACCAAAAGACTGGCGATATATCGCCAAGTGCCCGTCAAATAATAACACCACTTGAGTTTACATCGAAATTAACAATGATTTCCCCCAAAAAAGGGGCAAAAGACCCCTTTAGAAACACCCGAATGCAACAAAAAGGGAAGGTGCACAACTAGACCCCACTAAGGTGTCTACGTACGAAATTTCAACTTTCTAGGAGTTACCGGTCTTGAGTTATACGACATACATACGCACAAACGTACATACAGACATCACGAGAAAACTCGTTGTAATTAACTCGGGAATCGTCAAAATGGATATTTCGCGTGTCTATACGTTCTTAGGCACTTATCCACGTGTGGTCGAGTCGAAAAAATAACTCATCATTCATTCGGGGGTGAGTAAAATGGAAATTGAGGTCTATTTTTGAGTGAAATTTTTTCGAGAATACAATACTTCCTTTTTTGTAAAAAGGAAGTAAAAAGGGAGAAATATATCTTGTTCGTTAATTAATTGCACATATTTTTCCTGGGAAAAAAATGGACTTTTAGCATTTTGTTGCCAGGGAGGGACTTTCCATTGACCGACAGTGACAAAATGGAGGCCACAGAGCAAGGGCGCCCATATAGGGGGGCAAGTGGGGGCTCAAGCCCCCCCCCCCCCTTCCTTAGAAATGAAAACTTCCTTGCTTTTAGTGCTCTTTTCTTTGAAAAAGTGTATAAAATTTCTTTTTCAGCCATTAATGAATAAGTTATTAAAAAGGTCAAATTTTAATCTCTAACCTGTACTGAAATCGGTTTCCATAGGGAAAATATTCTGCTAAACCATGGGGAAAATGTTTGAGACCCTCCCCCCCCCCCCTTAGAATTTTGCATATGGGCGTCCTTGCCACAGAGGATGATACCCTCCTCGGATGATACAGTTCCGAATTTTCTATAACTTCCTTTTTTTTAAAAAAAAAAATCTTTTACATAGTAAAAGATGTGTAATCTCAACTTTTCTGCTGGGGGGGAGGGCAGTTGGCTTCCTCCCCGCCCCTCCAGGAGAGATGCATGAAAGAAACACTGGCAGTCAAATACATCCCATAACAGCGCTTGAGGGACTAAAGTTTCGAAAAAATCGCCCCAGACATTCCCTTTTGTGCCCGAACATATCTCTTTCCTATAATGAACCCCTCCAAAATCAGAATCTATATCCTCCCCTTGCCATTAAGGATGGATGCAAGGAAGGGGTGATGGGGGCGATCGCCCCCCTCCTTGAGCCGAGATGGAGGAATTCACTTTCGAAATAGTTTAGGTACTGAAGTTCCAAAAACGTAGTTTTAGACGATCTTCAATAATGTTACGCAAGAGAGAGGACTCTCCCTCGCAATTTTTCCGAATTGTAGTCTTAAAAACGCAATTGGGGCACTCGTAACACTTTAATGATAGAGATCGGAACTTTGTACAGGAAGTTTATCGAAATTTCAAAAGTACAAGTTTTAGACTATCTTAACGGACATTAAATGGGGTTCGGGGGATTCGTCTCTTTAAAGTTCTTTCAATTGAAGTCTAAAAATAAGCAATTATACAGCAGCGATGAGGTTAAGATAAAGGAAGAATGGGATTTATTCCTCCGGAATTCTGTAGAAATAGAAATTTCAAAAACAAACAAAACAACTTGATTTGAGACAATCTTCTATGATGCTAGGAGGTGAAGGTTTGGAAATTTGTAAAAGGGTAATAAGTATAATGAAATCATTCGCACCCTCCTTGAATATTTTCTGGATTCGTCCTTGCTTGCCACTTAGATCTTCAACAGACAAGAGGCAACAACAAGGTTCACCATTAATAAATCTACGATATGATCTGTCACCAATCTTCACAACATTAAAGCCCACATTTAATGAACAGAACTAAAATTACTCTCGATAAACGTAACACACCAAGAAAGTTAAGGAAAAAAAATATCCTCATCCATTTGTTTTGTCTCTTTATTATACTCGCACGAATAGGTATAAATAGAAACAGAAGTTATTCTGAGCGTGATATAAACCACTGGGTGGGAGGGGAGTGGAGAGTGATTTGTGATTATGTCCATGCATAGAGTGTGAGGGGAAAAAATCGTCTGTGTTTCCGTGTTCGAGTTCCCTCCTCTTGCGTATGATGACTTGTTGCATGTCGGATTGGAGCCGGAAGGAAGTTTTTATTTTCTTTTCTTAGCTTTCCGGCGCAAAACGTCCCGAATTATTCTCAGTTTGATGCATGGGCATGTACTGAGGATATATTTTTAATGAAAATAAATGACAATTCGAAACTCATTTCAAATTTCATAACAAACTCGGTTGCTTATTCTAAAAATAGACTACATTATGTCAGTGTTACACCATTTAGCTGTCACTTACACCGAAACGTTTGATGCAACGTTTTAAACAATCGCGTTATTGCTTTGTGAAAATGAAACCATATCTCCGTTAAAAAGCTTTTGTAACTAACAAGACCGACATAAATGTGTTGAGCAAATGTTTATCTTCGTTGTGAAAACTCTTTTGCGGTGGAACATGTACAAGACCTTCAATTCGAGAGACAAAAGTGGGGAATCTCGAAAGGAAAAAAAAATTTTGGAAAAAAATAGAACCGACTTCAAAATTGCTCTAAAAAGGGAAAAATAATTTTACTCTTTAAACACCATCGATAATACTTTTAAACATAATTTTTGAAGTTGGCGCAAAAACAAAAAGTAAAATCCAGTGTAACCATGCTTCGTTCATATTTTTTTCAGAAAATCATCCAAAGTTAGAAACGAAACATTGATATCGTTACTCAAAGATGCTGTTATCAATGCATAATGTATGTGGTAGTAAAGGAACTAGGCCTGGTAAAATTTATAGTTGTAGTTGAATTGTGGCGGTGAATGATCTGTTCTATCGTTTTTGCGCCAACTTCAAAAATTATGTTTAAAAGTATTATCGATGGTGTTTAAAGAGTAAAATTATTTTTCCCTTTTTAGAGCAATTTTGAAGTCGGTTCTATTTTTTTCCAAAAATTTTTTTTTTCATCCTTTTTAGTGTAAATGTATATATTTCTGTAAAAGTAAGAAGTTACCATCATGAAACTTTACCCTTTTTTTTCCTAAAAATGCTACATACTAAAAAAAAACTATAAGCACATCTTAAACTTTAAGCAATTGACACTAAAAATGTATCTTTACCACTTGAGAAAATGCCGGAATTTTCCAGAATCGGAAAGATACAGAAATCAATAGAACATTCGAGAAACAGTAGAAACGAAATCTTAGTTACATTCACTTTGTCCTAGTCGGGATTTGAACCCGGGCTGCTCGCGTGGAAGGCGAGAATTCTACCACTGAGCCACCGTTATCTACGGAAGGTAAGCGCGAACTTCGTTACAGTATTTAATCATTTAATAGGGAAATTGCATGAAATTTATGGTATTTTGCTCATAACTTTTTTTCTAAAGGACAAATATGGTCAAACAAAGTAATGGGACCTAAGTTGAGCCATCCCCTATCCATTAAAGAAAGAATCATCAAAATCGGTTCACTAGGTGAGACGCTGTGAGTGGACAAACAAAAAAAAAAAAAAAAACATACATACGGTATGAACTGATAACCGCCTCCTTTTTGAAGTCGGTTAAAAAACAGGGTGTGTCGTAAAGACTCACGGCAGAAGTGAAACTTTTGAAAAACAAAGAAATATTTTAATTATCCATCAATCTCTTTCGAATAACAAAAATTATATTTGTCATTCATGTATTTACACTTAAATTATATACATATGTGTTATCGTGCATCATTTCCTTCGTTCTTAAAAAGATAAATAATCGTTTTCGTACTTAGGTAGCTTATGGATGAAAAGACTTTCTTTCATCCAAACCTTACATTGAAAAAAGGGTTCCTTGAAACCTCGAAACACGTGTCTGTAGTAATATGCAATTTGTGCTATTATACGTTGTTATTTCTAATTTTACTTTTCAATTACAAAAGTTTAAACTTTTCCCCCAAAAAGGTGCAAAAGACCCTTTTTGGAACACCTGAATGCAACCAAAAAAGGAGGTGCACAACTAGACCCCCACTAGGAGTCTACATGTCAAATTTCAACTTTCTACGTCATACCGTTTTTGAGTTATGCGAAATACGTACATACATACGCACGCACATACAAACATACGCACATACAGAAGTCTGTAGAGAAAACTCGTGGTAATTAGCTTGGAGATCGTCAAATGGACGTTTCGGACGTCCATACGTTCTTAGGTATACATGCACGTGCGGTCGGGCCGAACAAACAACTCAACATTCATTCAGGGGTGAGCAAAATGAAAATTTAGGCCGATATTCAAGTGAAAATTTTTTTGCGAATCCAATACTTCCCTTATTATGCAAAAGGAAGAAATAACTGCAAAAAAGAGACATGCGTTATCTTATCAGAGGTTCTGAAAGCATGACATGCTTCATAAAAAATAACTAAATAAATTAATTTAAAAATGCAATAGAAAAAAAAAACAGACTTTTTTTCTACCAATTTTTAGAGAAAAATTAAGAAGCGAATGAGCCCTCGTCTTTTTCAAATCTCGTATCAGTTTATACACAACTGCTCACTGTATACGCCGAAAAATTCATAAATTAAAAGAAAACACATTTAACTCCTTTTTTAACTTTTTTTCTTTTTATGAAAAATTTTGAAAAATAAGATTTTAGAAAAATCTTGACGCATTAGGGAAAACACAAACGCCATCTACGTATTTTCGTAATGAGAGTTAAATTAAGTAAGAAACAGAAGCCTCAGGGCCGAGCGGTTTGAGTAACTGCTTGACATTGGCACACTTGAGGCGGTGGGTTCGGCTCCCACCCTCGCTCCGGTTGTAATTTCCCTTCTTTGTGATGTAAATTCTTTCATGTGTTGCTTATATGCGTAATAAAAAATATATCATGCGTCAAAGAGGCAAGGCACTCAGATTGTAGTACTCATCAAAAATTGAACCTGTGCAATTAAGCGCCAGAAGAAAGTAAGAAACAGTTATCAATAGACAACCCAACTTTTTTAGATTGTGGTTTTTTCGAGGGAGCTCGGTAGTTCGTCTTCAGCGAAATGCAAACATGTGACCTTTTTCCATGTGCTATTTTGCTAAATATTTCTAAGATTATTTATCTAATCTTATGCGATTCGAATTCAGCCACATGATAAACAAATATTTTGAAACGTTTTTTCTGTTCATCTTGGATCCTTACTATTTGCATGAAGATTGCTTCAAGCGATATAAAAGAACTGCGATCAAAAACACGTGTTCAATTCTCAAAAGCTATTATGTAAATTTAGTGAATTTCATTTTGGAGGAGTGAAATTGACGAAAATAAAAAAATAATATACTATAGTGACAAATCCCACATACACACAAACAAAAGTTCTTAAGATGCAAATGGAATATGACAGGAGTACTATTTTCATTTTAAAATATTTTCAGGGTTTCTTTTTTTTTTCCTTGCCTGCTCACATTTCTATGCACAAAAGAATTGATCTGCACAACTTTGAAACAAATGTATGTCATTTTCATTGCGAACTCACGTTGGATTTGCATCGGAATGTTAATGTCCACAAAACAAACCCAATGCACGTGGTCATTTTCGAAATAACACATCGAATATTTGAACAGACATCACAAAAATGCAAAAACTCAATTCCGCTAACCAAACACTGCTATTTATTACCTGCTGTTTGACAATGAAAGAAGTGAATACATTCGAAGCCTTGAAAAATCTGTAATAAAAATAAAAGGAGTGGTTTTTTTGATTTAGTGTCACGCACTGACACTTATTCCGAGCGCAATTCGAGTTCTTTCTTTTTAAACTCAACAGGTAGGTTGTTAGAAACATTGCGTCACTTCGAGTCACAAGTGCAACCACCACAAGACTGTCACGTGCGACGTTCCCCCCCCCCCCTCCCCCAACTTCTCTCTCTCTCTGGTATTTTTACTGAGATGTCGAGAATTCAGAGACATTTAAGACGAGATTTAAAACTTGCGTCATAAAATTCTGCGCATTCGTTTGAAATATTTCAGTTAAAATATTTGCAGCTTTGCAAATATAGCAGTTAGTATTTGAGACACTTGTGAAAGGAATAATAAATAAATAAACATATGTTTTTAAGTAAACAAGTTATTAAGCAGCATAAACAGTCACACAATTTGTGTGACATGCCACGGAGGTGAGAATTCACATGTTGTGAACCAAAATTATACTAATATAAAAATTATAATTAAAAAATTGTTGCGGCAGGTTTAAATAGATACATTTTTCATGAAATTGAAAATCATTGTTAAATGAATTGTTCCTTAACGTTTTTAATATAAAAGGCGTGTGAAAGAAAAGTTACACTTTTTGAAGAATGATCCTTAGGCATTCGCAAGAAATTTGTGTATTTCAATGAAAAAAAAAAGATTAACAACGACAAAGACAAACAATACTTGAAATCCGCTTTTTAATTTCCAGTTTAATAAACAGTGTAAAACTTACTTTTGAGCGAAGGGGTGCGTAAAAAATGAAAATTTTTTATTTCGAGCTGCTGTAAAGCAGGAAATTTGTGATTGGCGATTGCGAAATTTCAAAAAAAAAAATAAATAAATAAATAAATGCGATAAAGTATTATTTCCCAACGCCCATTATTTATTTTTAAAAGAAGGAATTTTCTCTCTCTCTCTCTGATAGAAGCTAAGCGAAAAATGACAAAAATACTATAAAAGACTCCTACAAAAGAAAAACAATTTGCAAGTAACAGCTTAGCTTCATTTAGAATGCGGCATGGTTTTTTTTAGTTAAAATACGGGTCAAACAAGCTATGAATCATCAGTTATGTCTCAAGCAAATTTTCTAAAGAAAAAAAATTCATATAAACGTCATTGCGGAGCCTTAACAATTGCAAAATAATAATAATAATGTTATAAATTTACAAAAATTAAAAAATAGCATCTTTTAATAATTTTGATGGATTGGGGAATCGAAAGTTAATTTTTAAGCAGAAAAAATCAATTACATTTCTTGCATAGTAATTTTGTTTTTTCGCACTATCTCAAAGTACTTTAGTAACATGTTTTGAAGTACAATTTGGATTTAAAAAAATTAAAAGCATGGAGTGAAAAGTGAGAAAACGTTCACATCCCCCCCACCCCCCCCCCCCCCCCCCCATCGGTGCATCTAAACATTTGATCGCTGTAACTTAATTATCAATTCTGCGCCAGCTCCAACCAGTCTACCAGTGCTTGCGAAAAAAAAATTGCACTAAGATACTAACAACCTTAAACTTTAGATATTAGTTTTCTAAATAATTAAAATCTGTGCAAAAACTTTTTTTTATAAAAAAAAAACCAGAAAAGAAGAGAAACAATACTTCCTTAGATAATGCGTACCACTGCCACAACCGCAAAGGAAGCGGAAGCATAAAAAGCCGATTGTTAAGTTCCTAAAACAACAATTTAATCATAAAACCGCCGGCGCATTTAATTACAAGCTATATCACGCAACAAAACTCGTCAGACATTACATCCTTCTGGACAGTAAAAAGGTTATGATATTTATTTTTTATTTCGCATTTATAGAGATGAATTTAATTTTTTAAAGATAAGACGAATTACGGATATATATATATATAAAGTTGTTTTATAAATTAATAGAGATACGAACCGATGTGGGAGGTCTCTACGCCCACCAAAAATATTCCTTCTTCGGCATATTTTGTCCGATGATTTGGTAAAATCATCATCGTTCGGCAGAATTTGGAGCTTCATTCGGCAAAGCTATCATCGTTCGCAAAGATTTGGAGTTCCATTCGGTAAAATTATCATCATTCGTAAAAATTTGGAGCTTTATTCGGCAAAACGATCATCATACGTAAAAATTTGGAGTTCCATTCGACAAAACTACAGTCAATCGTAAAAATTTGGAGCTCCACTCGGCAAATTGAGACTTTCTAACCTTTAAAACATTTAAGTACGGGGCGCCCCTGACGTTATGTATAACTTTAATTTCCAAACCAACCACATAAATGTATTACACTGTAATATAGCTAGGTACAATAAAGAAAAAATAATAAAAAAGACTTCGAAATCTGGAGTATATAAATATATAGAACGGCAATAGCCCGTAAGGTCTACTTGAAAAACTGTTGTCATCGTAATATGGTACTTGGGATGTCTCATACTTAAAAATTCTATAAATAAGTCAAAGTAAATGTCTGTTTTCATGTGAAAATTTATTTTTGCTTTAAGGGGGTCCAGGACACAAAAATCGTCAAATTTTGCAATTTTTTTTTTTTTTTTTTTTATCATTTAAAAAAATTACTCCGTTTTTTTCTGCTTAAAAGGACGTTTGAATATTGTTTCTAGCTTAAATAGAACGAAAGATATAATTATTTTTGTTGCAACTAACGTGTACTTAACTTTCAAACTTTAAACGCGTTTTTCTCCATGATGCAATTTTTCCCGATTTCTTGCATTCAAACTCTTTTATAAGTCAGGAACCGATAAAGATAAAGTAATGAAACTTGGAGCATATCTTTTTCAAACAGTTAACTTTAATTTTTATTCGGCGAATTTGAAAAAAAAAAAAAAAAACATTTACTGCAAAAAATATGATTAAAAAAAAGTATCCTCGAATTTTTCTTCAAATATTTTTTCTTTAATCAATATTTTTAAAATCGCCGAATAAAAATTAAAGCTTAGATATTTGTGCGTAATTTATTTTTTGAAAAAATGAAAATTGATCAAGAATATTTTGAGTTATAGCAATTTAAAGCAACCTCATTTAAAAAAAAACTAATAAAATTTAAATAATTTTTTTTTCATATTTATGTTATGATTTTGCTTATTAAATAAATGGTGAATCAGTGCAAAAAATTTCAAAACTCTAAAGTGTATAATAAAAAAAAATTTCAAAATGTGTCCCGGACCCCCTTAAGTAATCTTCTGTGAACACTTTCCTTCTTGGGTACATACAGACTGACTATACCGATATACGAACTTGAAATTTGCTTCAGCCAAACCGCTGAGCTAATAGCATTGCAATCACGTTTTACGATAAATCTTCGCTTGTACACAACATTTATTTGTTCACAAGGATTCGTCAGCTCTAAGGTAAATTTTTGCCAACACATTCGAAAAGGCTAACAAGGCTGCTTCGTGAAACCTTTTTGCGAAAATAACGAACAATGCAGTTAGTTCCCTTCAAATACCTTTAAAATCAATTCAAAACTCCACAAAATATGATAAAGATAAAAATTCTTTCATTTGTTGGGGCTTTTATATTTGTCTACAACTGATCTAGAATTCTTGAAAAGGGTAAATTGAGCAGGGCAAATCTCAAGTGTAATAGTAGAAGCTCTGTAAATTGAAAAAATTATTTATGCATTTTTTTGGTTTTTTATACTGTTTGATAGTCATCAAAAAATATAGCTGCAATATCCATTCGAAACTGGACTCAAAAATTGTGACGCATTGTCTCTTACAGCAATTCGTTTTAAAGCATATTAATAATTTTATAATAGTATATCTATCGTGAATGAAACTTCAGAGTCTAAGCATGGATTAAATTTCAATTCATCGTTTCACAAACTCTTTTTGTGTAATGACATAGCGATATTGATTTTCAATCAAAACTGAAGGAATTAACGTCATTTAACAGAAAACTTTCAGTCACAACTCCCACATTAAAAAGGAAGATAAACCAAAATGATGATAATAATAATAATCTGTCGATAAATAAATGCCCAGGAGTCCACTAATTATGAATATTTAGCTACTCGTTTTGAGTTTTAGAAAACTTGTGAATATATTTGTAAAACTACCAGTTATTTAGTGGAAATGCTATTTATTTTGTAAAAGTGCGATTTATTTCACAAAATACGTCGTTTTTTGGTGCGTACGTTTGTAAAAAAAGAAAGAAAGAAAACGACAGAAGGTGAAATGCTTTTTTTTTTTTTATTTAAATATGATATTTTACATGAATGCTTTCTCCATTTCTACATACTTATGGTTTATGCCATGTAATAAATGATAGTGATCTGGTGATAAAATGAACACCTAAGAGGAAACTTTTAAATATTTATAAAATTTATTTTGCAGCATTTAAGTTGCACGACTTTTATTAAAATAATTTCGTTGACGTGGCTCAAAGTCACACCAAATGGCAAGAGACAACTTTGAATCAAGCAAGTAATTCATTTAAACGAGTTTCCAAATTAATATTTCTTAATTTCTGATAACTACAGTTATCAATTAGTCGAAGTTCCCAGGTACCGACTGAAGTCTTCGAGTTATTGGTAGTTCGTATACTGGTAAATTTATACAGGCTTCTTAAGAGTTTGGGAACCAATGAAACTTTGAGATAAAGGAATATTTACGTTGTAATGCTTCGAGATATCTGGAGTTGACTGTATACGGTAATTTACGAGTGTTTCTTCCCTTTTATCCCTTTCAGACGGAATTTTGAAATATTTAACCAAAAGTGTTTTTATTGGTAGACAGTGTACTATGGTAAAGAGTATCTCATAGACAAAATTTCAAGTTTATAGGTGAAAAATTAAGAGTTATGACACGTCCAATAATCCGGACATATGTTATTGAAATACATATTTCAGATAATAAAACGATGAAACATCAAACAAACTTTTTTGTAAAATATTCTTTAAACAATAATAAAACATAATATAAGCATTTGAAATGATTAATATAAAATTATATATTTTTAAAAAAAATCAGAAAAAAAATTCGCTTTTGCGACGAGAATCGGTGGTTGGGAAAATGAGACAGTCTCATTCTCCCAATCCTTATTTCTTTATGTTGTCAATCCCAAAATGAAAAATTCTTGTACAGATAATAAGCAGACTGAAGAGTCAACTACGAAAAAAATTGAGTAATTTATTCAATTAATAAATTATTAGCAGCTGTTTAAAATTCATGTCCAGTATACCGGACGCCACGTCTGAAAGGGTTAAAGCAACAAAATCAATAAATCTATCAAAATCTGAATGTAGCAGTTTAAAAATAGAGAAATCGAGGATTAAAATAACCCCAAAAATCACTCTACGTTTTTCATGGATGGTCAAAAGTTAAAATAAGTCGAACTTTGCACAGAGTAACGGATTCTGGTCTTCGCCAGCAATTTTTCTTCACCTCTAAGAGCTACATCAGATAAACAGGATTTAAAGAAAAGGCCTCGGATAACAGAGTAAAGATCACAGCGAAGAAAGAAATCTTTCACGACAACCTCTAACCAATACGTTGAAACATGATTTCTAGAACCCGAAAAGTACGCGAAGAACCTTTCACTCTCTTCAGACAATCTGATCTGTCATATAACTTTGTCAGATAATCACCAAGTGCAACTTCAAGACCTGTTCTTCACATGCATCCGCAGAAGGGGGCCGCATTCAAATTAGTATCACGTGATTAGTAGATAAAAACATATCGGTCATGCAATGACTGAACAATATCTGGTGTGGTAATCTCTGAAACCGACTTCGGGAGCTGTACAGACTGATGACTGTTTAGCATTCTGATCGAGCCACGATAATTCAGACGATTTCCCAGTGTTAAAGAAATACTTGGAATGGCTCAAATGACTGAGCAGATTAGCATTTTCTTCAATCGAAATTATGAAGCCATCCGAGACTGTTGGTAAATGAGTTCAGATCTTATATCCGATAGAAAAAAAATGGAAAACACATAAAAATAGTTACTTCCGCTAAAATGACGCCGACGATTTTTTTTTCTTTTCTTTTCTTTTCTTTTCTTTTAAAACAACACAAATTTTAAAAACTTTGTTTTAAATTTCTTTATGAAAAACAAACAAACAAAAAGGTAAATTTTAAAGTCAAATTAGGATTCATTCACGGAACATTGTGCGTTGAGAGAAAGGAATGAACAAATGCTTGAAACGATAGTGGATTTATTTAGAATAGGTTTTTCAGCAGAATTTGAATTCAATCGCACAGACCAGCGGTGAGCAACATGCTGTTGATGAAAGCAGCGTTATTCCATCTTTTTTGTTCCATGGACCGACAAAATTTGTAGAAAATTCGCAGAAAAATAGACTCCCCCCACCCCCCACCAAAAAAAAAAAAACTTTCAAAAAAAAAAAAACCATACTTGGTGTTAAAGAACTTCTACGTAAGTTAATTGAAATAATTTTTATTACCATTTAATAACCTCGATTTAACGATTGTCAAGGGACTGAAAAAAGTCATCGTTAAATCAAGGATATCGTTAAATCGAGTAGCATAGCATAGACACTTAATACAGTCATCTGGACCAGTGAAAGGTATCACTAAATTGAGGAAATCGTTAATTTGGATATCGTTAAATCGAAGTCGTTTTTTTCTCCCGATATTTATTCTTCTTTATACTTCAACAAATTAGACAGCTTTTCAGCCCAAAATAAGTTTACTATTCAACCCTATTATTACTTGCGAAGAAACTGATTGGGTAAGGAGTAAAACTTTTTTTTTTTTTAGAGATGATTAACTGTTCCCGGTGGGGCTCCCAAACTTTTCAACACCGCCTCTACACATGCTTTAAGGCAGGCAAAGGCGTGTGAATAAATCTTTCACGCAGCTTCTGTTAATTACTCAGAGCTAAAATATGGGTGGAGGTTGTCATATGCCCATTCTAGGTACAAAGTTAGACAGCCATATGCTTCCCTCCCCCCCCCCCCCCCTTCATATTTAAGGAAAACACACCTTTTCTTCCCAAAACATTTAGATGATTCTCCAGTTTTCTATTTTTTTTTGGTTACTTTGCTGATGCACGTTTACGACCAAAGCCAAACGCCTACGATAAATATTTAAGCAGCAGACTCCTTTTTTTAACCTGCGTAATAAGAACCGCTGACTGGCAAGTCGGTTCGGCAAAAAAACTAGTCAGCTAACACAAATGAAAATAGCAATATTTTTGCTCTCTATTGTTGCGTCCTTTTTTTTTTTTTTTTTTTTTTTTGAACAAGCTGACGCGACATGAGTGTCACTAAAAAGAATCCATTTTGAGGAAGATATGGATTTTTTTCCAGCGTTAAAGCCATGATTTTATTTTAAAAAATAAGATATAACACAGGGAGAAAGATATCTTACGCAAAAAGGCGGGATTTGTTGAAACGGTGCTTAGTTAAGTCAACACAGAATGGAAAAAAATATGGAGTTGCGTTCAGGAAATTTTCATTCCTTGTTGTGGGAATTTTCTCTCCCCACCCCTCTGCAACACCTCCTCTGACAGAGTGGTATTTAACCCCTTACTTCCCGAAACTTAACGATATTCCTTCCCTAGTGCGACCGTTTTTTACACAGGTGTGCGATGTATTAGGGGGAGTAAATTTTGCTGTCCAAAAATTGCTTACTTTCATAAAAAAAAGAATAGGAGGGGGGAAAAAAAGGAAAATACCAAATATTCCGTGTAAAAGCTCTGGGAATAATCTTATTGGCCTGAGAGCAGAATTTTTTCACCAATCTGCAACGCTGATGAAAAATCCCAAAAATCTCGATTGAAATTGAAGCAACGGATCATCTTCAAACGATAACAATAATGAGTTTAAGACAGGAGGAAGGAAGAGGGTAGGTAACAAGAGAACTTGAGACACATTTTTTTCAATTAAAAAAAAATGCTAAAAATCTATAGCGTGATATGTGAGCCGTAGGGGGGGGGGGGAGTGTGACTCTTTGGGACAAGGAAGGGCCAAATTTGTTGAAAAAATTGTGACATAATTTCTCCCTCTCTGCACCTCAGGGCCAGAAGGACGTAAATCACTCACATTATAACTTTACAGGGGAGAGGGAATTCTGGCGCATGCAAAAGATGAGACACACGCTCTTTTAACCGTGGTAAAAAAACTGAAACAGAATTTTTTTTAAGAATAACGTTCACATGTCTTGATGCGGAGTAGGCTTCTACATACAATGCACTAATAAACAGAAAATCGAAATTTTTGGACTTACATCAGTCTGGCTTAAAAGTGCAGTACAACTTCGATTTAACGATTTCCTCAATTTAATGATATATTTCATTCGTCCGGGATTAATTGAATTAAATGTATATGCTCCTTGATTTAACGATATCCTTGATTTAACGATAACTTTTCCCAGTCCCTTGACAATCGTTAAATCGAGGTTATACTGTAAATTTAATGGACATGAGCTCAAGAAAGACTAATGGAGGGAACATACGGGGAAGGTGTACTTACGTACGATATCATGGGCAGGTTGAGGGACGCGGCGACCGTCGCCTCGACCTCGCAGGAATTCTCCGGCCCGAAGAACGCGACGATCCCTCGGCGCCACATCCGGACCACGGCCTCCGTTCCGGGCAACGTCTCGCCCTTGGTGTCCTCGTACACGAACCGGAGCGTCCGGTTATCCGGCAACACGCCCCGCTCGTTCACGCGACGCACGGCGTACGTCATGGCGCCGCTGATGATGTGGCCCTGCCTCTGCCGGCCGTGGATGTTCGCCAAGTAGCCCACGGTCAGCGGTTCGTAGTCGGCCCGCACTGCTGCCGCACCACACAGCAGCAGCAGCACGATGATCATTGTCTGGAGCAAGGTGGAATATCCCATGGAATGGTGCGCGCATTTACTGGCATTCTGTATCAATGTGTTCGATGCCGACGTCTTTCAGATGATTATCCACCACGCAGAAGTTTATTGTGGTAGATAGTTTCAGCTACAATCACAACTTTTGTTAGTTATTTACCGCCAGGAATTGCGGATTTGAAGTGGATGTCAGTTATTTGACACTTTCGACCTGGTGATTTTTTCTTCGGTAGCTTTTCTAAAAATCGTTTGAAACAAAGTTTTCGAGAAGGATTTTTCTTCATTGGAATAAAAATAAAAAAGCAAATATGTTCACAAAGATCTTGACCACTTATAAGCTGCGACAAACAGAATTGGTAAATGAATCAAGATTATTTGAAGCCAAAAAATTAGAATTTTCTTTGCATCAGGAATTTATGAACTAATATTATATTGCCATCAATATCAATGAACTAAATTATGCTGCAACGAAGCAATATTACTGTTGTTACACAAGGCTGGAATCCTTATCTCGTAAGCACACTCATATTCGAAAAATTCAATACCATGTTCCAATGCACTTTATCTTCAGCAGCTGTTCTCCGAAAACCAGCAGTAAGCATGCAACCAAACATTCAAAACTAGTTGATACTTTGCATCTTTTGAAATTAAAATGGAATTAAGATCTCCAACAGAATAACTTATATTGTATCACTTTTAACTCACACATTTTATCAACTATTACTATGAACGTAAAATATCTCTTTTTAGAACAATTTTGACTTCAGTGGAATAACATTTTCTGTCTTTTTCCTCAGATATTCGTGACTTTTCTAACTTTTTCTCAAACATAGGAAAACAATAAATATAAAATTTTTAACAAATTTTAACTTTCAATAAATGGAATGAATTAAGGAATTAGAAGAAAAAGCCTACATAGATACGATACACAACGTAAGTTTTACATTTTAAACTTTAAAACTCTTACAACTTCTTTATCTTTAAACTAAAAATGTCATCGGGTACAATTCACAATAAAAAAGTTAAGTAAAGTCGTAACCGTATCCAGATTACAAATGATAATTTCAAGTAAACACAATTCTTGGCACAAGCTCCGGACAAACCTTCAACAGGAACTTAAAGTAGGATTTAAGAATAAAAGCGACACATACAAGAATAAAGTTCAGAATAATTATGTTTCCTGCTATTTTTTGTGCCTATCTATAATCAATTAAATAATATTTGCCTTCTTTAATAGAGTTGGTCGACAAAACTGTTTGTCATTAGAAAAATAATAACACGGGATAATGCGTTTTTTTTTTTTTTTTTTTTTTCGTACCGAGACTCTCCTACCTGCCAAGTGAGTAGAAATCAGACCAGACGATCATTTTTATTTTCTTAACCCAGACAGAACGAACACGTCCGATGAAAGCGTCACACATTTCTCGAACGAAAAACTAAACATTACTAACCAAACAACCTGTTTCAATCCATCCGTTTGACAGCAAACTCGTTAAAGGATTCTACACATCGGCATTGTTCAGTAAGTGTTTCAAATCAAGTCCTCGATTCAATTTTGTAATTTTGTCACTGTTTCAAAAACTTATCCAATAGCGCTGTCAATGAAAATCGTTCCAAGCCTACCGAGAGGATCACCTGTTGAATTTCTTCGAATCCATTACCAATGTTTACATTCCGCTATCACACAGATTTAAAGCATGCTGTTATCATCGACGCATGACATGATGACCTTCTTTTACGACAAAATTCTTAGAATTCTTGACATTTTTTTTCAGTCAAATAATATATTTTTCTTTCATGATTTTACGATGTTTATAAATATATATTTTTTTTAATTTCTTTGAATGGCACAAAGAGATACAAAATCAAACGATCAATACCCACCAAATCGAATTAGAAAGAATATTGTTTAAGAATATTTACGGACCGAGTCGAGTCTCGGATGTAAACAAGCTGTTCTGCCGGTCTCATGCGTTGGTGGTCGACCGCCGATCTGCCGGGCCACGGAACCCGCCATCGAATGTGCGCTGCTCCCTGGGATGTTCGCTGCTGATTCGCTGACCCGAGTGTTACGTCAGTCCTCAGATAGAACGCCACACGTGGTAGTTTACGGGAGACTTGCCGCGGTAAACTTTGCTTAGCGCTCCTGATTAGAAATAGGCATTTAATAAAATGCTCGTATAAGCCCGGGTCACTTTTTTCTTCTTTTTTTTGCGTCACACATTTTCTTTTTGCGCAAAATCGAATTTCACATAATGGGTTCGTTTCCAAAATTTTAAAAGTATTTTTTTCTGAAAGAGCATGCTTAAAAACAGGATCTGACCATTTTTAAATAATTTATTGAAATTAATTATTTTTAAAAAATTTCTTTAATCGGTGCGCTTTTATTGTTTACGCTTCTGCCGATGACATCACAAATGTGAAATGCCATTCACTGTTGCCATTCACAGAGCAAAATATTTAATTCGCATCTTTACTCACGTGTATTGGCAACGATATGGTTGATAGTAAGCGTACACCGCAATATTTAATTCGCTTCTTGATTATCATAACGTGGAAACGAGGTAAAAAGATGGACCAAAGTGCATCATTTGTGACGTCATCAAAACCACGCCTTGTTTGAGAAATCGGAAAATTTAGAAAATTAATTAAAAAATAACTGTTGGGAAAATTAAGGTATTTTCTGGGTCCATGTTATTTGTTTTGCTTATTCTATCAATTTCAGTGACTAAAAGTAGTACTTTTGACTAAAGGATACAACCCCATTCAAACGAAGAATGGGGCTGTTTCCATCAGTCAAAATGACTACTTTTAGTCACAAAGTTGATAGAATGAGCAAAAAAAAAAAAATAGCATGGGGTGAAGAAAATCTTTTCTTTTTAATGCGTTTAATTTTTAAATAGTTTTGTAAAATGTCCGATTTTTCAAACAAGTCTTGGGTTTTATGACGTCACAACTTTGGCGCTCGCTCCACTGGCGCACTGAATGCTGACGCTTACTGCACTGTAAAAAAAATTCGGAAACGTTTCTGAGTATATCGTGCAGCTGCGGTTCATGAAATTTTCGAAAACGTTTCTGAGTATTTCGGAATTCTCTTTCTGTAATGTCCGGAAACGTGTCTGAGTATTTCGGAATCCTCTTTCCGTAATTTTCAGAAACGTTTCTGAGTATTTCGGAATCCTCTTTCCGTAATTTCCAGAAATGTTTCTGAGTATTCTGTGCAGCTGTGGTTCATGAAAGTTTCGAAAACGTTTCCGAGTATTTCGGAATTCTTCAAACAATTTTCAAAAACGTTTCCGAGAATTTCGGAATCCTTTTTCCGTTATTTTTTCTAAAATATAATTCTTTATTATAGTATTGCATACCATATCAGTTTCAATTCTTTCATATCTAACAGCAATGAAACAAGCAATTTTAGAATCATTCGTGGATTTTTTTTTCTGAATTTCTAATGACAAATAGCATGGTTAACAGCATAACATATGCACATTTATAAATTTTTGAAAAATTATGAAATAATCTACTAGTTTCACTCCTAATCACAAAATCGTCGGGGAATTGGAGTGGGGGGTACCTTCTGAAAAGTGGGGATTGTTTGTTAAACAATCTTAAACTTCAGTTTTTCTCTCAATATTTTCAAGACAAAACTATCAACATATTGTATTTTTAATGCAGAACTTAAAAACATATCTTGTATCAAACTTGATAGCTTTTATCTTCGGATAAAATTTGACAGGACTTACCTACCCTTCGCGTTCCGGAATTCGTTCACCTCAAATCAATTTCTCTGACGAACAAAGTGTACCGAAAAGTACCAACAGAGAAATTGATGAATTTAAATATGACACCAAGTCCCCCTGCTGGAACCATTCGGGTTGATTCTTCTGTTCTTGCCCTTTCCAGCTCATCACAAATATAAATACTTATTCAAAATAGGTTACTGATTTTATTTTTACAGTGTGCGCAAAATGCATTATATATTTTATTTATTAAAACATTGAACTCTATTACATGATTTTTTTTTGCTTTTGGTAAAATTGAGGCTCGTAAAACGAAAAAAATGAAGACACTTTTAAATACATGCATGTATTTATTTGTTAAATAAATTAATACACATTTAACTAATTTAAAGCGTTTTCGCTAATGCAAATATTTAAAGAGATATCGTCATTTAGATAATACTGAAGCACTACATTTCATATATACGAGAATACCCCCCCCCCACCATAAGAGTGATGGTGCACCCATAAAATGCTATGAAGCACCCCCCCCCCTCGAAAAAGCAACATCATATACATTATAAATCAAAGTATCATATACATTATAAATCAAAGTATCATATACATTATAAATCAAAGTATCATATGAATTATAAGTCAAATACTTTAATATGGTGTAAAAATACAAAATTATTTTATTAAGTCCTTTTTTTTTTTTTTTTTTTTGCTTTTGGTAAAATTGAGGCTCGTAAAACGAAAAAAATGAAGACACTTTTAAATACATACATGTATTTATTAGTTAAATAAATTAATACACATTTAACTAATTTAAAGCGTTTCGCTAATGCAAATATTTAAAGAGATATCGTCATTTAGATAATACTGAAGCACTATGTTCCTAATTACAAGAGATAGTTTTTTTTTTACTTCATACAATCTAGCTACACTGTTTACAAGAGAATGAAAACATGCAACCTTAAAGCGAACTATCAAACCTGACAATTTGCATATTATAACATTTAATTCATAATGCTTGATACATAAATGTTCAGCCAAATATTAACTGAGATTGACACATAAAAACAAAGTACACAATAACACTTATTTAATTTTTTTTATATGAACTAAATCTCTTTAAAGTAATAGAGTTGCAAAGCGACTTACCTATTCGTCGGTGGTGGTCTTTTGCAGGCTTTGGTCACCAAAAAGGTGATTTTTATGACAGAATAAAATTCTGCCAACAAAAATTACCCATTTGGTAGAAAGAAGAAAAGTATCCAAGAAAAAAGTAAATTACCTACACAAGTTATGCGACGCAATGAATTTACATGGCGTCCTCTAGGCAGTTATTTGGTTTTTAATTTCAGTTTGTATTCCTTCCGCGAGAATGCGTCGAGAATTTGCACTTCGTACTTAAAAATAAGTGACATAGCTTCAAATTCAATCTCATGACGATACATAAGCAAGAAAATATAAGACTTTAAAATTATCTTCAGTGAATTCATGCGAGGAACAAAACTTCTACTAATCCCCTTGATGAGTGTTACTTCGCATACATGAGTCAGCACTTGTTTTCATTGCGTGCTTTCGAAAGTTTCAGTTTAGATTTGCTGCTGGACTATAAAATTGCCGTGTAATCTGCGCATGCGTCGACTCTTACTTTCTTGCTAAACGGGAAACGTTTCTGATTATAGCAGAAAACTGCGGAGGGCGTACAAATCTGTGTATTACGGAAAACTTTTTTGTATATTCAGAGAGTTTTCCGAGATTTTTTACAGTGTGTCTACTGCGCTTCCAGCTTATGATAATTTAGAAGCGAATTAAATATTGCGCTCTACCATTGATATCAACCGTATCTTTGCTATTACATGTGAGTAAAGATGCGAATTAATTATTGCGCTCTGCGCCAATGGCATCATTGAATGGCATTTCATCACTTGTGATGTCATGTGCAGAAGCGTAAAAAAAAATTGAGTCTGTGCAGCGATTAAAATATTTTTTTTTAAATATTAAACTTTGTCAAATTATTTTTTAAATGGTCAGATCCTATGTTTTTAAGCATACTCCTTCAGAAAAAAATACTTTTAAAATTTCGGAAACGACCCCGTTACTATTTATATAGTCATCAAGGGAGAACCAAACTTTTGTCAGGGAGGAATTCTAAGACACTTCATTTACAAAACAAGAGAAAGAACTAAAAAATGACTCAAAAAAATCCTGAATAATGCCCTAGAGAGGAAAAATAAGGCGGAAAATATAAAAAAAAAAATGTCTCATCCATCAACGACAGAGAAAGTATAACATCCAGCATTAATTTGAATTTTGACGTCTAGGATTCCAATTATATTTTTCGCAATCACGGATTCCTATGAGTTCCAACTCGTTGAGTTTCTTTTTTCTACAAATGGAATGGAATGGTAATAGTGAAGAAATTTGCTCCCGTCACACACATTATGACTGGTGATTTTCTAGAATAGGTAATATGAGGCATGGCATATCTATGAAAGAAATTTTGATAAGGATGCGCTAATCAAGACAAAGATATCATGGCCGATATCCACCAGTGAACATATCATAAAGATTATTTGTAATACAGTGAAACCTGTGTAAGTTGACCACTTGCGGTGCAGTGCTTTGGTGGTCAACTTAGACAGGTGGTCAACTTATAGAGGGTAGTAACGAAAACATTTTTTTTTTTTTTGTCATTTCTTGCCCCATGCATTCATTTTTCCTACTAATTGGAATACTTTAGACTCACTTTCATTGTTTAACATTACTTTAAAACAATAAGTAAAAATGCTTTTAAATATTTTTAGAGATTATTTACCAGAATAATAAATTAAATGAATAAATATAATGCGTAAATTATCATACAAATTTAAAATCTCTGTAAATCGATCGAAGAAAAAAAAAAGTCTCATTGCTCATGAAAAACTACTTAATTGACATTAACAATTCCTAAAAATTCATAACGAGTCAAAAGTGACTTAAATTCTTCATTTGATTTTTTCTTGTACATCTGTAACAATGGTAATATACTTTTCAACGAAATAACTCCTTAATAAAGTTTGGCCATTTATTTATTATTATTTTTTTTTTTAATGTCTGGTTGCTTATTTGATGCATAACTGATTAAACTTTTAGTACAATCTAATGCTTTTGACAAGGGGTCAACTTACAAAGGGTTTTTTGCAATACTCCAAACCAAAGCTGGTGTATATTAGTGGTCAAGATAGACAGGTGGTCAAGATGAGAGGTGGTCAAGTTACAGAGGTTTTCCTTCATTATATAAGATAGGACTAATTCCGTTCCTGACAAAAGCGGTCAACTTAGACAGGTGGTCAACTTACAAAGGTGGTCAACTTTACAGGTTTTACTGTATATAGTTATGTATTTTTATTTCTTATTAATCTTAAAGGATGGGACTTAGTAATCTGGAAGGTATGTATTTCGATGAAATTTTTTGTTTAAATTCATCTATACAGGTAATTTCAACGGATTTTTTTTTTTTTTTTTTAATGAAAGTCTGCTTGAGTTAAACTCTGAAAAAAAAGTTTATAAAGTCAAACCGCAGAAAATTTGTAGCTATGGCGACGAAAATTTCGCTCTCTAAATAAAAACTTTAAAAAAAAGCGTCGCCTTGGTAATCTGAAAAGTCATAGAACCATCAACTTTGGTCAAGGGAGGATAATAAGCAATTCGTGTTTGCTCGGGAAAAAAAAAAAAAGAATGCTTTTACCATCAAAATTCTAGCCCTGATCATGACCTACGTTTTCTCCTTCAACAAGTTGTTAATTTTCTGCACTCTTTAGCTAACGTCGGAAATAAAAGAGTGCTAAGCGAAAGAGCATAGGTAATTCCACTGCACATAATCGGGAAACCGGGGAAAGAACTGTACATGTATATGTAATTATCGAAAATGTGTGCACCCGGAACGTTGCACAGTCAACACATCCATTTTAGTCACAATCAAAACTTCTCCAAAAGCACGATAGACTGCCAATGATGGAGTCGCCAAACTTACCCCACTCATTTTGTAAAACTTCCGGATGCAGATTTTTGGCAAGTTTTTAATTTTTATTTATTTATTTATTTATTTTTTATTTATTTTTATTTATTTATTTATTTATTTATTTTGATGAGTTTTAATTTTAACTAAAATGGTAGAACGCACAATACGTATGTACCAAGTTCACACAAAACTGGGGCTGCGTTTCCATGAAAATCAAGCCCAGTTAAGGATTGAAATAAAACAGAACATTCTAAAAATCCCAATCAATGGAAAGTCTTTTTCGCAACTGTGTCTCAAGAAAGGGGGGGGGGGGAACACTTCAACCCCAAAGGAGCCTCCGTGATTTCCAACTCTAAATATTTACCCACAAGGTCTCCTAGTCTCTGAGAAAAGTCTTATCTAGAGGTCAGCTATGTTTTGTTTTTCCTATCCAAATTTCGAAGGCCGTTTCTTTTTTTCGACGGCACTGATAAGACCATCTAGTTCTAGTGGAGTAGTTATTGAGCAAAAGTACGAAGATAATTCGAGTTCTACTCCCGATTCAATCATTTAAAGCTCATATAAATCAAACTAGCAGGTCTGCAAATGTCCAATATATTACTTTGTTGTAAGTTAAAACCCGATATTGATAACGTTTGCAGCTTATGCCTGTTTTATTCTCCTTTGAGGCTTTTCAAAAGAACTTGCTCTATTTTTCAGCCTTATTTCCCGTAATAGTTTAGAGAAGAAAGATGAAAAAGGTCTTAGCGCGTTCAAAAACTGTAGCAGAGAACAAAACCTATAAGAAAAGTCAGCGAAAAATTAATTTTCATTTCTTTATTCAGTTTTATTTCTTTTGTTTATTCATCTATCTCTAGCCAATCTGCTGCATTTAAGCTGAGTCCTCAATGCCCGCAATCGCGAATCCAAGGGGTCATGACCTTGAACCCCATTGAAGCGCTGTAACTTTTAGACCCCTTTATATCTTAAAACTGTTTAAGGACTTCATCGAAAGCTACTGGGAGAAAGTCCCAGATCCAAAGTAGTTTCATAATATTAGATGACCCATGTAATTAATGCCGCATACAAGGGGGAGTCTTAAGGTTCAACCCCCCCCCCCCAAAAAAAAAAAAAAAAAAAAATTTGACTTTTAAATATTCGTTTACATTTAAAAATTTCCAAAAATTATTGTTCCAAAGCTCAAATGTCTTTCATATGTATATTCTTTACTAATAATAAAGCTGAAAGTCCCTCTGTCTGTCAGGTACTCTGTGACGCGCATAGCGCCTAGACCGTTCGGCCGATTTTCATGAAATTTGGTACAAAGTTAATTTGTAGCAGGGTGGTGTGCACCTTGAAGCGATTTTTCGAAAATTCGATGTGGTTCTTTTTCTATTCCAATTTTAAGAACAAAATCATCATAAGATGGACGAGTAAATTACGAAATTATCATAACGTGGAACCATAACATGGGCACAAGTCAATTGGCGAGATACGAAATTATCATAACGTGGAACCGTAACATGGGTACAAGCCAATTGGCGAGAAAATTCACAAAATTCACCATACATTATTTGTAAATATACAGGCGAACCAAAAGACCTTTTAATTTTTCTATTACGGGCAAAGCCGTGCGAGTACCACTAGTAATTGCATAAAACGCCTTCATAATAGATAACCTGATGACTTGAACATTAGCATAAATAGCGCTAAGCTCCGCATGAAAGGTTTTAAACCCTCCTCGAAATTATTTTCTGGTTACGACCCTGCTTATAATGCGATGTTCACCGCAATGATATAAGAAATAAATCAATATCTTTGTGCGGAGAAGTAAAAGGCAGTGGCGTACATAGCGTAAGTGACACCCGGAGCGGCAATTTGTATGCCCCCCCCCCGCCACCGGGGGGAAATTACAAATTTGTAGTATTAAAACTGCATTTTAGCTGTATATTTTTTTTTTAAAAACTTGCAATTTAACTTTAGGTGTCCCCCCCCCCAGACGGGTAAAATCCGGGACGGATCGCTCCCCCCCCCTCCTTAGCGACGCCACTGTAAAGGGATATAATCAACCTTTTGAAGCGCAAAATTGTAGAGTAAGACAGACACGTCTTTCGGGCCGCTTTTCAATGAAAAATAGTGAGCTTTTGGACGTACAAAACATTGGTTACATCCTTTTAAATCACCATAATGATGCTCAAAAGAAAAGACAAACCATGATATATTTTCTACTATCTTTCTCAAAACACCGACAATCTCATCACATTCATTGCATCCAAAAATAGTGGATTTTCGAACCCCTAGGACCGTATTATTGTTCCTATTTACATTATTTTATTACCGACAAGATGAACTCGCTCCTACGTAATGCTAATTTTCTAATATTTGCTAATAGTCTGAAAATTCCATAATTTAAGCGATTTTTGGTTTGAATTAATCTATATTAAATAAGGCTTGCTGTAATTTGCTTTCAGTCATTTAGGATGTTGGTCTATGCCGCTTAAATTTGTGCCACTTGAAATGTTTTAGTACGTTAACCCCTCCCCCCCCCACCAAAAAAAAAAAAAAAACTAAAAGGCTCAGTGCTGCACTTTATCCAGGCAAGATTGGGAAATATGTTTTCAACTCATCATTTTCAAAAAAAAAGTTGGCGATATTTAGCATAGCTCGTTGCATCGTTAAATAATTCTGAAGTTACCCTTTGAAAGTTATTTTTCAAGTCGTTGAAAGTGCTCTTCCCACATTGCAATTTTCTATGCAACATCATACAAAGATAGAAATCTTGTGATGTTGTAAAGCACAAAGGGGGAGTTTTTTAATGCGTAGAAATATGTTAAAATACACTGTTTCAAAGTTGAAATACTTTTTATTAAAAAAAGCTGTGCATTCCATTTCTGGTGAGTTTAAAGTTACCCAAAAGAGCAGGATGGTTTAGAAACAGATTCTAAGTTGAAATACTTTTTCTTAAAAAAAGCTGTGCATTCCATTTCTGGTGAGTTTAAAGTTACCCAAAAGAGCAGGATGGTTTAGAAACAGATTCTAAGTCAAATCCTTTCTATGAAGCGCGAATTTAAAAAAAAAAGGGGGGGGGGAATAGAGCTCCCCCACTCACGCGACCAAATATTACCCAAAGCTACATTTAGGGGACTTTTATTTCGAAAAGTTCGTCCCAAATCCCCTAGTTGAACCTGCAAATTGCTGAGTCACATTCAGCTTTTTTGTAGTAAAATTCGAACAATTTCCCGCAAGTACACGGCCGCTGCCCTCAAAATGAGATAATACATTTACTTTTAAGGTAGAGTCCAGAACACGATTTCTCAAAAACAATGTTTCATGAACGGAAACTTTTACAGCACAATTAGCGTTATAGTAGAAAAATTTAGAGCAAATTCACCACGGGAAAAACTAACTCAATTTAAATATTTCCCCTGACACAGCTCTTCCTTGTCTTTTAAACTCTTTGGTACAATGTTTTCGACGTAAAATGTTACTTACCCAAGCTTTCAACAATCTACTTTAAATTGTTTTTCACCTCGTAACTGTGAGACATTGATGGAGAGGGAAGAAAGTGGAGCACCACGACACGCGGCTAAGTTGTTGCTGCTCTCAGCTCTTAATCCATGGCATTAATTTCCAATGAAATATTCATGAGTTACCGAGTTTGTGCACCTGGGCGTCCGTTGAACCGGAGATTAATGGATTGTGTTGGGACGGACTCTCATTAAGCCTCAACTTGCATTCGAGATTCTATCCTCTATCGGTTTAAAAGCTGGAGCATAACCCTTAAGTATCCGACAGTGTTAAAATTGGCATTTTCGATGAAATTAACGAAAAAAATTTTGTGATTCCGTTTTGTAGTCTGATTTATTGGTTTTCCAAAACTGTCTTATTTTAGCAGTATGTTACCGCTCCTAAGCAAGGGCTAATGCAAAACTACATGCAATATACCAAGGGCTGCCCTGTCTGTGCATGTCTTATTTCACTTTACGTGAATTACAACCTGAGTTTCAACTGTGTTATTTCTGTGTCGTACACCAAACTCCAAACCGAAAATCGCATTTAAACGCGTTTTCTGAAGAAGGATATTTTTGAAGAAAGCTGTAACGATCATGTCTCAGAAGTTTTTTAGGTATTGATGTAAAAATTTCTAAGATCGTTTTTTGTAATATGTGCTTGCTGTTTTCCTCTAAAAATTAAGCTGAATTTTAGAAAAAAGTAATATTTTTATGTTATTAAGTGAGAAAAAAAGCATTAGGAAAAAAACAGTATAAGAACTTTGTTGTTTGTTCGGCTATATTTCAAAGCTATTTCGAAAAACAAGAAATCTTTTACAGAAAAACACACATAAGTGTCCTAAAAATGTATTCTTACAAGAATTTATGAGTGATTAGAACCTAATTCGATCCAGAGCTGTTAGCGGAAGACACGTAAAAAACGCTATTTTTCTTCAAATTTGTCCAATTTTTTAAAAAAGAATATTTTGAAAGCTTATTTTTACAGTTTTTTTTTCCATAGTTTTGAAACATATGCATCTAAAAAATAACATTTTAAAAAAATGTCCAAGTTATTTCGTTCGAACACAGTCGGATACCTTAAATAACACAGATGCTCTCATGGGATGTCTAGGGGTCTGGATCCCTCCCATCACCCATGAGTTTTTTTGTTTGACTATCATTCTGTGTATGCTATACATAAAATAATTACAAGATAAGTCTATAATTTCAGTCAATAAAGATAAGTCTTTAATTTCAGACTTAATTAATGAAAAAATAAAATTTACTTTCTCTCTTTCTTCCACTGCAAAATCTAACAGTATGTGAACATATTGTTTTTTAATGACGATTTTGCTTCACCGCTTTTTTTTTTTTTTTTAATTATTAGAAAAGTAGATACATTCATTCTTGTGCTTTCTAGTATTTTAACTAAATATTTTTATTAATAAATTAATTTTTTTAGTTAGTACTCGGAAATTATTCATTTTTTAAAAATGTTTTTTGTTCCCGACAATCGGTAAAATTAAAATAATAAGTTTGGATGCGCGTTGGAGTATGCTATGAGAAGGGTAGACCATCGATCCTGGACCACCCCTTTGTAAAATTTCTGTGTGTGCCACTGTTTAGTACAAATCATTTGCTCCCTCTTCCTCCTTATTTCTCAGCATTGTTTATCAATTTTTACCGATACGGAGAACGTTCAAAACCCGCACGTACGTATGAAGTTTAAATAAATTTTTAGCCAAAAATGTGTGAGTAAAAAAGTTCAAAAAAATCAGATAAAAAGCAGCAACCTTAGGCAAAATCCATCAGTTGAAAGTGGTTGGTTACCTTGAAAAAATGAATTCTTCATTGTCCTCATTTAATGAAAGGAAGGCAAAAAAAAAAATCTTATTTCTTAACTGTATCAACGAAAGATAAGTAAATTTTACTTTAGGAAATAAGTTACTTTATTCTTGAAATATAGGAACAAAGTAAAACCAATCCTTAATTTGGGGAATTTTCTATTTTCATGCGTTTTTTGGAAAGAACCATCACCATTTTTCTTATGAAGCTAAATTACTTTCATTCTTTATATCAAGACTAAACTACTATCATTAGTTTGATGAGCAACGTTTTTTATTCGTTAAATTTTAAGACAAAAATAAATTATAGTGTTGTTTTCTTTAAAGAACTAATTTACTTTTAATGCGCTTATTTTTTCACCACCGTTTTATTAAAGGTGGTAAACACTTCAGTCGTCTATTTTAAGAAAGAAATATCACCTGCCAGGGAAGTAATTAGCAACCTTGAATCATGGATAAGCTTCCGTGATTATGTCATATGATGAAAACTACTGTTTTCCGTGTCATGCGATCGCAAATTCGCGGCAGGATTGACAATTCCTCTTCTGTTGAAAACATGTTTTTGTATTCTTATTACGCTTTTCTGAAGGTAATTTAGATAATTTTTCGTCACACATGTGGCAAGATGTTGTTAATTAGAGCATAAATATTGATGGATGGAGATAGTGGGTCAGAAATAAAGCATCGTATTATCGTCGAAATAGCTTATAATGAGCAGGGGTGCCCCGATAGAAGGTCATGGGCCGTCACTGCGAACTTCCGATAATTTCCTTAGTCGGCAAATTTTATTTAACGATTCGGAAAAACTATCACCTTCCGGTAAAATTTGGAGTTCAACTCGGCAAAATTTGGAGTTCCATTCTGCAAAATTATCATCATCCTGCAAAATTTGGAGTTCCACTCGGCAAATTAAGAATTTTCACCCTCCCAAAGCTTGATTTTTTATTCTAAATTTTTTCAAATATTTTAGAATAAAAATAGACTGGATCTAAAATAAAATATACCTCTATTCTTCAAAAAAGAGAAAATAAATTGGAGTATTAAAATTCAGAGAGAAAAAATGGAGCAGAAACAGTTTGATAGAAGCATATAAAGCTTGACCACGGAGAGATGGCGAATGACCTTAAAGTAGAAACATTATTTGTAAATAGGATGTCTGTTATTATTTTTTAATGGATAGGATCAGCGAGAACGTGCCTCTTACTACTCGGAGCTTTCTGACGATTCACTTATTACAAATGATACAAATGAGTTCCACTTCAAGGTCATCCGCCATCTCTCCGTGGTCAAGCTTTATCACTATTTTACCCATAGATTAATAATAGTTATTGACGTTTCGATTACACAGCGCGGTAACACATCAAAAAAAATTTAAAAAAAACGTTCAAAGTACTACTGACATCATTCTTGCTGCTTCTTAAGTAAAATGACCCCTGGATCTAAATACAGTCGAGTCTCCGTATAGCGAACACTCTATTTAGCGAAGTTCTCTATATAACGAAGCATGTTTGGTGACACTGAAAGTTTCAATAAAAAAGCATGCAAATCTGTCTCTCTTTAACGAATATCAAATGGCCAAATTTCTCTATTGCGAAGTTTTTATGTGGGAGAAAGACGATGTTTCCGAAAATAGAAGTCTTCTGGTGCTTTTGTTTTGTCGAGGATTACTCATACTACAACTTTCTTATCTTGTCTTTCAACATTCCTTTCTTTTTTGTCACTTGTGTCGATGGAAGGAGAGAGACTTGGAAGGAGGAGGGAAGAATTCCCAGAGGGGGTGAGGTTTCTTCGAAATGTGTTGACCGGATGTGGTGTGATGGATTCTCACTCTTGAACTGACGTGCACATTTCGCTCATTTTCATCTTGCTCTGCAACGTGCTGCGTTGCTCAAAATGTCGAAGAGAAAGTGTTTAACCATAAAAGAAAAAATTTCACTTCTCAATGATGTTGAAAGCGGCATCAAGAAGAAAGATGTAGCCGCAAAATATGGCATTCCTGCTAAGAGTGTATCCACTATACTAAAAAATAAGGATTCCATTTTAAGTAAAGCTGGTGAAGTAGGGAATTCCAATGCAAAACGAGTACGATTGTGCGTGTATGACGACGTCGATCAAGCTGTTTTAAAATGGATTCATTCCGTGCGGGATCAGAACTTACCTTTGTCAGGTCCGCTAATTAAAGAAAAGTCATTGCAGTTTGCCAACGCATTAGGCTACTCGGAATTCCAAGCAAGTGTTGGATGGTTGGACAAATTTAAAAAACGTCACATGTTGGTGCACAAAGTAGTTTCAGGAGAAAGTGTTGATGTGTCGAATGAAAGTTGTGAGCAGTTGAAAAATGAAGTGTTAAAACCGGTATTAAAAGAGTACCAGCCAAAAGACGTGTTTAATTGCGATGAAATGGGACTCTTTTTCAAATGTCTCCCTGATAAAACTCTTACTTTTAAAGGAGACAAGTGTTTTGGTGGAAAACGTAGCAAAGACAGAATTACAGTATTGGTTACTTCAAATATGACAGGGGAAGAAAAGCTGAAGTTGCTAGTTATTGGGAAGAGTAAAAACCCTAGATATTTCAAAGGCATCAAATCCTTAGAAGTGAACTATCAGAACAGTAGAAAAGCTTGGATGACAGGCGAAATTTTTGAGAAGTGGTTATTGGACTTGGACAAAAAGTTTGGGAAAGAAAAAAGAAAGATTGCATTATTTGTAGACAATTGCCCATCACATCCACCTGAAGTGAAATCCAAAGTGAAGAACATAAAACTTATCTTTCTTCCTCCAAACACTACCTCGAAATTGCAACCGATGGATCAGGGGATAATTAAAAATTTAAAAGTCTACTACCGAAAGCGAATTTTGCGAAAAATGATAGCCTGTGTCGAAGAAAACCAACAGTTTTCTAAAACATATGTAGACTTGAGGACTTGCATTTCAGAATTGTCTAAAGCTTGGCAATCTGATGTGAAAGTCACAACAATTTCCAATTCATTTAGAAAAGCTGGATTTGCGAAGGAATTTTCATCAGGAGAACAAGAACAGGAGTCTTACGTGGACAGTGAGCCAGATGTTACAGAAATTTGGGACGGTTACCGTGAGAAGAATAGTTTTACAGATGATGTCAGTTTAGAAGATTTTTTAACAATTGATGATGGTTTTGTCAACTACTGGTCATTTGACGGAAGAAGAAATTCTTTTTTAATTTGTTACTTATGTTAAATTAACTTCAAAATGCTCAATATTTTTCGTGTTTTCATGTATATAACCTTAAAAAAAAAAAAAAAAAAAAAAAATAGGATTTAACTTAATGTACATGAAAAATTAACCATAAAAATTTACTACTTTCTATATAGCGAAGTTTCTATATAACGAACCTTTTCAAAGGTCCCTTGCGACTTCGTTATTTGGAGACTCGACTGTATAACCATGTTTTTCCCCTGTCACCCACCAATTTTTGAGGATAGCACCCCAAAAATTTTGTTCAATTTCGGCAGTTTTATTGCAATTATTTTTAGTTTGGAAAGAAGGGAATATTATGTAAAGCGTTAACTTTCTTCTGTAAAGGCCTGGAACTGCGTACCCGCAGATCCCATAGGCCCTTAAGGGACCCAACGGGCCAAGAAAGTGAAACAAAAAATTGAAAAAACTAGCACTAAGACTTATTAATGATGCAAATATGCACTGCTGACCTTTACGGAGGGGCCCTACAGATTTTGTTGCGGGGGAGGGGGGGGGGAGCAAAATTTATAGATTAGGGCCTGCATTGGAGGAGCTAAAGAGGTGAATAATTCAAAAGCATGAGCACTTGTAACAAGAAGGTATTACCCTCCAATTTTTTCACCTATTTTTCGGGGTAAATCAGGATAACGGCCATACTCCTATGAGCTTCATGTCCGAAAAAAAAATCACGCTGTAAAATTGCTTCGTTAAAACTTTTGTAAGCATCGCATATTGCATGTGAATCGCATCTCAAATCTTCAATAAAGAAACAGAGTTTTTTTTTTTTCAAAGAACCGACCTGATTCAATAAAGAACCAGGTAACACGA
Source organism: Uloborus diversus (assembly GCF_026930045.1). Classification (NCBI taxonomy): domain Eukaryota; kingdom Metazoa; phylum Arthropoda; class Arachnida; order Araneae; family Uloboridae; genus Uloborus; species Uloborus diversus. Next base: position 127,240,274 of record NC_072734.1, on the reverse strand, counting down.
GGTCCCTGTGACCTCCGAAAAAATTCTTAACTCTGCAAATTTTGTCTGACGATTCGGCAAAATTCGGAGTTGCATTTGTCAAATTGATACTTTTGGTTCTCCCAAAAATTTAAGTTCGGGGCGCCCCTGTAAGAACCTTCTCGTATTATTTATATTTATTCAAGTTACTTTCACAGATTGAAAATGAAATTAAGTAGGTTTATAATACTTATAGCATTAATGTATATTTTTATTTCTGGGAATGCACGGCTTCCATTGTTTATCACTATATCAAGAAGTGATAAATCAACTGATGAATAAATAAAAAATATCCAATAAAATAATCCTAATGATCATTCACAGCTAGTGATTGTAATACCAGTATACAGAATACCGGTATTTTGAGCTATTTTTCAATTTCGTAATACCGGTATTTGCTGAGGTAAAATACCAGTATTTTCGGTTTTAGCTGAAAATAATAATTACTTTCAGTTAAAGAATTTTCAATTTAACTTATTAAATATCTACTTAATATTTCAAATGTACATTGGTTTTGGTTCTGTATCATGGAAAAAACAATCAAAAATTTGCTTTAAAAGTACGCACCAATAGAATACAGTCGGACCCCGATTTAACGAATTCATCGGACCGAAACTTTTATACGTTAAATCGGGGTTATTCGTAAAATCGGGGTGAAAAGATCTAAAAAACGGCACTTAACCTTATCTAAAAACACCTAATAAGCAACAGCGCAAAAATATCCATAATTACTGTCCAACCACGGATTGTATGGAATTTTCAAACGTCCAGATAAGATGAATCTATCTGAATGAGGGGGGAAAAGTAAAAATTTGATGCCGGTATTCCGCTCATTTGAATTAGACTCTGCTTCTGCAAAAGTTTTCATCGCTAAAAAATAATAAATTCGTCCATTTCCGGCTATAAAACGAATGTTTGTCTTTCCATGCAATCCGTGGTCACACAGTAGAAAGTGTACACTTTTTTATTCAGCATTTCACGACTATTTCCACACTAGTTAATTGGAAATCTTAAACAACTGAGTAATAGATGTCTGACTATTTCCTTGATGCTTGACTCGAAATAGTTCTCTTAGAAGGAAATACTGTGTTATTTGCAGCCTGCAGCATGAGATATGTTTTTGCAGTTTCCAAAGCATTCGTGTAAAGCATTCGAAAAAGTAAGTTTTAAAGGGAGTTTCATTATTGCTTTCTGCATCAGAATCAATATTCGTTGATTGCCCTCTCGCCCGTCAAAAATGTCTGATTCCAAGAAAAGTCTTTTTATGTTTCGGACAATATGGATATAATATTTGGAAAACAATCCAATATTTTCAAACTCAAATTAACAATTTTTTCCCCGGCTGTTAAAATAATTCGTTATTCGGGATTTATTGTTCGTAAATAGGGGTTTTTGCCTTTATTTTAGTCGAGGGTTAAAACAATTCGTTAAATCGCAAAATTCGTTAAATAGAGATTCATTAAATCGGGGTCCGACTGTATATCATTAAACAAGCATAACTAAAAGATTGTAAAATAATATTGTCATTATTAGATGGTGAGATGAATCGCATTTTCGTGCGCTTTTGTAAATCATGTTTTTATTTTTTCCATTTCCCTGATCACTCACCTTTCCTTTTGTGAAAGTTAATTTTGAGTGTACTATTTTTGAATGCTTTTGTCCTATGAACAAATTATTATAACAATCAATTGCAGTGATACTTAATAATTTTTAAAAAAATATTTATCTCAACTGAACTAAATTTTGACAAAAACTTTTTTCTTCTAAGCAAAACAAATGATAATTTGTTGTCACCAGTACTGGTTTGTTGTCTTGTCTCGCCTTATACAGTGCCTTGAAAATTTGCATAGAGGTAAAGCATAATCAATTGAAACATGTTTTCAGATATTTACATAATTATGTTTGTGAAGAATTTTGAAAAGAAAACGAATAAGAGAAACTAACAAGATAAAATTTAGTCAAGTTAATCGTAAGTTTCAAATCAAAGGACTAACTAATAAAAAGCAAACACAAACCCCTCCTGTTCACGAGAAAGTGATGTTAACATTGGAATAGTATCGTCTCTCGGAAAGAAATTACATCTAGCTATAATTTTTTTAAAAAATTAATAATAGTTATACACACAATACAAAAGAAACACGCACTCACGCAAAAGGATTCATCCAAAAATTACACTAGACCTCCAAAAATTACAGAGACCGAGCTATTTGAAGATGAAGAATTTCTAAACAATTAGAGGAGGTGTAGTGCGCATTGTTAACAGTACCACCGACCTGAGTGAAGTCAGAAAGAGTATTTTCAACTGTAGGAAAGGTGCGCACAAAAATGAGTTCCAGGCTTAGAGACAATTCAATAGATGCGTTATGTTTTAAACAATTATTGATTTTTTATTATGAAATGTGGCAACAAAACAATAAGCTTTCAAGCATTTTTTTGAGAGATTTCAAGTACCGGTATTAATATATCGGTATTCCGGTATCACGTTTTAAAAATACCGAATACCGGTATTGAATTTTTGGTCCGGTATTGCAATCCCTATTCACAACATAGAGTGAACAGGGGATGGAGGTGATCTCCTCATAAGCCCTGAATCGTAAAATTTAGCAGCGACACGTCCGCCATCTTGTGGCTAAAGGATGATTTCTTCCTCTGCCTGTTAGGTGAAGTAGAGCGTTTTACTTCTTGATTGTGGTTTCTTATTAACTCCATGTTAACACAACACATTCAAGAAGCATAACACGCTGCTTCATTACAGCAGACTAAGGAAGAAAGCGGCATTTAACCCCAAGATGGCTGACATGGCGCTACTTATTATACGATTCAGGGCTTTAATCTCCACCTCTTATTCGGTTGATTAATTGGTGCAGATTGAATACGCTGAATGGAGCTTTCAAGAAACACGTGAGGTTTAAATCTTTTTCTTAATAGAACATACTTGAAAGAAAACGTTTGATGCATGAAAACTACTTGCGGGTGATTTTAAAAACATTGATTCCCGCCGTATAGGTAAAATGTTTCAGAATCTTCCATTTTTCAATACGAAAGAACTTTATAAATTTCTGAAGAGCTGTATCGTTGAAAAGCTGCTTAAAAGGAAAGCAATCAATGCCTGTGTAACTTTGTTTATACTGTTCAAATTGGAAGGCAATCCTCCAAGGTTTTTTTTTTTTTTTAATACCCTGGGGCAGTAAATAACTCTTCCGGCTCTTAGTTAAGATTGGAAGCGTTTCTGTTCAACTTCAGATCTCTAGCGAGTCTTTTTGAAGTATTAATTTTCAGCATTTCACAAGAGACGAAAAGATATTCTATCCCATTTCATTTTATATGGCTTGTTTCGGATGTGTTTATTTTATTTATCTGTTTATTTATTACTTTAGGGTTGCGAGTTAACCGCCTCCAAATATATTATATTATTATTGTTAGTTTTTTTAATTTTTCTTCCGTAGCAAGATAATAAAATGTTATTTTAAGATATGCTCAGGTTTGATGGGATAGGTAGTGTTTCAAATCTTTATTACTAATATTATAAAGAGAGAGGGCGGATTTTTGTGTGTTTATATGTTCGAGGTAATCTCCGGAACCACTGCATCTATTCGAAAAATTCTTTCACTGTATGAAAGGGGCTTTCTTACTGAGTAACATAGGCTATAATTCGAAAAAATACAATGAATAGTTCTTTTTTTAATTCAAATTTAGACCCAAATTTCACGTAAATTGCCTATTATTGGCTATTAAAGGGGTGAAAAATTACTAGCACATATTAATATTTTATATCGTTGAAAAGGGTAGAATTTTCCGCGTTCTAAGCAATTTGTTTCAATGCTCTAACTTCATTACTACGGGAGCAATTTGCGTTTTTATCTCGAACTTTTTTAGGCTTAGCTGAAATTTTGGCACTACTTTCTTCATTTAATCTATTAATAAAAAGTGAAGGAATTGTCCCACTGTTTTCTTTTTGAAACCGTTGGAAAAAGTGGCATTTTTTACTCCAGAAATATCTCGACCTATGGTCGGAAAAGTAACTTTCTATCTCCAAAGGAAAAAAAGTTACAAGCTTTAAAAAATAAAGTTCGAATAAATCTAATCTCCATTAAAATTACTGATGTTTTGTTTCGCATTGTCATGGTTACGCCTTTTAGCTTCGCTTCATTTTAATTTCTTAAAGGTCCACAAACTTGGCACCACGGAATTTAAGCAATGGGGAAATGTTTTCTCCAGTTATGCATTATTTTACGATCTACGTTATGATAATTCCCCAAGACAATGTAGCAATTGCGGGAAGAGTTTGAAAACTAGGAGTCTCAGCAATTTTCCCAATTGTCGCCAAATTTGTGGACGCCAAAGACCAAGGGCTAATGTACTTCGGCCATAACAATGGGGTTGTTTCCTTCAGTCAAAAATAGTACTTTTAGTCACTGAAAATTTTTTCAACAGAACGGTTCAAACACTTGATAGTTTATTGAATTTTTTAAACTTTTCAATTTACAAGGTTTGAGCAGAATAACGTCTGTCGGGTCCTCTAGTGTTTAATAAACGGATGGCTGTATTTGAAGCCATTAATGTGTACATTTTTAAACAGTAATAGTCGATTTGCTTTCATCGATTTTCTCATCTTTAAAACCATTTTCAGCCATTCCAAGGAAAAACCGTCATCTTTTCCTACACGTGACAGCTGATTTATGTAATTACTAGTGGTACACGCACGGCTTTGCTCGTAGTAGAAAAATTAAAAGGTCTTTTGGTTCACTTGTATATTTACAAATGAGGCTGTAAGAAGCAAAGGGGTATAAGTGGATATTTTATAGTTTTGAGTAAAATACGTTTAAAGATAACTTCTTAGTTAGGCTTAAATTGAATTTTTTTTCTAAATCATGCTATACAGCAGCATCTACCAGGGCTACTAATACTATCTTTTGCCCCAATACAGAGGAGAGGTTTACCTACCGTTTGTATTGGTTATCTCTAAATTTTAAATTTTGACACTTTCATCCCTTTGCTTATCACTGCCTCAAATAATGTGTGGTGAATTTCTCGCCAATGGAGTGGTTTCCTTCAGTCAAAAGTACTACTTTTAGTCATTAAAATGGATAGAATGAGCAAAAAAAATTACATGAACCCAGAAAATACTTTCATTTTCCCAACAGTTTTTTTTTTAATTAATTTTTTTAAGCGTCCGATTTTTCAAACAAGGCGTAATCTTTATGACGTCACAAATGATGCAATTTGGCGCATCTTTCTACTACGTTTCCACGTTATGATAATCAAGCAGCGAATTAAAATTGCGCTCTACGCTTGCTACCAACCATATCGTTTTGCCAATACACGTGAGTCAGGGGCGGCAAATAGGGGGGTCGAGAGGAGGCTGTGCACCCCCAAATTTTTTGAGGAGAATGATAAAAAATGAGCAAATTCAATTTATGTAAATCGCAAATCAATGTTCAAGCAAACCAATCTTGCTGGTTCTCCGTAATTGTTGATGAAACTCGACACATTTTCAGACATGAGCAAGTGTTTTCCGTTTTTTAAATTACGTATTAGAAATTCATCAAGCCTGTACCGGCCTTTTCAGAACAGAAAACTGAAGAATCATGGTTAATTTTAACTAAAGACGTAATTTCCTTATATAGGGTAAATATCTCGTTCCTGTGTGCTATATGTAACGATGGTTATGAAAGGCCCATGCAGTGGTGTGGCTGCATGATTATCACAAGAAAATGCCTTGGTATTTTACATTGATTGTTACTCTCATATTTTAAGTGTGTCTATTTAATGAGTGTTCATCACTTTCTTCAGCTAGAAACACATTTCAGCTGCTCAATGCATAGTATGCTTTCATAGATACTCTTTAAAAATACATACTATTTTTGAAAAAAATGTCTCACATCAACAAATATCTTTTTGGAGGGCTCTCTAACTATACAATCTCCCCCAATATCATAATTACTTGCTGTTAGCCAAATGTGTTTTAATCCATACTAAGGTAATTCATATTTGAAAGTTTTGACCCCCCGAATGAAATGCTAAAATTCCGCTCCTGACGTGAGTAAAGATGCGAATTAAATATTTTGTTCTGTGAATGGCAACATTGAATGGCATTTCATCATTTGTGATGTCACAAGACAGAAGTGTAAACAATGAAAGCGTACCGATTTAAGTAATTTTTTTAAAATATCAAACTTAAATAAATTTAAAAAATGGTCAGAGCTTATGTTTTTAAGCATAGTTTTTCAGAAAAAAATACTTTTAAAATTTTGGAAACGACCCCACTTGCTTGTCCATGTTACGGTTCCACGTTGTCATAGCTTGGTAATTTACTCGTCCATCTTATGATAATTTTGCTCGGGAAAATGTTTTTAAAATTGGAATAGAAAAGAACAAAATAGAATTTCCGAAAAATAGCTTCGAGGTGCTCACCCCATGCTACAAACTAACTTTGTGCCAAATTTCATGAAAATCGGCCGAATGCGCGTCACAGAGATCCAGACATCCAGACAGAGAAACTTCTAACTTTATTATTAGTAAAGAAAACTAATAATTGAAAAAGGTAATGAGCAAAATTTTGTTGCTTGAGAAATCTCAAAAGTGTAAGGGATTTTTTGAGCCAATAATTTTATCCATTAACTTTTCAATAATTATCTTTTGGTGAAATATAAAAGTTGTCACGTGCAAGACAAAATAGTGGCTTTCCCATGGAAAGACTCTTTTGTGAAAATACCTATCGTTCCAGTGTTAGTTAAAGAGATTCAAGAATACTAGATGGTTTTAAAACTAAGATTAAGCCCAATTTATCAAAAGCTTCAAAAAATATATACATTTCCATTTTGTTAAAGGAACTAGTTTTATTTATTTACTAGTGGTACCCGCATGGCTTTGCCCGAAGTGCAAAATTAAAAGGTCATTTAGTTCGCTTGCATATTTACAAATAATGGATGGTGAATTTCTCGCCAAATATCTCGCCCATGTTACGGTTCCACGTTATGATAACTTGGTCGGTAAATTGTTCTTAAAATTGGAATAGAAATAGAACAAAATCGAATTTTCGAAAAATCGCTTCGAGGTGCACACCCCCACGCTACAAAGTAATTTTGTGACAAATTTCATGAAAATTGGCAGAACAGTCTAGGCGCTGTGCGCGTCACAGAGATCCTGACAGAGAGACACCCAGACAGACTTTTACCTTTATTATTAGTAATAATAATAAAGATAAAGATTTTAATTGGGTTAACATTTTTGTTGCTATAAGAATACCAGAAAAACTAGATATTTCGTGCGAGACGAAATGGTTTCTTTTCCGTGGAATGACCCTTTTGGGAAAATATCTATCGTTTGTTAAGGATTCAAGTTAAATTAAAATTGAGCTCAGTTAACCCAAACCTTCAAAAAATGTACAAATTTCTACTTTCGTTAAAAGAGCTATTTTTTATTTATTTATTTCAATTGTGCTTACACTTTTATGTTCTAAGGATTCCGGAGAAACTTTGGAAGTGCGAAAGTAAGGTCAAAAAATATTGATTTAAGTATCAAAAGGAAACGCTTATTCTTCAGCTTTCCGGTCACTTTCCCTGTTGTGAGAAATAAAGCCGTGAAGATAAAACTTCAGTATCTTTTGAAAACAAGGATAAGTAATTTTATACTGATAAAAGTACAGCAAACTCATTCTCTTTTTCATCCTTTTATCTGGGTGTTATGCTTTAGAAATGCTTAAAATAGCTGATTTTTACTAGCTTTTAAAAAGGAAGTATTGTATTCACGAACAATTTTTCACTCAAAAAAATCGACCTTAATTTCCATTTTACTCGCCCCCGAATGAATGTTGAGTTTTTTTTTTCGACTCGACCACACGTGGATAAGTGTCGAAATATCCATTTTAACGATTCCCGAATTAATTACAACGAGTTTTCTCATGACGTCTGTATGTACGTATGCATGTATATATGCGTATGTGTGGATGTGCGTATGTGCGTACGTATGTCGCATAACTCAAGAACGGTATGACCTAGAAAGGTAAAATTTGGTACGTAGACTCCTAGTGGGGTCTAGTTGTGCACCTCCTCTTTTGGTTGCATTCAGGTGTTCTAAAGGGGTCTTTTGCTCCTTTTTGGGGAGAAATCATTGTTAATTTCGATGTAAACTGAAGTGATGTTATATTTTGGCGGACACTTGGTGATATATCGCCAATCTTTTGGTTTCTAAGTTTTGTCGCCAACTTGGCGAGAAATTTTGCTTTTTTTTTTTAAAATCTGATTTTATTTTGGCCACTGTTGGTGATATTTAGAGAGTAAACTATTGAATCACATTAAAATTGCCAGTAATGGGGAAATGACATTACATTGGAGTAAAGGGATTTTTTAAAAAACGAGCTGATGCACACATCAGCTCGTTATTTAAAAAATCCCGAATAGCTTTTGTGTTTCTTCGAGCAATTAGGAATTAAAAGATTTTTCTGTTGTGCTTTCGATCCTTTTGTTTCCTTGCTTAAGTGAGTTCCTAAGTTTAAAGAACATTTAATCTAATGGTGAAACTTAAAAATAAAATTCGGAAATTGTGAAGTTTTTTAAACATTGACAAAAGTTCCGTCGCTATTTTTTGTTACATAACAGTGTTGCCTATCTTTTTTTTTTTTTTACTTGATGGTCGCATCTTACATTAAAATGAATCTCGCGGGCCAGAACGCGTGAAAAAATAAAATATATATATGAATTTTTCTTTGTATAATTTGAGAAAACACGAAAAAGGAAAAAAAAAAATACAAACCCAGAATTTTTGTTTTCCTTACCACACATACTTATTTTATCAATGTTTCCATATGGTCTTTAAGAAACCTATCACTGACCATTTGGCTCCAAATTTGCAACAACCATTCTTGGCACCGAATAAATCGGTTGTTTCGGAAGTTTTCAGAACGTATTTTTTGATTCGCAATGTAAACATAACAACAGCCCAAACGGATAGACAGCACAGGCCGCATATGGACCGTGGGCTCTGGGCTGTAGGTTGGCACCATTGTTTTATAAAATGTTTGCTCTATATATGTATAGGTCTATATTTTGCCTCATAGTGGAAAACATCAAGCTAAAATGCAAAAGCACGAAATATTGTTTAAAAATCTTGTTGCTGCATAATCCTAAATACGATTCAATCAAAATATTTTTGCAATAACGGCTGTTACTACACGTTTTACCATTTGTTTAAAAAATACACCATCTTTTCTTTCCGTCAGTTTAAAATACTTCATAAAAATAAAGGTTCAGACACGCATATTAGACACACGAACAATAATTATTATCTAAAAAGTATTGATAGTTCCAAAGAACTGTCCTGAATTGAAATTGAAGTTATGTATTTTGTACATTGCTGCAAAAAAAAAAGCACTTAAAAATATATGTAATAACTATGAGTCTAAAAGTTTAAGGGGTCTTGAAAATAAGGTAAGTACTATATGTATTCAATCCTCGAAATTTGCATATTTCCAATGAAAGAACTTATTAAAAAAAAAAAAAAACTTTAATTGCCTTTTTTTCTGTAAGAAATAGTAATCGTCTGAAGAAGAATTTACCGGGAATAAAAAATCATAGGAGGAATATAGCAAGAGTATCATCTAACACGTTAAAAGATTTTTTTTTTTTTTTTTTTTAATTTTTTACTTCAATAATTGATAATATAAGTAGTGGAGAAAGCATGAAAAATATCAAATATACTATACTTTTTGTTGAAACAAAATTATGAATTGCTTCACAAATAATGATTTCCAAAAGTCATGCAAAAATTAAAATCTTTGAAAATAAAAATGTTCGAAATAGTTTAGATATTTTCATTTAGATTGGAAAATATCCGTGAGTATTTGGTCCAATCAACGCTGTCGGTGAGATAATTTTATTTTTTTATTTATTCCTCACTTCTAGAAATTCTCCGATTAATGTGTTGCTTCTGGGCGATTCTTTCATTAAAGAATCAGATTCTTTCGAGCATTCGGAGAATACCGTCATGCCGTCACCTCCGACATTTGTGATTAATTGAGTCAACCTCTCGCATGTTTCTTTTTTTTCCCCCGAAACCTAAACGAAAACTTACAATCGAGTAATCTCGCAATTTTTTTCCCAAAGATAGTATTTTTTTCTGTTCAAAGCTCCTTTGACATTAAAAAGATTCTTCTCTTCTTTTTTTTATGGCGATTTTTCGTTCGAAATATATTTAAACATATCTTCATGATGGTTTCAAAATGCAAATTGATTGAAGTCATTACACTCTAAAAGTTGTTTATTTTTTCAAGTTCGCCATGTTTTATTTTTATTCGCAGGTTAATTTTAATTCAATCTCACTACATTTTCAGGATTTTTTTTTCATTCTCTTTTTTCCCCCACGTCTCTAGTGGATATTGCATTTTTCAAACCCTATTCGGAGTTTTATAACAAGGAAAAGTGAGAAATTTGTACTGTGTATGATTTGTATAAAACATAAAATGTATTTGAGGCAATAACTCTAATATATTGTTACTTACCAGTCTCGAAAAGAATGGCTTGATTAATTTAGGGGGGAAAGTAACTCAATATTCTTAAAAGCAACGGATGGAAGTTTTGCATTATCATCCATAAGTGACTGCTGGTTCATTCGGGGATTTGTTTCTATTGTAAAATTTATAGCAATATTTTAGTAAAGACTAGGCTGCTCCGACCCCTGCTCGTTTCACACGCGAACCCTCGTTCGCCACCTTCGGTGGCTCAATGCCGCCTGCTGCGGGTGACAATTGATGATTTTAATGCTTTTCAGTTTGCCAGGTCATCTTCAGGGCTGGATGTCGGCCCCTTAAGGGTTAGAGGGGTGAGACAGGGCGGAATCACTTGTCTTTTATATCATGTGTCCAACGGTAGCATGACCTGGTAGACATTGCCAGCCAGGAGGAGATAGCGTTACAGACATATAGACATACACACTAACACACAGACAGACGCACGCAATAGTATAGCTGCACAAATAACTTTTTCCAGCAGTTCGAGTTTTAAAATTGAAAACCACCTTGAGATACTAGGTCTTAAATATACAGAGTGATTCCAAACAAATGGTGACGTTTCAAAATGGTGTACTTCTAAGAATAAACTTACGGAATTAAATCCTTCTAAAGAAGTCCGTTGTGCCCTTCTCCTGACGCCCAGATAATATCACACCTGTATACTAACTCTAACCATTCACTTTGTAGCATGACGCAGCCACAGATGCAGTTGCTGCAGTGGAATTTTTCAGTTCGTCAAGGTTGGCACGTTCGGGAAGTACATAAGCAAGTATCTTTTTTTATCTATCGGATAAGAAAAAACCACAGGGTGTAAGGTCTGGTGACCTAGGGGGCTGGTCAGTCATTTAGCCACCTCTCCCTTAATCGCCATTTTTACTAAATGAAGAACAACAAGTCGACGCATACAATGACGCGCAGAAAACTGTGGTAGTCAAATGAAACTTAACAAGTCGGTCTTTCATTCAAACTCTACCAGAGAGCTATAGGTTCAATATTCCGAAATTGGTAGACCTTTTGAAATCCAACCTTTCTTTAGCCTGCAGTTATTTCACAGTTTCAGTATTATTTTTCAATACTTTTTACGATATACATCGTGTAACTAATGCTACTATCTAATATATTTTTTTTAAGAATTTTTTCTAAGGACTATCTAATAAATTTTTTATAAGAGAGTTAATGAAAGTGATTTACAAAAGGGCCAATTTTATTTAATTTTTTAAAGTGGAATACTATTGTAAGCTTTAATGGCTATTATTATGTGTTTCTAATTCTTAACACGCTCTTTAGAGTAATTTGAAAAGATGTTTATTGTTATTACTTTAAACCTCGACACACAAAGGAAGGGAGTTATAAGTTTAACGTGTCTGTGTATCTGTCTGTGTCACTCTAGCGCCAAAACGGATGGAGCGATTTTGAAAAACTTTTTTTTTTTTGTTAGAAAGGAGAGTTGTGTGTGTGCGTGTGTATGTGTGAATCGAGAGTGTTCTTGGGTTGCGTCTTTGGATGGCATTAATTAACGAAGATATTCATTAAAAACCTCTGAAAGGTTATTTGCGATTTTTGCAGTGTAAACATATTTAAAAATTTAAAAGTTTAGTACCAAAATAAAGAGTAATTTTTTCAGCGTCTGATAGAATGAGTTTAGAACTTCCATGTTATCTAAAATTCAAATTTTAAAGTTTTTTTTTAAGTTGATTTTAAATAAGGCTAAGCTTTTATTCACGCGTTTGGTCACCGAATTCATTGTTGGCCGACAAGGAAATTAAACGCAATAATTGAAAATTTTTATCTGCTGCCAGTTTCTATTTTTTGTCAACAAATAAACTACTTTTAATTGATTTTTAATAAAACAAGGGCTTTTTTTTAAAGGATTTTCAATTTTTCCTCTTGATTCTACATTTGCGACCCAGTCGGTTTTTTTTTTTTTTTTTTTTAATTTTTATTTCTTTTGTAATTCAGATTTTATTACTCCGCAAAAAAATCCGCATTTAAAAAATTCCCCATTATGAGTTGGGGCTTAAATAATTTCATTGATAAATTCGATAAATGTTTAACAATTTATCGCATTTAACCAAATTGTAGTGGTGGTTATGAACAATAAACTGCAATTACAATGAAGCACCGTTTATACGTTTCTCTTTTATACGTTTTTATCAATTATGCGTTTTTAAAATTGGTCCCTGCAGAGTCTAATACACATTAACCTATACCTATTATACGTTTTTTCATTTGTACGCTTTTTTTCATACAGTCCCTCCAAAATCGTATAAACGGTGCTTCACTGTATATATAATCATTCGTTTTTACGTTTTTCGTAATATGTAATATTATCTATTATTACCTCTTAACAGCCTCAGTATATTGCAAATAACACAAGAATTCCATTCGAAAACTTGTTCTTCTTAATAGTACATACTAAGGTTTCGTAGAATGGCATTCTCCGTCTCCTTCCGCCATCTGTGTAGCTTCTGCTCCATGTTCCTTGCCTGTCAAGGAATAAATGTCAGTTTCAGAACTCGATACGACCATTTTCGAAGATAATGTGCAATTATTGGATGCTAACGCTATTATTGGATATGTAAGTGTCATATTGTTAACGAAGAGAACACGGCAGACATGCGGATGACGTTACCAAAAGCGCTGATACACTGTGTCATCAATTGCTCAGGCAAGAAACTGTTATTAGGACAGGGGGGGGGGAGAACTTCGAAAATAATTTAGTACTTTGTAAATCATTGTAACAATGTTACTCGAGAAAGGAAACTAGTTAGGATATATTTTAAAGCACTTATTTTCGCCAAAACGAAGATATCGGTGATTTTGCGAGCTGGAAATTTTATATGAACAGAACTTAAAGTTAAAAAATTCACTACAGAGAAATAGTTTGCAGGGCTTAAATTTTCTCGGTTTAAACGGGTGTGCGGAAATTAAAGCCTCTTGAAAATAAGTGCTCTTGCAGTATGTTTTAGTTTGGGCAAACCTAACCAGGCAGCGTCGTAATGCTGGGTTTAGGATCTGCTTAGATTTCACAATGCTGCCAAGTTAGGTTTGCTCCAACTATAGTTATTTACTTCGTAAGGTTTTTTTCCCTCACGAAAGAGAGAAAGTGCTACCTCTGTTTTAGCTCAGGCATTTTTCATTGTGTCTGTTTGTTAGTAAGTGCATTTTTTAGAGCAGTTACGAACAAACGCGTTGCTTAATTTTCTACAAATAAATATTTCTTTTAAACAAATATTCTCTGAAATCACGAAAAACAACGGAAGGGCAAGGAATTTTATTCGTTTATTTTGTTTATCAACCTTTGTTCCCATTAAGAATAATAATCAGAAGTTGGGATTTTGGGGCTATAGATCCCTAAGCTCCCTTTCACATGGAACCACTAGGATTTATTTCTGCTGCATGTGTGGATCTAGCTACGATACTAGATTATTAAAAAGCTCAAATGTAGTTTTTAGGTTTTACCACTAAAACCATGGCCTTCATAATACAGTCGCTTATAACAAAAACAAAGGGAGCATGATACTTAACAGAGTGCTCGAGAAAAGCGGATTTGCGAAAACATCACAAAAATCAAACACACTTGTTAGTAACAATGGGTGGTTTCCTTCAGTCAAAAGTACTACTTTTAGTCATTGAAATGGATAGAATGAGCAAAAAAAATTACATGGACCTAGAAAATACTTTCATTTTCCCCAACAGTTTTTGTTTAATTAATTTTTTAAAATGTCCGATTTTTCAAACAAGGCGTGGTCTTTATGACGTCACAAATGATGCAATTTGGCGCATCTTTCTATTATGTTTCCACGTTATGATAATCAAGCAGCGAATTGAAATTGCGCTCTACGCTTGCTATCAACCATATCGTTGCCAATACACGTGAGTAAAGATGCGAATTAAATATTTTGATCCGTGAATGGCAACATTGAATGGCATTCCATCATTTGTGATGTCACACGACAGAAGTGTTAACAGTGAAAGCGCACCGATTTAAGTTTTTTTTTTTTTTAATATGAAACTTAAACAAATTATTCAAAAAATGGTCAGATCCTATGCTTTTAAGCATGCTCTTTCAGAAAAAAATACTTTTAAAATTTTGGAAACGACCCCATTGTTTGAAATCAAACTTATGCGAAATTGGGAAAAGGAAACAAACCGCTCCCATTTTTAAATATCTATTCGTTTTGAAAGAAGAAAATACAATTTATTGTTAAAACTTTCATTGTAGTTTTTCAAGCAACATAAACGTTTCATTTTAAATCCGAGATTCTTTAATATATTATCCTTCAAAAAACAAAATTGAAATGAGGTTCGGTAATTGCTTGACTTCTAAATACTTAGAAAAGTGTAAGTTTTAGTTCTTGTAATTTAAAAATTGAAAAAAAAAATGGTGTTACATTCAATTCAAGACCACGCAATCTCTTTCAATTTCAATTCCTTTTCATTTACAGATCTTCATTTCCTTTATTTTCTCTGTTACTGAAATAAACTCTCAAATAATATCAGAAAATATTTTACGAGATCTTTTGGATTTTTCATCTTTGATTGCGAAATAGGAATTAGCTCAATTCTATTAACTTTCTTTTCTCATCTTTTGAGATTTCGATTTTATATTTCCTTCGAATTTAACTTTTCTTTTCTGAAAGTCTAAATCCTGATTCTTTATTAAAATGAACTTTAGAATTTCGTAGCTTTATGTTTATTTAGTTATTCTTTATTTTTGCTCCATGAACAAAAGTTTCTTCAATTAGTGGTAAATTTCAAAATGTGGAGGGTTTTTTTTAACGTTCTTTCCATTTGTAAAAGAAAAAAAAAAGGCTCACTTGTAAAATTTTCACATAAACGAAATTATTTTCCATGAGTCGAAAACATAATCATAATATAGAAGATATAAGATCCAAATGACAATACTTTTTAGAGATTGTTTCGTTATTATTAATACATGTTAACTTTTAAATAATTTAATTTTGCCCGAGTTAGAACACTATTTTATTAAATCTGAAATCGTTTTGAAATGAAAGAGTCACGCTGAAATAGAGTGGAGTCGTTTAGTTAAGAAATTTGAACTTTTAAGAAATTCAACCAAGCGGTTCTTTCGAACAATTTGCTTCAAGCAATAAAGCTGTGTGAACGGGAAAAAGTTTTGTAGAACACACATTCTTATTGGATGGATGTCATTCTTAAGGATTTTTCTCAGGGCGAAAGAATTTAGTTCAAATTACTTATACCAACTTCAATTTTAAAATCAGGTATTTTTTATTTTTATTACAAAAACTGCTTTGAAACCAATTTTCATTGAATTTACTTAATTTTTCCAAAGCAAACAAATAAATAATTTTTTAAAAAATATTTTGGGGAACAGCGCTCCTTACCCCCCCCCCCCCCTTCCCAGTTACAGTACGAAGCAACATAGAACCTGTTGTGAAAACAATAAATTTTTTGCCAGTAAAATTGTTAATTGATGTTAAATATAGTATGCTATTTTGGCGCTTTTTGAAGAACAACATTATCATGTATTATCACGTTCACGTCTCAAAGATAAAAGGTGCTACAGCAGCAATGGGGTCCAGGGCCAAGATAATGAAAAGAAAGAGACAAAAGCTGCACCTTTTTTGTCTCCCTAAAAATTATTAATTGATGTTAAATATAGTATGTTATTTTCGCGCTTTTTGGAAAACAACATTATCATGTATTATCCCGTTCACGTCTCCAAGATAAGAGGTGCTACAGCAGCAATGGGGTCCCGGGCCAAGATAATGAAAAGAAAGAGACAAAAGCTGCACCTTTTTTGTTTCCCTAAAAATTATTAATTGATGTTAAATATAGTATGTTATTTTGGCGCTTTTTGGAAAACAACATTATCATGTATTATCCCGTTCACGTCTCCAAGATAAGAGGTGTTACAGCAGCAATGGGGTCCCGGGCCAAGATAATGAAAAGAAAGAGACAAAAGCTGCACCTTTTTTGTCTCCCTAAAAATTATTAATTGATGTTAAATATAGTATGTTATTTTGGCGCTTTTTGGAAAACAACATTATCATGTATTATCCCGTTCACGTCTCCAAGATAAGAGGTGCTACAGCAGCAATGGGGTCCCGGGCCAAGATAATGAAAAGAAAGAGACAAAAGCTGCACCTTTTTTGTCTACCTAAAAATTGTTAATTGATGTTAAATATAGTATGTTATTTTGGCGCTTTTTGGAAAACAACATTATCATGTATTATCCCGTTCACGTCTCCAAGATAAGAGGTGCTACAGCAGCAATGGGGTCCCGGGCCAAGATAATGAAAAGAAAGAGACAAAAGCTTCACCTTTTTTGTCTCCCTAAAAATTATTAATTGATGTTAAATATAGTATGTTATTTTGGCGCTTTTTGGAAAACAACATTATCATGTATTATCCCGTTCACGTCTCCAAGATAAGAGGTGCTACAGCAGCAATGGGGTCCCGGGCCAAGATAATGAAAAGAAAGAGACAAAAGCTGCACCTTTTTTGTCTCCCTAAAAATTGTTAATTGATGTTAAATATAGTATGTTATTTTGGCGCTTTTTGGAAGACAACATTATCATGTGTTATCCCGTTCACGTCTCCAAGATAAGAGTTACTACAGCAGCAATGGGGTCCAGGGTCAAGATGGTGAAAAGAAAGAGACAAAAGCTGTACCTATTTTTAAACTTAACAGAAATGGAAGGCACGCCTTGACATGATCAGCAAAAGAGGTCTCCAAACATGTGGAAGCCATCCCATTCATGAACTTTTATGAAGATTTTTTCAAGTACGTCATCTCAGCTACCTTATAATAGCTGAGATGACCTCAGCTACCAGGCAGCTGCAGATACACCAGCTATCTTATAGGGATTATTAGATACACATGTGAACAATTCTCATCTACCTCAGATGTTGTATTCACAAGTGCCTCATCATTTATCGAAGGGACAACTTCCAAAAACAAAGAATTTTTCGTTGAATTTAAAAAAAAAATCCTTTGCCATAAATGTATCTGGATGTTTATACAATACTATGCAACAATTAAGTTTAGCTTATTAGTCAATTCAAACTGCGTTTTCGCTTAAAGAAGTCAACGATGAAACTATATACAAAATCGCTAAAACGTAGAATTTTTCACCACGAAAAAAAAATGTCAATTGCTCTAAAAGTTTTGTAAAGAAGTAGGACTACTCTCAATTGAGCTTTTTTCAAGACATTAACTGAATACTTAATTCAAGTTATCTGTCTAAAACACATGATGTTCACATGTAACCCCCCCCCTCATTTTTCCTTAGAAATGTCTCAGGATATATAGAAGCTCCAACTTGCAAAAATAAAGAATTCTTCGTTGAATTGAAGAAAAAAAAACTATGCCATAAATATATCTGTTTATAGAATATTGTGCAACAATTAATTTTAGCTTATTAGTCAATTCAAACTGCGTTCTCGCTTAAAGAAGTCAACGATGAAACTATATACAAAACCTGCTAAAACGTAGAATTTTTCACCACGAAAAAAAAAAGGTTAATTGCTCTAAAAGTTTTGTAAAGAAGTAGGACTGCCCTCAATTGAGCTATTTTCAAGACATTAACTGATTATTTAATTCAAGTTATCTGTCTAAAACACATGATGTTCACATGTATCCCCCCCCCTCATTTTTCCCTAGAAATGTCTCAGTATATGCACATATGTCATACATATCCAGCTTATTTAGTAAGTGTTTTTTTTTTCCTTCTTATAATAATAACTTTACACCATTTGCCAATCAAGGGGTCGAATCGGTCAACGTGTGGGAATTTGTATAGCAAAAATCATATATACTTTCAGACACTCTTTTTTATGCACAAGATAGCAGAGGTATCAAGGTACTTCATGATTTTACCTAGTTTAGTCTTTAGTTAAAGAAAAAGCTCCAAACATCTACACTGAAAAGGTATTTGATTAAATATTTACCTAAAGGGGGTCCGGGACACATTTTGAAATTTTTTTTATTATGTACTTTAGAGTTTTGAAATTTTTTGAACTGATTCATCATTTATTTAATAAGCAAAATCATAACATAAATATGAAAAAAAAATTATTTTTTTATTTAAATTTAATTAGTTTTTTTCAAAAAAAATGGGGTTGCTTTAAATTGCTATAACTCAAAATATGGTTGTTCAATTTTCATTTTTTTTTCAAAAAAGTATGCACAAATATCTAAGCTTTAATTTTTATTCGGCGATTTTAAAAATATTGATTCAATAAAAAATAAAAAATATTTGAAGAAAAATTTCAAAAAATTCAAAGATACTTTTTTTAAAAAAATCATAATTTTTGCAGTAAACGTTTTTTTCAAATTCGCCGAATAAAAATTAAAGTAAATTGCTTGAAAAAGATATGCTCCAAGTTTCATTACTTTATCTCTATTAGTTCCTGACCTATAAGAGTTTGAATGCAAGAAATCGGGAAAAATTGCATCATGGAGAAAAACGCGTTTAAAGTTTTAAAGTTATGTACACATTCGTTAGATGCATGCAACAAAAATAACTATAACTTTCGTTCTATTTAAGGTAGAAACAAGATTCAAACGTCCTCTTAAGCAGAAAAAAACGGAGCAATTTTTCAAATTATAAAAAAAAATTGCAAAATTTGAGGATTTTTGTGTCCCGGACCACCTAAAGCTCATGAGAAAATGTCAGAAAAAGACGCACTACTAGGACTAAAAACAAGATAAAGATAATAAAAAAGGAATACCACGTTTTTGGTGGAAAAAACGATTGATTAAAAAACGATTATGGAATTTTATAAGAGAAAGTTCGCTATGCTTTAATTTTTTTCTATTTTTAAGAATAAGAAAATTTGTTTTATACCTTCCAACGAAGTAGAGCATCGAAATATTTATTATTCATGACTGTGACAAAATATTTTCAAAACTTAGACTGATGATAACAGTTTTCTTTTAAAAGAAATTCAATTATTGAAATATATTTTTTACTTTTCGCAGCATAAAATTAAAGTACAGACGTCCATCGTATAACACGGTTTATTCGTTCCGAGTAGTAACGAAATCGTGTTATACCAGACTTTTTTCAAAATAACGTTTTAACTTATTTTTCACGCTAATTAATCATGCACATTGTAAAAATCATGTCAATATGTATCGTGGTGTATCGAAAGCGTGTTTCGTGTTGTATCGAAACCGTTTTATACGAAACTTACAAATAATGTAAATCAAGGGATGTGTATCGTGTTATTTCGAAACAAAGTTTCTTACAAACAAAGTAAAAACTTATTAGAGTTATCAAATGTTAACAGAAAGTATTAAGCAAAAATGAAATTCCATCTTTTTCAATGATAACATTCGTGTTATATCAAAACCATGAAGTATTGAATTCAAGTTTCGTACCGTGTAATATCAAAACCGTGTTAGAGTAATCGCAAATTTGGAACCATGTAATATTGAAGCCGTGTTGTACAAGTACCGAGTTGTACGAAGGACGACTGTATTTTCTTTTAAACTTGTCACAAACTATCTTTCATAAATGCTAGAGCATTTGAAACCTCGCAGGAGACAATGAAATTTCGATAACAATTCCTCGCATTAATAAATAAAAAATTTACATATCAACTTCTTAATGCTTTATTGAATCTGTTTATATCGCTAAAAGTCATTTCTTCTTGAAGCTAAGAAATCGATTTAATAACTCTAGAAATCATTTTGTGAAATTTATTCTCTTTCATGACATTCAAGAAATTTACTGTTTTTAATTTGAATGCATAAAATCGAAAGTGAAGCGAAATCTTTCCAATTTCCATTTTCTCCGGAAGTTTAGTTTCAGTTTCATTCATGATTTCTGAAAGAATAGGTTATTAAGAAAAGATATGAAATCTTTTCCTTCGTTTTCTACGCAGCGTAAAGCTGCAACATCCACATTTAGAACTTTCAAAAGGATTTTAATATCCAGAATTGCTAAATGAAGAGATTGAAAACGACGCAACCAAATTTCAATTTTTTTTTCTTCCTAAAATTATCGTTTTATTTGATTTTTGATTTTCTATGCAGTCTCATCTTTTAAATCTTTTATAAAAGGCTTCCCACAATGTTTCTTATTATGTTTAAAGATTTCCATTACTCATTTGCTGTTTTTTTAATAGTTTTATTTCTTCGACAGAATCATTCCGTTTAAAATTATTACATGTTTTTAAATATGAAATATGTTTTTCGTTTTCTTTTTTATTTCTATACTTTATAGTAATTATTTGGCTAAATAAATTCTACATATCGTCTGTGGAGACTTTTTTTTTTTTAAAACTTGCCTTAAAACATCTTTTTTTTTTAAATTTGTGAATAAAACAAAATTGGTGGATTCTTCAAGTGATTCTCATCGAATGAAAATATAATTCATTGATGTAATTAATTCTCACGTACTGAAGCTGCCCCGTCTTAGCTTTCGATACTTACAATGTTCCTATTAAATAGTTGATTTTTTACTAATAATTCAAATAATATTTAGTTTAACAAGAAAACAATGCGAAACTTTGTGTCAAATAAAATCTTGAGTTTCAAATTAAAGCAGCAATATAGTAACGTTATCTTCGCTTTTTTCTGAAACGTTGCATATATATATATATATATATATATATATATATATATATATATATATTGGTTCAAAGTTTGGAACGTAAAAACTGCAAAACTATAACTTTCTAACTTTCTGCCCCCCGTAGCAGAAACAACACACGCTGCGACGCCTGTCGCACATTCTTGAGATAATCTGCAGATTATTTCTTACTCGGAAAAGAAAAAAACTAATTTTTAAAGAAAAGAAAGTCTTGAACTTCAGGAAACGAAGGCTTGCACCGTATTTTCTGAGATACATACAAGTAGCATGTTCTTACAGTTTTCCAGCTTTGCGTCTTATTTTTATGTACTATTCGCATTCGATATAGATTTTACGATTAATCTAATGTCAGTATCTCCCGCAGACTATTTTTGGATATTTAACCTGCACCGCAGACTGCTGAAAAAAATTCTGCTGGCGGGTTTGCGACAATACAAAGTTATAAAAACAAATTGGAACTGTGGCATTCCCCCCCCCCCCCTCCCCCTGAGGCGCGAACGCCAATATTAGCCATCAGAACAAAAGACTTTTCGCTTCTTTCGTGTCGAAATACAAACATGGCGGTTCGAGATTTCTTCTTCGAGCATGAATACAATTAATTGTGATAAGTCTTCCCTCAACTCCAAATGAAGTCCACCGTTAAAAATACTAAGTATGCGGCAAAAGAACCGAAACGAATTTCCTTCCCAACCTAAAATATTTGCACTTTCGAAAGCATGAAGGAAATTGCGAAAATTTAATTAATCACTAGATTCAAATGGAAAAGATTTCAGGAGGATATTTACTCTGACTCTTCAAGTCAAGTTCAATGTGTTTAACAAAGACCATGCCTGCTCGCGAATTCAATTAATTCTTCTGAGCGAAACGAAATGTCCCCACTTGCTTGCGAAGAGAAAAAAAAATGCAACTGCATGTCATTCCATTTAAATAAATGCTAAAATTCAATTAATTAGTTAATTAGCATAGAGAGAATAGAACGCAAGATGCGGAATGATATTTAGTGAAGGAGAGTAATTTGAAGAACTATGTTCACGTAAGGATAAATTTGGATTACTTTTAAGTGTCTCCTAAGTCACGAATATGCGACGAGATGTGTGATTCAGTTATAATACCTTGTTCAGTTTTCATCAGTATTGTTAGACTGCGAAATGAAGCTTTTCTGGGTTTGTAAGAGAAAATGAAACTTTTATTCATTAAATATATTATGCAAAAACGTGCTAGTTCTTTTCTTTTTCTGAACTTCTTGCATATGTATGTATTTTATATATGATGCATGCAAGAAGCAAGCTTTAGAAATTGCTTAGATGGCTTTGATCATCTTTTTTTGTCTTTTTACCCGATTTCAAAAAAGGAGGTTATGATTTCGTATTGCGGCTTTTTGTGTGTGTTTTCGAATTATTCCATCACTACTGGACCGATTTGAAAGAAAAAAAAATTTTGTTTGGAAGGGTATACTTCCTAGATGGTCCCATTGTAATTTGGTCTGGATCTGATAAGGGGTCTCGGAGAAATTGAAGAAACTTTAAATTTCATACGTCATGATCACGTGGTGTTGCTGTGATCGGTGTATTTTCACACCTAAGCTTTTGGCTTTCTCTTGAACGATCTTTAATTCTCGCGGCACATGGATGATTAATTTTCTCAACGCTGCGCCGCATGGTAAATTTTTTATTATAGGTGTTACTAATGTATTTATTACTGCGTAGCAAAGCACTAAATTAAATATATTTTGCTACTTTAGTACTTGAATCAATTATCTTAATATTTTATTTACTAATATATAACTTTATTTAAGCACTAAAATATAAAGTTATTTAATATTCCAATTTTTAATTGTATTTTGTGTTCAATTGAGGGGGAATTGAATACAGAACACCCCTTACCCACGATTTAATTTATACTCTTTAATAATATACATTATAACTGTGTATGATTTCTGAAGTTTGATCAATATTCTGGATTTACTATTTCACGATGCCGCCAGTTCAATTTGAAATTAGGGGTATATTAACTAGCAGGCTTCAAAAGAAGGAGGAGGTTCTGAACTGTCGGATTTGTTTTTCCTTTGTACAATGTTCCATAAATACTAGAAGACACCTGTACCCAGGCGCGTGCACAGGGAGTTGGGAGGGACACGTGTTGGCCCGGGCCCGAGCCTGGAGGGGGCCCAATATTTTTGTAACTAACGGTGAAATATAGGGGTAAACAATATGGAGAGGGGCCTGGAATGAAATACCTACATTTACACTAAAAAGAATGAAATAAAAAAAAATTTGAAAAAAATAGAACCGACTTCAAAATTGCTCTAAAAAGTGAAAAATAATTTTATTCTTTAAACACCATCGATAATGCTTTTAAACATAATTTTTGAAGTTGGCGCAAAAACAAAACGTAAAATCCAGTGTAACCATGCTTCGTTCATATTTTTTTTTTAGAAAAGCATCCAAAGTTACGAACGAAACATTTATATCGCTATTCAAATATGCTGTCGTCAATGCATAATGTATGTGATAGTGAAGAAACTGGTCCTGGTTAAATTTAAAGTTGTATTTGAGTTATGGCTGTGAATGATTTTATCTATCGTTTTTGCGCCAACTTCAAAAATTATGTTTAAAAGCATTATCGATGGTGTTTAAAGAATAAAATTATTTTTCACTTTTTAGAGCAATTTTGAAGTCGGTTCTATTTTTTTCAAAATTTTTTTTATTTCATTCTTTTTAGTGTAAATGTAGGTATTTCAGAAATAATAAGAAGTTACCATTACGAAACTTCACATTTTTTCTTAAAAATGCTCCATACTAAAAAAAAAAAAACTATTGGCACGCGTTAAACTTTAAGCGATTGGCACTAAAAACTTATCTTTGTTCCTCTCTGGAAATCATGCGTAGTTAATTTAATTATAACCATTTAAGTATTACGTTTTTCCTAACTAATTTACATTCCACAGCATCTAAGTTGCTCATGATGCAATCTTGTATTTTCTTACTTAGCCCGGATCATCTGTTATCGGCATAGATAATAACGATAAAAATACTACAGAGTAGTTGAGTCAAACCTAATGGTAGCATTGTGAAGGCTAAGCAGATCCTAATCACTGCATCACCTCGCTTCCAGGTTAGGTTTACCCCTACTATGGAGCAATAGCGCTGAAGAAAGGAAGATTTTGATAATTCACATAGGGTTACTATAAATCAGCAGGGTTACTAAAATAAAATTATTTACGCCAAAAATGAGACGACAGCGCCAGATTCCCCATTATCGAAATGTCCCTTGAAGAAATTTGATGCTTGCTTCAGAGAAGCCTTCATTCAAAATTATCATTACAATTACTATTAATGTTACTGTTATATGGCACCAAACTTTTATAACAATGAGTTTCCTATTGTCGCGTAGATGAAGATAGCGAAGACAATGTGAAAGCAAAATGAAGCGAATACTCGTTAGTCTCAACTCGAGATCTTTATTCAGAACCACGAATGAACGTTACATCTCCTTATATACAACTTGAGAAAGTGCTGGAACTTTCCAGACTTGGAAAGATACAGAAATTAATAGAAGATTCGAGAAAATACGGGAAACAGTAGAAACGAAATTTTAGTAAAATTCACTTTGTCCTAGTCGGGATTTGAACCCGGGTCGCTCGTGTGGGAGGCGAGAATTCTACCACTGAGCCACCGTTATCCACGGATGAAAAGTGCGAACATTGCTACAAAAACATTTAATAGGGAAATTGCATAAAATTTACTGTTTTTTGCCCATAACTTTTTTTCTAAAGAACAAATATGATCAAACAAAGTAATGGGACCTAAGTTGAGCCATCCCCTATCCATTAAAAAAAGAATCATCAAAATCGGTTCATTAGGTGAGACGCTATGAGTGGACAAACAAAAAAAAAAACATACATACGGTATGAGTTGATAACCGCCTCCTTTTTGAAGTCGGTTAAAAATTATTTGTGATGGGCTCCAAAGTTTATGTGCACCCCCCGCCTGTACCGATAAGGAAAAGTCTTTTTTTGTTCGAAACAGCATAGTTCCTCGACGGTCTAATGTTAATCAAGTTCAGGTTTGATGAAATTGAAGGAACTCTTCAAATATCATACTCACATTTAAATCGATTTGTACTTTATTAACTTTGTATGTCGTCTCACTTAGTGAACTGGTTTTTATACTTTTTTTTAGTGGTGGTTTTGTTTAGGGGTGGTCTAACTTAGGTTCCAAATCTTTGATTCACCCTATTTGTTCTTTAGGGAAAAGTTATAGGTACAACAATAAATTTAATGCAATTTCTCTCACAAACGATTAAATATAAAATCCATTGATAAACAAAGGCCATAAAACAAAGGTTTATACTTTCTTTACCTATAGTTAAAGAAAGTACTAAAAATCTATATTACTAAGAGTAATGATAGTGAAAGTTTTGAAGTTAAGGATTCTCTGAAGCAAACATAAAATTCATTCTTGTGGAATTTTTAATCTTCATCTATAGTGGGGTCATGTGAAGAAACATGCGACTTTTATCACGAGTTACATGACACTAATTGCGAAACATAAATTACAATTTACAATATTACAATTCTAAAATTTACAATTTTGCAAATTTAAACTTAAAGCGATTTCGTTTTTTTTTTTTTTTTAGTGACTCGTGCATTTGCTTTCGGAAAGCAAACTTTGATAAAGTTGAACAAATGATGAAGACAATTTTTTTGTACATAGTTACGCATTTGAAAAAGTCTTTCTTCACAGTCGTTAGAAGTCTCCGAGACGCTCGCCGTGTTATTTACACCACTAAAGGGCAGAAAATAAATAACTTTTAAATAAAAAAAAACCGCCTTCAAAAAATACCCAGGAGCTAAAAAGCAAAAAATAACTGATTACACTTACATTCTATTTCCTACCCAAACATAGAAATGAAATTTATTTTACAATTCCAGTACAAAAATCAACTAAACTAAACACCGAATTATAAAATAAACACTGATTTAAATTACTATACGATGAATTATTTTAAATATCTAACTAATTATATACGATCTCTTAATTTTTAATAACCTTTTGAAGTCGGGGCCTCCTTTACTACTACCTAACGTAACTGAGTAGGTTTAGTTTTAAAGACTAATTTCGCGTATAGCTAAATTAGTGTTTAATTCAGGATTCGGTGGGTTGTCAGTTACGTTATGTAGTTGTTTATAGGAGGCCCCGACTTCAAAAGGTTATTAAAAATTAAGAGATCGTATATAATTAGTTAGGTATTTAAAATAATTCATCGTATAGTAATTTAAATCAGTGTTTATTTTATAATTCGGTGTTTAGTTTAGTTGATTTTTGTACTGGAATTGTAAAATAAATTTCATTTCTATGTTTGGGTAGGAAATAGAATGTAAGTGTAATCAGTTATTTTTTGCTTTTTAGTTTCTGGGTATTTTTTGAAGGCGGTTTTTTTTATTTGAAAGTTATTTATTTTACTTGCATTTAATACAAAACACGCAAAGGTTCTTTTAATTATCTGATATTTTTTGAAAACTTTGAAGTTCACCAAGCAATTGTATGTTCTTTAAAGAAAAATAAGTTTCATATTATTATTATTTGTAGTAGTAGTATCAGCATTAATATTATTATTATTATTATCATCATCATAATCAGTATTGTTGTTATTATTATTTTATTATTAGTAGTAGTGTTGCAGTAGCTATGGTATTGTTCAGTACTTTTGAAATCGCAACTATATTTTTTTTTCTCTCACAGGCGCGTAAAATTGTACGGAAATGAGAATCTGTTGTAGTTTTTAATTGTTGGGCAGCTTTTCCTATTTTGATGAACCCACGCAATTTAGCAAAAAAAAAATGTAGATTATAATATTTTTCTTTCAAGTTTAGTATTATGTTTATTCATATTTAGAGTTTGCTTGAAATAAAGAGATTTTTTTAACTAGTGTATTCATATGATCTTCAAAACTAACATCTAAACTGAAGTCAAAGTGTCATAAAATAACTTCGAACAACGCGATGATCCTATTCAACATCATGTTATGAATGTAACAATGCAGATATATATTCAAAATTGCCCTGACACTGTTGTCTTCACCAACTTTTGAGGAACTAACATTTTATACATTTCTATAACAAATGTAAGAAAAAATAGTATTAACTTAAAAATTGAAGCATGTTTCGGCATTCTTTAAAAAGTTCCTGAAATACTTCATTTTTTTCCTAGAAAATTAGACTTTCCATGACGAAGTCCTGTCAATTTTATCCATAAATCTAAGACTACACATTTATTTTCGTAAATCGCCTTCCGAACAGAGCCGTGCACCTTAAAGTGATTCATTCGTCTTTTGGAACAAAGAACTGTCAAACCCGGAGCTTGTTCGGAATTTCATTTAAGCTCTTAGCGCCCTACACCTCCTTACCCCATAAATTACTTTAAAAAGCGGGAACACGCCGCAAATCCAATGAAGTTCTATTTTAAGCAGGCAATTAATAATTTCTTTCTGCCAGGTACAGTCGGGCAATAAATAAGTAGTACATACTACGACTTAAAGATTTGCAATAATTTGAAATGTACAAGTTATACAGGGTGTTTATAAAATTAATTTTTTTTTAAACTACTAAATTTAAATATAATCATTTTTTTTACATCTTTAACTAAAAAAGTTTTTTACGGTGCTAATACTGCTGTGCTAAAAAGTCTTATCTGCACTTTTATCAAAATTGAGTTATGGTCACCAAGTGATTCTTTGGCACATATTTTACCTAAATGCAACGTTTTATGGTCATTTGTGAATGGGAAATATTTTTTAAAAAATTCTGAAAAAGTTGTATCTGTATCAAATACTTGGAGGCACACAACTTTAAATGGCAATTTCTCATTTTGAACTCAGATGCAGATACAACTTTTGCGCTTAACACGACAGAAAAGACGTCTACGTCTGCACCTTTCGTATGCATTGAGTAATTACCCTTTGACTCCCCCCCCTCTCTCTTTCCCTGTAAAAATTTGAAATGATGTACCTGTATATAAACTGGTGATCCTTTGTCGTTTAACCAGTGGCGGCAATTGGGAAGGGGCAAGGGGAGCGACTGCCTCCGCACTTTTTTCATCATCAAAGATTGCCTCAACATTGATTTTAATTTCAAAACATTCTGGGTGAAATTACCCGAACGTCACCAAATATTGTTTAAAATTTCAGTTTTAAAATTACAATTTTGAAAATTTTCTGGGAGAAAATCTCCGAACGCACTTTCTCCTTCCTTTCAATTCTGAGATGACCTGAATTTGCATCATAAAGACTCCAGTTTGAGGGGAAAATGCAAGAGAAGAATCCCCCCAGATAGCGTAAAACTGTGTTTTTTAAGATTCCAATTTATTATTTTTTTTAAGGAGCTCTTTTTCTGAAGTCCCCAAAGGAAGTTCAAAACTAGTTCTTAAGATTTCTTCACTTCAAAAAAAAGAAAAAAAAAATCTAGGAGAACCTCCTAACCCTTTCGTTCCTCCTTAAGTCAATAAAAGAGAAGTCTGGAATAACATTTTAAAAGACGGTTTAGAAAAAGTTTTAAACTTCGCAAAATTTCTGGAAGCGAACTCCAAACCCCTTGCTAAGTTTTGCTAAAGATGGCTTTAATTTGCGTCTTTCAGACATCAGTTTAAAAAAAATTTCCAGGAAGAGCCTTCCTTATTCTTACATTATCAAAGACAGTCCAAATTTCTTCGTTTTTATTATTATTAGTAGTAATTAGACTTTATTAAAAAAAAAAAAAACATTTCGAGAACAACCCTGGAAACTCCTTTCCGTTCCCCAAACGTTGACGAAAATCTACAAACACCGCGTTTTTAAAACTACAATTCCAAAATATTTACGCGAGAAATATTCAGAAGCCCCCCCCCCCCCTAGTCACTAAAAATGGCTTAAAATAGTCTTCAACTTCCTTAAAAAAAAATTTCCCCCGCACTTATAAGCTCCACTCACCGCCTCTGCGTTTAAAAACCGTTCGCTCATGGTTGCAACAGTGACCATCTTTTGCATAAGGTTTCTCGAACGTGTATTGCATTTTAGTGTCATAATTTTTTTTATTACATTTATTGCATTATTATATTTTTAATTATTAGAAGAAAATATGTTTCAGAAGTAATGCAAAAGCAACTCAAAATGTTTCTTGCTGAGGAAAGTTACAAGTACTTTTAATCTTCACTTGCGCGTTATGCTTCAATAAAAATTTTATACTATATTCATTAAATTAATTTCAAATTCCTTTAGTAAAAGATATTTTCGTTTTCATGAGCATAAATTTTTTTTTCGTTTTCTACAAAAGATAAACGTTTCATGGCATTTGTTGCTGAAGCATTTAATTTTTTTTAATAGTAGAATTTTTCTTTTGAAGGTGCTAGTCTAAAAGCTTTTTTAGATTGCATTTTTTTAATTAAAAGAAAAAAATCAACGACTTAAGACTTCGGCAGCCTTTTTTCCCCTTCTCTCTTTTGTCTTTCGCTAGTATGAAGGCAATTTGTAAAATTAATTTAGCTTGAGAACAAAAATTGCTATTCATTTTTTAACACCTGTATTAAAGTTTGAAGTACTCAGTGTTATATTTATTTTGTCACTTAAAACACGAGAGTTTCTGCATCTTTTTAGTTACAACTCTCCTATAGATATCTGATGCAGACATTGTGCCAACTCATCAATTTTTAACCCAATTATGTTTCACTCGTGTAATTTATTTTGGGCTCTTATTAACATTCAAATCGTTTTGGAAAAAAAAAGACTTTTTAAACAGTCAATAAACTCTAAAATTATTTTAATCGTTACTTACATAATTGTTAGAAGTATAAATGTCTCTTAATAACAATCTGATCATAATGAGGATCAGGAGCGGAAAGTATCTCCCCGTTTTCAGAAATTTAAGTTAGAAATTAAGGTTATCTTTGAATATATTCGAGGTAATTGAGCATTTACTCGGATTACAATAGCAGCAAAATACCCCCGTCGCAAGCTGCTGTGAGCATGGTTATTACTTCAACAGCAAGGATTTTGCTGACGTCATAGCGACAACCAACAAAAAAAAGAAAAATTATTGTACAACAAACTATAGTAATCTGTGAGAAAATAGTTTTTAATGAAAAGTTAAGAAAGAAAAAGTTATAATGCGTGAGCAATTATGACACAAAGGAGTGATTATTACATTATAAGAGTTTTTTTTTTTTTTTTTTTTTTGAGCAATCACGATTGTTTATTGCTTTCATTTGACTGTATTGATGTGCTATCATTTTATTTTCCCACCTGCACCCTCCGCACCATCACTGTCGACCGGCTCCTCACGATGCTGCTCCTATAGCAAAAGCCGTCTCCAGGTTGCATCCATGTCCCACACACACGCGCATACATACACAACTACACACACACACACGCACGCACACAAACACTCACAAACACATACATACACCTACACACACATACACATACTCATACATACAGACACCTAC
Source organism: Uloborus diversus (assembly GCF_026930045.1). Lineage (NCBI taxonomy): Eukaryota > Metazoa > Arthropoda > Arachnida > Araneae > Uloboridae > Uloborus > Uloborus diversus. The sequence goes on along the minus strand of NC_072734.1, from coordinate 127,209,684 downwards.
ACATACACACACACAAAAACATACACACACATACACACAACTACCCACACATTCATGCCTGCACACAGACACAAACACATATGCCTACACATACATACACATACCCCCCACACACACGCACGCATACACACACATACACATACACACACGCATACATACAGACACCTACACATACAGACACCTACACATACACACACACAAAACATACACACACATACACACAACTACCCACACATTCATGCCTGCACACAGACACAAACACATATGCCTACACATACATACACATACCCACCACACACACACACACATACATACACATACCCACCACACACACACATTCATACACACAACCACCCACACACTCATACCTGCCCACAGACACAAACACACATGCCTACACACACATACACCCTACACACAAACACACATACCCCCCACACACAAACACGCACGCCTGAATACACACACTCGTGATTGTAAAAAACATAATTTGAATTCAAAATCTCAAAATTCAAATTAATTTTTAATTTATTTATTTATTTTTTTTTCAAGCTCCTTTTTCACAGTAGGAAAGCCAGGTGGGCGGCCGGTGGCTGGTTTGCGTACTAGATACCGCACATACCACTGTCCAAACACTCAGTAACTGTGGAGTCCAATCTGCCCTTTCCTGTTGAGCTACAGCGGCTACAGACACGAAAACATGGTTGTCTCTATCGAGTCTCCAAAAAAACATATATATATATATATATATATATATATATATATATATATATATATATATATATATATATATATATATATATATATATATATATATATATATATATATATATATATATATACTAGCCGCCTGCGGCGATCAGCTGGTTCGCCTTCTTACGCCAGTCGCCTTTCTGTGCAAGCAGCCACCTACGGCGGCTGTTTGGCTAACTTGTCATTTACCTTTTTACTTCAAGTTTGCCGCCTTCGGCGGCTGTTTAAACAAATTTGGCTGCAGTATTAATCAATCCATCTCTATCTTTTTTTGTGCCATTCACATTTTTACGCCATCTACCTTTACGATCTATCTCTAAATTTTCTTATGCATCTCTATTTATTTTAACCTCCCCGTCCATTACCTAATGAAAACGAAGATCACTCAAAAAACCACTTTTTTTTATTTAAGTAGAGCAAAAAAAAAAGAGCTCAAATTCCCCGTAGTGTGCAATAAGTGGCGTTTGACAAAGAAAAAAAAAATCTCGCTGTTTTTATTGAATTAAATGCGCACAACAATGAAATGTAACGTAATATCGAAACAGCAAAACGTCCAGCTTGGGGGGGAGGGGGAGGGGAGATGGAAAATGAAATATATGCATTCCCTAAATTAAACCAAAAAAAAAAAAAAAGGAAAGAAAAAAAAGCAAGCGCTGCTGGAAAAACACGTGGTCATCACGTCATAATGTGTAGAAGTAAGCTATATAGTAAAAAAAAAAAAAGATTAACATTGTTTGCGATTAAGATTCCATCGTAAATATCGAATCGAAATCCAAGTAGTGACGTCAGAGGCACAGAAGATTGAAGAATGCTTTTTTCGACCGATGCGTAGAAAGATATGATGTGTTCAGCATTAAAAAAATTGTAAAAAAAAAACTATTGCGTATTTTTAAGAACTTTTTTCTTCTGAAGAGGGCGCAATGTTCTTACTATTACCAACTTAAATTTTAGAAATGAGGCTTTGATACTTCTCGCAGGATGATATTAGAAAAATATAAAACCCAGAAAAAAATGCAAATTGAAGGTTTTTTCAAAAATTCATAAAAAATACAAAAATTGCTCTATCGTCAAAATTTTTTCATTCATCATATTTGAAATTAAATTTCCTACACTATAATACAAAAAAATATTCGTGTGGTGCAATTGGTTCGGGGTCTGTGAGGTAAAAAGTGCAAAAAAACACATAAAACATTAAATAACTTTTTTTCTAATTAAAATATCAAAAATCGAAGCCCGAGGTGCACATCTTCGGCAAAAGCAGCACCTGTATACCAAATTTCATCTTTCTAGGCCTTACCGTTTTCCCGGGAAGCGCGCCACACGCACACAAACATCTTATTTTATTATATGTATAGATAGAAGATATATGATTTTTAAAGGTCATGAACGAAATTTTTTTGGTAAAGAAGTCATATGAGTTTATGATTTCTTGAGGACTAAAATATTTTTCATTACTTTTTTAAATAATTATTTTCAATGAAATGTCACGCGCAAGACAAAATGCTTCTTTTTTCCATGGAATGGCCCATAATTTTAGCAGAAAAGAAGACTGATAAACTTAATGTATTAATAAATTCATTTCAGTAATTTTTTTTTTCAATTAGAGTTGTAGAATATGCATTTAAAATAATAATTGAACTTAAACAAAGAACAAAAAGCGAGATTATGATTGTACCAGGGGTTCTCAAGCTGGGTGCCGCGGTGTCTTGGGGTGCCGTAGGAAGAGTCAAGAGGTGCCGCGAAGTGCCCATAGTATCCATATGTATGTTAGGTGGGTGTGCCTAATAAGGCCATGTAGTCCAATGAAGCCATTCCCTTATCTTTTGATGTAGCATGATAAAAATTCGCTACTAAATCACTTCTTTATCGTCATTATAAAGCCTGACTGCTGATTAAACATTTTTAACAAGCAGTTTTTGATTACCAGGCAATAATTTAGCAAAAGTTATTACAAAAAAGAGATGTCAAAACTATCTTGCCTTACTTTATGGTAGGTTTTGCTTCTACGTCGTTCACTGTAGTTTATAAGAATAAAAAAGGTATTTATTGTTCTTGAAGCCTAATTTATGTAGTTGACGAATTCAAAGAGAGACATGTCTTTGTGTACCTTCATTTTTCCTATTATTTGATATCCTAGAAAAGTAAATTGTAGCCCAATATGCCATCTGATGAATATGCAAAAGCTGGTGCCAATTCAGTTATAAATGAGCGTGATGCTTGATTTTGAACAAAAAGATGGCCATTTAGTGCATTTACATTACACATAATAGAGATAGACTAGGGTGCCGCAAGAAAATTATGCTTCATGAAACGGTGCCGTAAGTCGAAAAAGTTTGAGAACTCCTGGATTTTACAATTACTCATTAGTGAAAAGTAAAATGATTACGGCACTCGCGTATAAAGTTGCCTTCGAGAGTATCGCGAAGGCAGCCTATACCGGGATCGCGATGAAGGAAGAGGAGACGTTTCAGGAAACGCTTATTTATGAATTTCACCTTCCCAGCTATTTTTGATGAGGAATTTAGGTATTTTCATTTACCACAAATCCTGTACTCTGGGGTAGATGAAAAAAAAGCAAAGTTTTTCATTTTTACAATTTTTTGAAAGATTTAATTTCGACGTAAATTACACCTTCATGAGTATTTCACATAAATTTCGCACACAATTTTTTTTTTGTGTGTGTGTGATTTTTCTTTTTAAATAAAGTCAGATTACATTTAGGCAATCCTGCCGATCGCATGTGACCTACGGGACACAGATTGAGCATTGTAGATGTAAAACTTCTTAAGCTTCTAAATTGGTTGTGAATAGTGCGCATATCTACCGAAATCAACCTCATTGGAGAATAAATGAGGAGTTTCCCTTTATCCACTAGTCTCTACGGTAAAAGGAAACATGACTTTTTTTTTTCTCTAACACGCAATCATACTCGTATAGTAAAATATTTCACACCCAGTCACTCTCAAGAGAGTTCAGTCTTGGATCCAATGAACAAAATGGGGTTGTTTCCGAAATTTTAAGAGGGTTTTTTTTTTTTTTTTTTTGAAATACATGCTTAACAACATAGGATTTAACCATTTTTTAAATAATTTGGCAAAGTTTAATATTTTTCAACAATTATTTTAATCGGTGCGCAGATTGAAATTCATTTTTACGCTTTCTGCCCATGACATCACAAGTATTGAAATGCCATTCACTAATGCCATTAGTGCACAGCACAAATTATCGTAACCTGGCACCGCGGTTGACAGCAATGCGTAAACATTTAGCGCGGCAATGGAGTAGCGCGACAAAGTATGTCACTTGTGATGTCATAAAGACCACGCCTTACTTCCAAAATCAGACATTTAAAAAAATTGAATGAAAAATAACTGTTGGAAAAATAAAAGTTGTTTCTGTTTCCATGATTTTTTTTTTTTTTCATATTCTATTAATTTTAATGGCTAAAAGTAGTATTTTTGACTGAAAGAAACAACCCCATTCTATTTCTCAATTCATCCAAACGGAAAGGAAGAATCTAAAGCTCAAACATTCGGTTCTATTTCCTTTTATCTCAACTGACTCAAAACGATTCCTTGTTAAAAGCATTTTACCTAACATTTAATATTTAATGCAAACAAATTATGAGTAATTTTATTTAAACAGCCTTCTATTCTTTTTGCATGGGCTTGTTTTTATCTATTAGTTAATTAATAAAAAAATTTTGAAAAAAAAATAGAACCGACTTCAAAATTGAAAAATAATTAGTGAATAAAAAGTGAAAAATAATTGTATTCTTTAAACACCATCGATAATGCTTTTAAACATAATTTTTGAAGTTGGCGCAAAAACAAAACGTAAAATCCAGTGTAACCATGCTTCGTTCATATTTTTTTTTTCAGAAAAGCATCCAAAGTTACGAACGAAACATTTATATCGCTATTCAAATATGCTGTCATCAATGCATAATGTATGTGATAGTGAAGAAACTGGGCCTGGTTAAATTTAAAGTTGTATTTGAGTTATGGCTGTGAATGATTTTATCTATCGTTTTTGCGCCAACTTCAAAAATTATGTTTAAAAGCATTATCGATGATGTTTAAAGAATAAAATTATTTTTCACTTTTTAGAGCAATTTTGAAGTCGGTTCTATTTTTTTTTTTTTTTTTTTTTTTTTTTTTTTTTCAAATTTTTTTTATTTCATTCTTTTAAGTGTAAATGTAGGTATTTCAGAAATAATAAGAAGTCACCATCACGAAACTTCACATTTTTTTCTTAAAAATGCTCCATACTTAAAAAAAAAAAAAAAAAAAAACTATTGACACGCGTTAAACTTTAAGCGATTGGCACTAAAAACTTATCTTTGTTCCTCTCTGGAAATCATGCATAGTTAATTTAATTATAACCATTTAAGTATTACGTTTTTCCTAACTAATTTACATTCCACAGCATCTAAGTTGCTCATAATGCAATCCTGTATTTTCTTACTTAGCCCCGATCATCTGTTATCGACATAGATGATAAAAATACTACAGAGTAGTTGAGTCAAACCTAATGGTAGCATTGTGAAGGCTAAGCAGATCCTAATCACTGCATCACCTCGCTTCCAGGTTAGGTTTACCCCTACTATGGAGCAATAGCACTGAAGAAAGGAAGATTTTGATAATTCACATAGGGTTACTATAAATCAGCAGGGTTACTAAAATAAAATTATTTACGCCAAAAATGAGACGACAGCGCCAGATTCCCCATTATCGAAATATCCCTTGAAGAAATTTGATGCTTGCTTCAGAGAAGCCTTCATTCAAAATTATTATTACAATTACTATTAATGTTACTGTTATATGGCACCAAACTTTTATAACAATGAGTTTCATATTGTCGCGTAGATGAAGATAGCGAAGACAATGTGAAAGCCAAATGAAGCGAATACTCGTTAGTCTCAACTCGAGATCTTTATCCAGAACTACGAATGAACGTTACATCTCCTTATATACAACTTGAGAAAGTGCTGGAACTTTCCAGACTTGGAAAGATACAGAAATTAATAGAAGATTCGAAAAAATACGGGAAACAGTAGAAACGAAATTTGAGTAAAATTCACTTTGTCCTAGTCGGGATTTGAACTCGGGTCGCTCGTGTGGGAGGTGAGAATTCTACCACTGAGCCACCGTTATCCACGGGCGAACTTCGCTACAATATCATTTTAATCATTTAATAGGGAAATTGCATAAAATTTACTGTTTTTTGCCCATAACTTTTTTTCTAAAGAACAAATATGGTCAAACAAAGTAATGGGACCTGAGTTGAGCCATCCCCTATCCATTAAAAAAAGAATCATCAAAATCGGTTCACTAGGTGAGACGCTATGAGTGGACAAACAAAAAAAAAAAAACATACGGTATGAATTGATGACCGCCTCCTTTTTGAAGTCGGTTAATAAAAATCAAGTAAAAGTCGGGTTCATTTAATTTTTTTTCAGCGTTTTATAACTAATCTTATGATACTATTTGACATTCAAGTTTAAATTAGCATATAAATGAACTTCAGGAAAAAGTATTTAAGAAAGTGCGTTTTTTCCTTCCTAGATTTATTAACTAACGAAAAAAAAAACTTTTTTCCCCCGCATTTAGTTAGAGACAAATAAGTCCAAGTTTCTTTCCAAAAGAAAATTCTATCTTTGAGGATTTTAAGTTAATGAATTTCAAGTAAGAATCCTTCTCGGATGTTTTTTGCAAGATTGATTGCTTATACGGCTGCATACTAACAATCTGGTTTCTGAAAAATATCTGCAGTTCATTTTCTACTAGCTCATGTACTCGGCGTTGTACTCATTTAATATGCAAGTGGCAATTTGAAGACAATGGCAAGTAATCGACTTATACTAGCCGTACCTAACCCTTTTTTTTCCTCCGTGGCCAAATGCACGTGACACTATGTCACGCAGCCTCAATGTCAAAATTAACGAAAATGTATGTGCATTAGCATTATGTACAAATCGTTGTACGATAATGTCATTTAATTCATCTAAATACATTTTGTACTAAATTTTAATGTTAAGCAAAGAATAATATGTTTACTAGCCACATATGTATTAAGTGCGGGGGTACTGTGGTACTTAAGCACTACCAAAATGTTTGTGGAAGTGTGTGTGTGTGTACTGAGCGCCTCCAACTTTTTCTTTAATTTTCAGGATTAAATCATATTATACTGGTATTTTTATGTGTAATTTCATTTATTTATAATTGTGGGGAAAAGCATTTAATATCAATTTCTGATAGTTCCCACACAGTACTTCTCAGCAAAAAATATCTGAAGCAAATTTTCATACGGGTTGAAGTTTATTAATTCATTCCAGATATTTGTATTAAAAATAACTTTTTTCCATTACTAAATAGCATAAAAAAGTCCAATAATTTGATAAAAATGTCGTTTCTATCGAAGAAGGTAAATTCATCTTTAAAATGCACTTTTTTTGCATTTTAAGTCCTTATTTTGCAATAAAAAACGTAATGATATTATGTTATTTTGTAGCTTTTCTTTAATTTAGTACGGAAAAGAAGTCCAGGAATTCAAAAGAAAATAATTGGATTAATAATGCATTACGTCAATTTCAAAAACTAAAAAACTTTTGTCAACAGAAAAGCTTTTAGAAGGGAGAAAATGGCAAGCGTCAAAATTTAAAAGCTAACAGGATAGAATTTAATTATCATATCTCAGTTAAGGTCTAAATTTTGAACGACGTTAAAAACTTTCTCCTGGACTGAAAATGTAGCTTGTGTCTTTTTAAAAGTAAACAGTTTTGATAAATGAAAAGTGTTCGTTTAAGAAGTTAAGTATAAAACTTAAAGAAATTATGTTTCAAAGTAATAAAAAATATGAAAGTAAATTAAGCTTGTACACAACATAAAAATTATTAAAAGCAGAACAACAACAGCTTTAATAAATCGAAGTAGATTTGGGGGGAAAAGTTGTGTCGTGTACGTATATATTTTATTGAAAATTTTTTTAGTGAAAAAAAAATGCTTTCTTTCATTAGTAAATGTCTTGTTTCTTGAATGTCTGATTAATTTTTAAAGTTTGTTAGATTTAATTTGCTTTCTGGAAAACATTACAGAACAAGTGCTCTGTGTGTGTGTGTGTGTGTGAGCTTTCCTCTTTACTTCCATTTACAAACTTACAGCTTTTGTCATAAAAATTTTTCCCGTTCTTATTGCGTTTTTTAATGCTAATTGTTGAAATGTTCCCCCTCTATTAAATAAAATTGCATTTGTCAATCAGTGGAATAAATTCATAGCTTTTTTTTTTTTGCGAATACGATTCTTTTTTTCAGTCATTGGGATTTTTAATGGGGGCGTTTCCTTCAATCAAAAGTACTGCTTTTATTTTCCCAACATTTAATATTTTTTTTTTTAAATGTCAGATTTCTAAAACAAGATGTTTCATCGAGTGATGTCATAAGGTAACAGCCATCTTGGATCGGATGCCACAGCCATCGTGGCTGTTTTTTATGGCTGATATCGCCTTTTGGTGATTTTTTTTTCACTGCGAGCAATTTTTGGCGGAACGAGAACTGTTAGTTATATCAAATATTCATTTGGCAAAGCTTGACAACGTCCTGAAACTTCGTTCTGGTTACACTAGCAACTTGTTCACTTGTGACATCAACAGCGAAAATGAAAACAGCGACTGCACGTCTTGTAAGATTTTTTTAACAGAGAAAATAAGCCAAAAAAAATTTTCCCCTCTTTCAAAATCTAAACTCCTAAAGATTGCAGATTACGCGTAATCAACTGCATTTTGGCGTGCTAATAAACGAGCTTAGGCCACTGGAGACATTTTATGCGATTGGTTCCAGAGCTCTTTCCAGAAGTAAAGTTATTAAACTCACAGTTCAGAACTCACTGGAAAAAGAGCTTTTAGGAGTGACAAAGTAGGTCAAAACGAACGAGGATACCGACGTCGGTGACGCCACAACCAAAAATGTTCACTTTGAAAATTTTGAGTCATTCCTAGGCAATAGAAATCATCTTTCTGATTTGTTAGTGAAGGAAGATTCTATCATGGAAATGGCGCAAGTGATCATTGATTCGTTAATGCTCTGCAAAGAATTATAGAGAAAAATTTTAATGACTGCCAAAAGACTATCATAGCAGGCAACTGTTTATAAACAGGACACAAAATTAATTTATGTTTTCTTTATACATGTTGTGCATAAAAGTCGATATAAGTACACATTAAACTTTATACAATTAGGCATCACTAGAATGAAGTATTTTGTTATCTACGGAACAAAACCCCTATTTTAACACGAGTATTAAGCCTCAATTTACGCGGCATTTCCGTGGTACGTAACCCCCGCGTAAAACGAGGGCCTACTTTATACTGCTGTTTTATAGTACGTATCTTCGTTTCGTTTCATCATATCGACTTGAAATAAATAAATAAATAAATAAATATATATATATATATATATATATATATATATATATATATATATATATATATATATATATTCATTTCAACTGGGGCAGTGAATTTGATGTTTGCCTATTATGGATCAAATGGAGTCAGTGAGAAGTAAAGTGAGCAAAGTGGACCATTTAAAGTTTCGAATAAATCGCGTTTAAAGTTCAAATCCTTGGTATAGGCTCAGATTATTAAAAGAAAATTCTAAATCATGCTGTAGAGCAGCACCTACTAGGGCTAGTAGACTATCTCTTGCGTCAAAAACAGAGGAGATTAAAACCTACCATTTGTACTGGCTACCTCCAAATTTTTAATTTTGTTTCTTATATCCATTTGCTTCTCACTGCCTCCAATGTTAGTTTGTTATGCATGCAAATTACTTTTACTTTATATTTATTATATGGGGATAAACAAATTTTTGTAAAAGAACTACCGCTGCACCCCTTTTACATTAACTATACTATTTTCAGAAAGATTTATCAATTATTTTGTACGTAATAGGTATAAATTTAAATGTTTTTCGACGTTCTGTTTCTGACGAAAGGTTCAGTTACGTTTTCAAAATTCGGAGCTAAAATAATAAAATCTTCAAAAAAAAAATCTACCCCGATGTATCGTAGCAGTTCTTTGAGTTTGGATTAACTGTGACACAATTCATCGCTTAAAAAAACTTTTAATTAGTGAAAAATATTACAAAACTCGTATATATGCAAATCTTTCGCTTCATAGAATCGCGCGAGAACACTTACTATTTTTGTGAGACTGTTGCCACTCACGAGAAAAGTCTCATACTCGGCACTGTTGCCATTCTCGACAAATACAATGGTCATTTGTAATAGTTTGTTATGAACACAACCGTATTACAATTTTGAGTTTAAGATATAATTGTGAAAATCAAAATAAAAAATTCATTCATTCATTCGTTTATCTCACAGATGTATGGTACGATCACTTTACCCCACCTGATCTTTCTCCTTGATGATGAAAATTTTCTCTCAGCCATTAGGATTTAATTTTTACTCATTAAGATTTTCCATATAGCATATACAATCATATTTAATCTCAGCCGAAGTTAAAAATTTCCATTTGTCGTTAGGATTTACTCTGTAGTTGGGGGTAAACCTAACCTGGCAGCATTGAGAAGGCTGCTGAGCTCCTAATCACAACATTACGATGCTGTCAGGTTAGGTTTGCCCGAACTATTGTCCTTGGAATTTTTTTTTCTTAAAGTCATTAGGACCCTGAATTCCTTCAGTTCATTAAAATTTTTCATTTAGTTGTTAGATTTATACTGCTAATTTGTAGGTAAACTAGAGTTTTTGGTGTGAGGAGGGGGAGGGGTGACTCAATTACTGTTACCTATCTTAACAAGATGGAAAGCTTTTAGTGCTATACTATAGATGGTTCTTTAAATTCTGAGTTCTTCTGAATATTTTCACAATAATTCGATAAAGTATTTTGAAAGTTTAAAAACGTTTTAAGCCTTTAAATAATGATAAAAAAAAACAATAAGAAAATGTCTCTTACATCAGAAATTAATGCAAAAGAGAATAATAATTACTCTTAAAGAAATGAAAAAAATCTACACCAAAATAAAACACAAAGAAATAATTATATGCATTACAATTAAAACAAGAAAAAAAAAAGAACTTCATAGATATGATTTGAATGTGATTTTCTTTTCTAATTGTAAAATTTGGGTTTACTTTTTCGAACTTCACTACTTATTTAATTTCTCGTTAAATCATCATTAGAAATGTTAAAAGGGAAAAAATCTGATTTTAATTATTCTTCTAGAATTTATTCTGGAAATATTTTCCCGCGCCTAATTTATTTGTTCGGTTAGTCATTATTTTATCCATCGTTTTCGCTATTCATGTGGAAATCGAAACGAGATTGGATTTCTGAAAACAGCATAAATTTTTTTTCGAGGCGTTAAAAATTTAAACTGACAATAATCAGTGAAGTAAAAAAACATTATCTTCACTGCTCCAAGTTGAAACGAGATAGAAATAATGAGATAACACAAAAGAAATTATCAAGATCACGTGTTATGACATCTTTCATGATTAAAATTTTAATTAGTTTCTCCCAATTAGCATATTTAAGTTGAGAAAACACTCCGACATTGTCTTGAACGAGAACGTAAAAACCATTAACTGGTTAAAGTAGAAGTTCTTTTCTTTCTCTCTCATTAAGAAGTTTAAAAATCTAAAGTAAAAATCGAATTATTGTATATATAATTTAGGAAACTATATTATTTACTGTTTGAAAAAGATGAACATTAATACAGCGTATTACTTTATGTGTTAACATTCTTGCTTTTCAAGCTAACTTATTTATCAAATTAATTTGACTATTTTAGACATTCGCTTATTGGTTTACTTTGGGAGAAAAGAGAGGCTTCGCTTCGATCGTTGTAAACCTGCGTTAACAGATTGCATACGCTTGCTGTGCGTGGCCAAATTATTATGGGTCACTACTCAAATTCTTGTATTTTCAAGTTTATACACACTTTTTGAAGAAATAAACTACGAAACATAGACTTTTTTTTATTATTATGCATTGCTTCTGGTATCATTATTATTCTTTTTTAGAAAAAAGCAACACTTTCAGTCTGCGTCATTTAACAAATAAGTAAGGTTATTCCTGATTTAGTTGCCATTGAGTAATAACAGCTGTTTCTGTGAGGTTTTATTGAGTATCTTAGAAATATTTCTATGGAAGTTTTGGTGTCTGTTATAGTCAATATGTAAGTAACACTTATTAATAAATTTAATTTACTACAGTTTGTGGTAGAAGTTTAATATTGGATTTATATTACAACGCGATATTATCAAAACAGATAAGTTAAGAATGGGCAGATCTTCAAACATGCCCCCTAGATAATGTAGAGCAAGCAATGCTACTCAACGCCACACATACTCTGCGTTATTGCAAGAATAACAGGTTTTTCAGGTCAATACTTGATTACTAGGTTAATACTTCGACATATCAAAATTGAAATGAACCAAAGCAAATCACTGGAAGTGGATCGCATTGAAAAACGTGCACAAAACATATCAGCAATGATAGTACTGAGAAATCAGAGATATTTCCCGTAAAAATCCCAAAAGAAGTGTAGCCCGTCTCACTACGATGTTGATGAACTAATAGTGTCTAGGACTGTCCGGAGGCGATTGGTGGATTGGTGGTCGAAGGAGTGAACGCAGTATAGATGTGAGTTATATATATATATATATATATATATATATATATATATATATATATATATATATATTTTGATCGCAATGAAATAAGTGCAAAATTTTACGAAGGACACAAATTCTGGGAGAAGTAGGGATGTTTTATTGTTGTCAAATTGACTTCCATTGCAACCAAAAATATCATCTATAAATTTTTTTAAATAAAAATTAAACTGTTTGAACTTGTTTTGCGTTTTAAATGCATAATTTGTATAACTCCTCCTCGTAATTCCTTTGGAAATAAGAGCACTAGTGTATTCTTTTATAATTTGTCTTATTTTTCATTTTTTGCGTTATTTAGATCTAAAAATGTCACCGATTTCTCTAGTTAGCTCTCATTAATCATTAAACAAATCATTTTTAGATTTTGCTATGCTTAGTTGAAAAATCTAAAAGGTGTTACGAAATTTTTCCTATTAATTTGTATTGATGTTTTAGCCTTTCTATTTTAAATATGTGCCTCAGCTACTTATTCTTTCGTATTACTTTCCTATGTCAAATTGTTGTATGTAAAACCACTGTTAGAGATTCATAGCGAATTATATACAATCAATATTAAATAGATATTTGTACACATGGTTATTTAGCGATCTCAACCCGAGAGCTTTTACGTCCTTCCCCTTTTTTTTGAACCCTCTGGCATCCCTTACATTCTTGAGATTTGCACCTCATCATTGAGATCAGATGTCTCACTTTCGGTTAAGGGGAATTGGTTCAAGCTCAGATATCTTGGAAGAAAGCGTAAGAATTCTGTTCACAGCTGAAATTCTGCTGAAACATTCTTCACGTAGCTCCTTATAAAGGAACGTATAAAGAAAAATTTCGTGCAACAAGAAGACATGCTGTACCATAAAACACTTTTAGAATTTTCTCAATATCCATTTTGTAATAACTAAGTGGAGCATGGTTTTTTTTTTTTTTTTTTTTTTTTTTTTTTGGTACCATCATCCCGGAAAATCATCAAAAAGCAGTGGTAAGAGCAATCATTTAGAATATTAAGCAGTAAGTTACAACCTATAAGCCAGAGCTAAGACAGAACTACAAACAATATACCGACAGCTAAATCATCATATCCAGAGACTGCAGTTTCGTCCTTGTTGTGGACTCATTAGCCTGGAATAGTGAATAACTGGTTATTCACTATTCCAGACCAATGAATTCACAACAATTACAAAATTGCAGGGATGTGATAACCAGCTGTGGGTACATTGCAGATATCTTTACTAATATTAAAGCTGAAAGTCTGGATCTCTGTCTGAATGTCTAGATTTCTGGATGCCTGGATGTCTGTGACGCGCATAGCGCATAGACCGTTCTGCCGATTTTCATGAAACTTGACACATAATTAGTTTGCAGCATGGGTGTGTGCACCTCGAAACGATTTTTTGAAAATTCGATTTTTTTTTCCTACTCCAATTTTAAGAAAATTTTACCGAGAAAATCGTTATAACATGAACGAGCAAATTACCGTAACGTGGACGAGCAAATTACCATAACGTGGACGAGCAAATTACCATAACGTGGACGAGCAAATTACCATAACGTGGACGAGCAAATTACCATAACGTGGACGAGCAAATTACCATAACGTGGACGAGCAAATTACCATAACGTGGACGAGTAAATTACCATAATGTGGACGAACAAATGAACATAGCCAATTGGCGAGAAATGTATCATCCATTATTTGTAAATATATAGGCGAACCAAATGACCTTTTAATTTTCTTCTACGGGCAAAGCCGTGCGAGTACCATTAGTTTAGAATATTGTTTCTGCTGATGAGAAAGGATGACTCACCTGAACAATGACAAGGTTTTCTGCTCAAGTTAATAAATACAAGAATGAACAATTATGTGCGAAGAAGCATTTGCTTTCTTTCTTTCTTTTTTTTTTTTTTTTTTTTGAGCAATCACGAATGCTTATTGCTTTCACTTGACTGTTTGATGTCCTATGATTTTATTTTCCCACCGGCAGCCTCTGCAACACTGCCGTCGATCGGCTCCTCACGATACTGCATCTATAGCGAAAACCGTCTTCAGGTTGCGTCCATATCCTACACTTACACGCATACATACACGCACGTACACACACACACACACACAAACACATACACACAAATACATACACCTACACACACATACACAAACACATACACACACACGCATACATACAGACACCTACACATACACACACCTACACACAACTACCCACACATTCATGCCTGCACACAGCCACAAACACATATGCCTACACACATACACATACTCCCTACACACAAACACACGTACCCCCCCACACACATAAACACACACGCCTACACACACACACACACACTCGTGATTGCGAAAAACATAATTTGAATTCAAGAGGTCCAAATTCAAATTAATTTTTAATGATATTTTCTTTCTTTTTTTTTTTTTAAATGAGTTACTGTTGCTAAAAAACAGTCTCTACAGCTTTTGATCGTTTAATCAAACTAATAACGAATGTTTCATAATTAAAAATAAAACACGCTGCAAGTAGTCTTAGGAATTAATTTCTAATAGCCTTAACTATAAGCAAAAATCAATCAGGCTTTTGCTTAATTTCTTTACCCATTGTTTATGAACAAATAAAGAATAACAGGAGAAAGAATTTTTTTTCTAAAGGAAGTAATTTATATAAACTGACACTTTCATTTACTTCTTCTTTAATTATCTTTTCCAACTATCTCTCATTTGATTTTTTACTCGACTCCATTTTGTTTTAAAAATCCAGCGATCGTGACGTTAATTTCCTTTTCCATTCTGCATAGGCTCTTGTATTGTTTTTAAGTCCTTCACAATTTAATTTAAAATCTTTTTTTAGCTGAAAATAGTATTTACTCACTTTCAATGTTTAGAAAACGGAAAACTTATTATTGTATGAAATTTTTATTTCTTTATTTTTTAAACTTAATTTTTTTTTAAATAATAGCACGGAATATGATTAATTTTAAGATATGAAACTAATAATTTTTAATATATTTCAGGTAAAAAGAACAAACATTTTCGTTGCACGGAGGAGTTACAAGTTACGTACAACTCAGAAAAAAATTTTGGAAAAAAAAATAGAACCGACTTCAAAATTGCTCTAAAAAGTGAAAAATAATTTTATTCTTTAAACACCATCGATAATACTTTTAAACATAATTTTTGAAGTTGGCGCAAAAACGATCGATAAAATCATTCACAGCCATAACTCAACTACAAGTATAAATTTAACCAGGTCCAGTTTCTTCACTACCACATGCATTACGCATTGATGACAGCATATTTGAGTAACGATATAAATGTTTCGTTCCTGTCTTTGGATGACTTTCTGAAAAAAATATGAACGAAGCATGGTTACACTGGATTTTACTTTTTGTTTTTGCGCCAACTTCAAAAATTATGTTTAAAAGTATTATCGATGGTGTTTAAAGAATAAAATTATATTTCACTTTTTAGAGCAATTTTGAAGTCGGTTCTTTTTTTTTTTTCCAAAATTTTTTTATTTCATTCTTTTTAGTGTAAATGTAGATATTTCAGTAAAAGTAAAAAGTTACCTAGTAAGAAGTGCGGCTCTATATCACTGTATTGCTTTAGAAAAGCCTTTATTCAAAATTATCAATACAATTACTATTAATGTTACAGTTATATGGCACCAAACTTTTATAACAATGAGTTTCATATTGTCGCGTAGATGAATATAGCGAAGACAATGTGGAAGCCAAATGAAGCGAAAACTCCTTAGTCTTAACTCGAGATCTTTATTCAGAACCACGAATGAACGTTACATCTCCTTATATACAACTTGAAAAAGTGCTGGAACTTTCCAGACTTGAAAAGATACAGAAATTAATAGACCATTCGAGAAAATACGGGAAACAGTAGAAACGAAATTTTAGTAAAATTCACTTTGTCCTAGTCGGGATTCGAACCCGGGTCGCTCGTGTGGGAGACAAGAATTCTACCACTGAGCCACCGTTATCCACGGATGAAAAGTGCGAACTTCGCTACAATATCATTTTAATCATTTAATAGGGAAATTTACTGTTTTTTGCCCATAACTTTTTTTCTAAACAACAAATATGGTCAAACAAATTAATGGGACCTAAGTTGAACCATCCTCTATCCATTAAAAAAAGAATCATCAAAATCGGTTCACTAGGTGAGACGCTATGAGTGGACAAACAAAAAAAAACATACATACGGCACGAACTGATAACCGCCTCCTTTTTGAAGTCGGTTAAAAAAATGAGATAGAAAGACGGGAAAATAAAGCAAGTTACTCTTCCTCTTCTCCTTCCCTCTACTTTCCTGGTCGAATGTTTCCATGTTTTTGCTATGTACTAAAAGAGCACAATGTAGTTTTTACTAAAAATAAAGCTGAAAGTCTCTCTGTCCGGAGGATCTCTGGATATCTGTAGGATATCTGGATCTCTGTGACGCGCATAGCGCTTAGAGGCCATTTTCATGAAATTTGGCACAAAGTTAGTTTGTAGCATGGGGATGTGCACCTCGAAGCGATTTTTTTTGAAAATTCGATGTGATTCTTTTTCTATTCCAATTTTAAGAACGAAAATATCATAAGATGGACGAGTAAATTACGAAATTATCATAACGTGGAACCGTAACATGGGCACAAGCCAATTGGCGAGAAAATTCACCATACATTATTTGTAAATATACAGGCGAACCAAAAGACCTTTTAATTTTTCTATTACGAGCAAAGCCGTGCGGGTACCACTAGTAGCTAAATAATAGAGGAAGCAGTTTTAAAGAAAGCCTTCAAGTGTCAAAAATTTTACGTTTTTCTAAATAAACAGTTTAGTTTATTTATTTCCGAACATATGACAGTAACATACACGTTTATTCCTCGCTTTATACAGGAGTTGAAATCACTGGATCTTAGCATATTGGTTTAAAAGGCTTGAAAAAGTGAGAAATAACTTCTTTTCACAATGTTTTCTTACAGCTTAACCAGGAGTGCCCCCTCCCCCACTAAGAGCAAAGGCACCCCCTTCAATATCGCGATGACCGCCTTCCCCCCAAAAGAAACGCAAGAGACCCCCTAAAAAGAGAAAAATGCCCTTCAAAACACCCCCTAAAAATTTCTTTATTCTTCAAAAACACATTTCTTTATTCTTCTCAGCAAAAAAATTACGCTTAATCTTATTACGCTTAATCTGAAGATATGTTTTGCTAATATGAAAATCAAAGTTACACTTTTTTCTAACACCTCTATTTCTGTGGTGCGGGATTACGGAGATTTATTTCACAGGTTTTTTTTTTTTTTTAAATCTCTAATACTCAGTGCCAAGACACACCCAAGAAGCTTTCTTATTGACTTCTTTTGCATACTCTTCAAGCATGCCCCCCCCCCCCCCCCCCACGGTATTTAGTCCGTGGCTTCTATGCGAAATTGCAAAATTGGCTGCTTTTTTTTTTGCTATTAGGTACGCAAAAATTAGCTTTAATCGCATTTTTTTCCTCCTGGGCACTTTTTTAATCCGAAAGCTCTTGTACTGGTACCCTTAGCTCTTCCCACCTAATTTCGTTCATTACCTAAATTTCTTTAATAAATCTTTATTCTCTAAGAATGCTGGGGAAACTGATAATTTTTCTCAATACAATGTTGCCGTGAAATTTTTTCTAGGGCTTCAAAGGTGTAAATTGCTTTTCGTGTTATTATTTCCTTTGATAGTGATTTATAATGAAAAGTGCGATATAGAGAGACTAATTGTTATTTAAGTTAGGTATTTCGAAAGTAATGCAACCTTAAAAAAACTTTTTCAAAGTCAGCAAATAAAATATCACAGTCAATTTAATATCCCTTTATTAGTGCTATGCATATATTCACTCTATATTTTAGCAAATCTTCTTCTAACATTCATAAAAAAGAAAAAACAAGTTAATCTTATTTTTCCTAAAATACTTTGAACTCAAGAAAAAAAAAAAGAAATTATAGATAAAATACGAGGGGTGATCCAAAAAAAAGTGTACAAGGCAGATGAAAATACATTTATTAACAATCGAAACAAGATACAAATGGGAATCAAGCGACACATCTGGCCTTCACTTTTCCACATAATCGCCAAACCTTTGTTTAGGCATTTGTCAGAACGTTCGACCAACTTGTTTATCCCGGCTTGGTAGTAATCAGGGTTCTGCTCCTTGAGCCATTTCTCGGCAGCTGTTTTCACTGCACCGTCAGTGGTGAATCGTGTTCCGGATAAATTTCGCTTCAAGTCCGGAAAAAGGACATAGTCACTGGGAGTCAAGTCGGGGCTGTATGGGGGTTGATTCCAGAGCTCCCATTTGAACCTTCTATATTGCGGTTTTCCAATTGCTCCCTGCCCGCTTGATAAGAATGACACCAATACGCTACCTGTTGTCTACTCATTGCTTTGCATACCTCAACGATTTGTCTGTGAATTTCGGATGTGGCCGCATTCTTGGCCCATAAGAATCGAATCACGGCTCGCACCTCTTTGCGAGACCATTTTTCTAGACATCTTGCCATTACTGTCGCTCTTACGTCTCTGCGTACTGACGCTACTTACTCGTCGAATTGCTGCGCTGTGGGACAACTAGCGCCGTCTGTCAACCACACTTGGTGGAAATATTCGCTCCACAATGTTTACGTTTCAAATGCTTCTGCATGTAAACTTTTTTTGGATCAACCTACGTATGTCAGATGAGTTTCTAAAATTCGGTCGTGTGCTTATTACTTGAAGTTTAAAAAAATGAAAACATTAGGAGTAATTTAAACGTCATATCAAATTAAATTCTTTGCTATGTATGTCTTGTTTATTGTACATGCTCGTATTTTCAGTGGGATTTCTTTTCTTAAGAATAGCATTTAACATGAATTATCTGTCATGCTATTTTGCTAACCTACTTCCAAATATCCAACGAGCCACAGTCTCAAAAAAAAGTTTTAACTTCACAAAGTGTTTTCCAAATGCATCCTTCTCACTCTAAAACATGGATTTTCACCATCTTCACAAATAAATATGCGTCGCGGTGGTCATTACTCTAGCTTCAAACTGAAATTTATATAACGAAAATCTTTTCTTTTCCCTGAGATTAATAAATCCTCAGCTGCTAAATTTTCCGGGAAGAAGACATTTACCGGTTACCGTGCTCCACAAATTACTCCAGAAAGGTTAACGAGGCTAATAGTTGCTCATTAAATGCGCCACAGCTCCATTCTGTTTCGTCAAGAGAACATTCATTTTGAACTTGAATACGTTTCATCTTTGTCGAAAATATGCTGTTTGTGTTCCATCCATTGTGTTGTTTTCTTTGAAGTCCTGATTAAGGAAAAGATCCTCAGAAAAGTAAATTTCTAAACGCATCCTTTCTGTACTTTTGTGTTACATCCGGCTTAGTTTTGTCGTCTGAAATGTCCTCCGCTTCAACAGCAGGCAAATTTGGAAGCATATTTTCAGACTTGAAGTTAAAAATTAGTCACAATAGACACAAAATTTTATGATTGATATGAAGTAATTGATGTGAGTATAATGTGAAGGTTGCATCTGATGAAGGAAAAGTTTAATAAGATGACAACAATTAACAAAGCGTTTTTCCATTTGACTAGTCATGAGAGCCGCAGAAAATTTACCTGTAAGAATCATACATATGTGCTTAAGTTGAGAGAGATCTGAATTTTAGACTGCATCACTTTCAACTCGATAACTAACTTTTGCAATACTATTTATCGTCTGTCAAGTCCGTGTTATGTCTGTGTATCGTGTTGCAATTCAAAAAGTAGTCAAAAATCGAAATTTTAAAGATATTTCCCTAAAGCTAAATTTTAAATCAAAAAATCTGTTTAAAAAAATAATATGAACTATCACAGATATCTATTTGTAAAAAAATAATGAACAAAATCTAAAACATGATGGCACGACCGATTATTTAATTTGGGTGATTTGACACGGAATGATCCGTAGATTTGTACCTCACAGTCAGACTAGCGTAGGTCACATTATTACTATTTTTCAGGAGAACGAAAAAACTTTCTTCTGGTGCATACAAAGGATGGGGCTCGCGCTATCTCATGCTGGTAAATAACTATAAAAGGAAATTCTTTTATAGAATTACGTTGTGATGACGCGATGCGGAATAAAACTTTACACATAAAGCAGTAACAACCTGAAAATTGTCATTTTTGGACTTACGTTAGTCTAGCTCTGAGGTACAGAATTATGTTATCCATTAATAATTGTAACGAATATTAACTTGCAATAAATTTTACAGTAATATATTAACTATCAATGATTTGTGTTGCCTAGGAACTAGAAAAATAATCTAAATTGTTCTGATTCATGTACGGTGTAACATATCAGTTACTCTGGGGATAAAATTTTGTTCCTATGTTACGTCATCTTATTGTTTGAGCTTTATGATAGAGAAGTTTTCTTTGAATTTATAATGTAAAATAAAAGTTTGAGGACGAATCAGCCTGAAGTTGTTAAGCAATCAATAAACAAGAATTTAGAGGATTTTATGTAAGTATGACCTCTCTTATATTATCTAAAAACAAAACCTGCTCAAGAAAAGTACGTATTTAAGGTAATTCTGTATTTCTTTTGATAATCTCGTAACAGTTTTAGGCTACAGCAGAAAATGGTTGCAACTTTTGAAGTTTTTGCTTCCGCTACTTTAAACTGTAAACACGATTTTTTTTTCATCCATTATTCGCCGAGTTGCGCATTTGAAAAAAAAAAGCAAATTGTTATCTAAAAGCAGTCATTAATTATTCATTTCTAAAGTCGAAAAAAGACTTTCATCTTTTTGAAACGAACATTTTTCTCCCTTCTTTCTCGTAGGAATGCATGAAATAAGGTTTAAGGATTGTCCACAAATGATGTCTCTCTTTGAGGGGTAGGGGGAGTTCGTGAATCTGTGGCAGTTTCTAACAAGGGAGAGGGAAGGGCAAGAACGGACCCAGAAATTGTTCAAGGAGGGGGGAGGGCAGTTGATTTTTCAACTCACCTCGTGTCTGACTTTCACATGCTAGGACTGGAAAGGAAGTTTATCTAACTCAACAAAAACAAAGATGTTTACCCAAGGAAGTTCCCATACCTCTTCCTTTCCTTTTCCGTTGAAAGAGGTATTCTAAAATTATGTTTTAGAACTTCAATTTCGTAGTGGTTCCGGAGGAATGTTTCGAAACCCTCTTCTCTCTAACATAATCAAAGGTCGTCTAAAATTGCGCTTTTTTTTATTTCGAAGAAGTCGAAAAAATACCAGAGGAAATTCACTGAACCCATTTGTTAACGTACCGCTACTCGAGATGTTTACAATCGCGACTTTAAATCTTAAATTTTGCAAAATGTCCAGAGGAAGTCCTTTAAAATCCTCCCTAAAAAGGTCGTCTGAAATTGCCTTTTTGAAACTTCAATTCCGAAACGTTTCCGTGAGGAAGATTCGAATCCCATTCCTTTCCTTAACGTCGTAAAAAATGGCCAACACTTGTGTTTTAGAACTTTCATTAGTATTTAGTTTTACAGTGCAGGAACCCTCAAGGGAGAGGCGTTCGCCATCATTGCCCCTCCCTGGTATCCGTCCTTGGGGAAGGGGTAACAAGAAGTGTAACATCACGCATTTTTTTGTAAGAATACCTTTATGAAAAACAGAGTAAAATGGGACAAAGGAGAGGAAGGGATATGGCGAAGTGTGACCCTTTGGGACAAAGAGGGGGGGGGGGGGAGGCTGAAATTTTTTTAAAAACTGTGACATCATTTGAGGGTAGCAAAGGGATGTAAGTGGAGATTTTCAAGTTTTGAGAAAAAGGCGTTTAAAAATAACATCCTAGGTAAGCTTTCATTATTTTTTTTTCTCTAAATCATGCTGTATAGCAGCAACTACCAGGGCTACTAGTACAATCTCTTGCCCCGAGACAGAGGAGAGGTTCACCTACCATGTGTACTGGTTATCTCCAAATTTTTCATTTTGGCACTTACATCCCTTTGTTTCTCATTGCCTCATTTATGGTGCGCTCCTCTGCTAAAAAAAAATAATGTGGTTTATTAATTCGTCTTAGCTATAAATTACTGCTAGTGGCTAAAATTTACACTTAAAAAAGAAATATATTATATTCTCATCATGATACCTGAATGGCGTCATCTCGAAATAAAATTTTAAATTTCTTTAACAATCTTAACGAATCTATTCACGTATTCTTAGCACAATCTACACTACTGGCCATTAAAATTGCTACACCAGGAGGAAATGCAGATAACAAAATGATATTTATTGGACACATATATTATGTTAGAAATAAAAAATGATTAAATTTTCAAGAAATTTGGGTGAATAGATCCCGCGAAATCAGTACCCAGAACTACCACCTCTGGCAGCAATAACAGCGCTTATACGCCTGGGCATTGAGTCATACAGAGATTGGATGGCATGTACAGGTACAGACACCCATGCAGCTTCAAAACGATGCCACAGTTCATCGACCGTAGTGGCTGGCGTTAGCTGACGAGCCAGTTTTTCAGCGACCATTGACCAGACATTTTCCATTGGTGAGAGATCTGGAGAACGTGCTGGCCAGGGTATCAGTCGAACATTTTCCGTACCAAGGAAAGTCTGCACATTCCCGGCCAGATGCGGTCGTGCATTATCCTGCTGAAACAAAGTTTCGCAGGGCTCGAATAAAGGGTAGTGCCACGGGTCGTTACACATCAGAAATGTAACGCCGACTGTTCATAGTGCCGTCAATGCGAACAGAGGGTGACGGAGATGTGTATCCAATGGCACCCCATACCATCACGCCAGGGGATGGGCCAGTATGACGATGGCGAATGCACGCTGTCAGTGTGCGTTCACCACGATGTCACCTAACACGAATGCGACCAGCATGATATTGTAAACATAACCTAGATTCATAAAAAAAATGACGTCTCGCCATTGGTACACCAAGGTTCGTCGCTGATCACACCATCGAAGGCGTTCCTGTCTGTGATGCAGCGTCAATGGTAGCAGCAGCCATGGTCTCCGAGGTGACAGTCCATGCTGCTGTAAACGTCGCCGAACTGTTCGTGCAGACACTTGTGGTCTCGCAAATGACCCCATTTCTTGACTCAAAGCTCGTGACGTGGCTGTACGATCCATGAAGGGCATGCGGATAACATGCCTGTCCTCTCGGCTGCTAGTGATTACTGGCCGTTGAGGACCAGCACGATGATCTGTATTACCATCCTGAACCCATCGATTCCATATTTTGCTAACTATCATCGGATCTCGACCGACGGCGAGCAGCAGTACTGCGATAGGAAAAACCGCAAACCCGGTAGGCTACAGTTCGACCTCTATCAAAGGCAGAAACGTGCTGGTACGCATTTTTCCTTCTTACACGAGGCATCACAACAATTTTCCAACACGCAGCAACGTTCAAACTGAATTAGCACGTGGGAAAATGTCTGTACAATTTCCTTATTTAAACACATTGTAGGTGTCGCTGCGGGCGCGTGCGCTGTCTAAATGCGCTGAAAAGCTAATCATTTGCATATCACATCATCTTCTTCCTGTCGTTTAAATTTCATGTCTGTACTATGTCGCCTTCTTGGTGTAGCAATTTTAATGGCCAGTAGTGTATTTATTCTTGCTTGATAGTTTAGGTCAGTAAAAAACAACCCCTAAAATCATCCTTCGAATGTTTTACCAACAACATAGTAGCTAAGATCACACTGCCCAAACAGTTATGAAAAAACCATTTTCGAACAAATATTCTTATGTGAATACGCTGCCTAATATTATGTTTTACGTGCTGCATTCAGGCTTAATACAAACTCTGTTTCAAAAAATACAGAAATAATTATGTTCTATATTTTATTTCTTATGTATTGGGTGAAATATTTCGAGGCTTTATCTTATTTCGTACTTTATTTTATCCCATTTCTTAGCTGAAAGTTGAACTCACCAAACTTGCATGATCCTCATTTCAGGTGTTTTTCCACAAATGTCTTATTCACTTTCGCTTCCTTCTTGATCAGTAGCCGCGATTCTTCAATTTATATGTTAATCCAAAACTCCGTCAGATTACTTTTCATTTGAAGACAATCAAAATGAAAATGAGTGCATAACCTATTTACCTATGCAATCAATGACTTCTCTTCGAATAAAGAAAAGGAGAATTCGTCTTATTTCCAGAAGAAAAAGCATCATCGTGGGTGATAAGAAATTTTTGTCTTTATCTTGTTTTGTCACTTCTTGCTGATACCCTGAGTTAGACATAAGGGTGCAATGCATGCAAAAAGCCTCAAAATATATATTAAACACAAATTTTACAAAAACAAAAAATAAAATAAAAAGTGCATTACATCTTATTCTTTATGGGAAACCTACATGATATTCCTATGTACCTTTAAAAGTTAAACTATGGGGATCCTCCTCCTGCTCGTTTCACTCACCAACTCCTAATCGCCACTTGTGTGTCTCAATGTCGCCTGTGGCTGGTGACAGTTGATGAATCAGTGCTTGTTTTCTTGGTGTTCATGTCCAATTCCCTCTTGGGACCAATGCTTCCCAGCCTGTGGTCTGCGGACCACTAGTGGACAAATTATCAAGTAGTCCGTGAACAGCCCAGTAAAAATTGCGTTAAATCATTTTTATAGTTGTAAATAAAGAAAGCGTTTGGATTTCTCTTATTTCATCTAATATAACTGTTGCGAAAAATTTCTATTGTATGTGGTCCGCTTAGCATTCGGAAGGGTATCAAGTAGTCCTCAGTGGTGAAAAGATTGAGAAGCACTGCTGTAGATAACCTGGATGTTACTTAGACAACATTTATCAATTCATAATATCGCCGGTCCCTTAAGGTTTAGAGAAGTGAGACTATGCGGAATGGCTTTCCCTGGATGTACTGTATCCAAAAGAACCATCAGTATTGACCTGGTTAGACATTGACAGTCCGGAAAAGATAGAGTTACAGACACAGACAGACGCGCAAAGGTTTTAATAGTAGAGAATATAAATGATGCGGACTGTTGCTGAAGATATACATAAATGTTTGTTGAATTAATTTTATTACAGCCGATTTCTGACTGTCTTTTTGTAAACGAAGCTGTGGCTCACAGAAGATTATTTTTCAAAAACTGGCAGAACTTAAAGAAATGTTGAAATTGATAGTCTAATGTTGACTTGCTTGGTGCTACTTCATGTTTATAAAAGGAGAAAAAGATCGATAATTAAATTTTTTTTAATGATTGCTAGTTTGAAACTTTGTCAAGAAAACTGAAATTCAGACAAAAGTCTGACAGTCTGAAAAATATCATCCCTGATGAAATCTGGTGAAAACAAGTTAGCTTCAATATATATATATATATATATATATATATATATATATATATATATATATATATATATATATATATATATATATATATATATATATATATATATATATATATATATATATAACAAGTTATCTTTCTTTCTTTCTTTTTCCATTTCTTCGCGTATGGGACTTCATGTAAAGAGAATGATTGTGGTTTTAATGCTTTTCAGGACATCCCTGGGTCTCCTTAGGACTAGATGTCAGGCCCCTTAAGGTTTAAAGGGCTGAGACAGGGCGGAATCGCTTTCCCTGGTAGTCTCGAATCTAACACTTTTAGTTTTGACCAGGTAGACTTTGCCAGTTTGGAGGAGATAGGGTTACAGACAGACACGCACAGGTTTTAATAATATAGATATACACTGAGATGACAAAGGTCATGGGATAAAGCAATTAAAAAGTACACAGATGGTAACAGCGTTAGGTACGAAATGCGTTAACGGGCAGTTTATTAGTCGAGTTTTCATTTGTACTCAAGTGCTTCATATTAAAAAGTTTTTAACCCAGTTATGGATGTACGCTGTATTACAGGAATTAACAGAGTTTGAACATAGATTGGTAGTTGGATATAGAAGCGTGGAATATTCCATTTTGGAATTCGTTGAAAAATTCAATATTTTGAGATTTTCGGTGTTCAAAAGAGTTCCGAAAATACCTAATTTTGGGCATAACCTCCTACCATAGACACGCAAATGACCCGTCACCATTATATAATGACCCAGACTACATAAAATAACCACCGGAATCAATGTGGGACATGTAACAAGCATGTACGGTTAGAACAGGGTAACAAAAGTTGATGAAACACAATATTAAAAGGTATCTTATGACTTTTGTCACCTCAGTGTCTATATGTGCATTGCACAATAATTTTTTTGACTTTATTTTTTATTCTTGCACAAGAGATTTTCCTATCCTTTTGGTTTGTAATACATTAAATCTTCTAATGATCAGCTTTAACTTAATCCAAGCATAACATTTTACGTGAACTTTAATAAATCTTTTAATCAAATTGGAGATGAATAAAATCTGTCAAGTAATCAAAGACATTAATAACTTGTTCCTCTTTCAAAGGAAGCACAACAAGTCAGTAGATTCAAACAAGTACTTTCAAATCATTCTTTACTTTCGCTCTAGCATCAAAAGTGGATTAACTTCGTATTTCGCAAGGGAATAGAAGACGGTTTTGTAATAAAAATTAGCAAAGAAGCAGGATTCAAACAAATAATGTCGAAGGAAACAAAATCATCAATTATGTTTGCTCTTGAAACGCAACTTGATCAAAGCTCCAAGACTAGAGTAATTGAAAAATATCCCTAAAGATTATAATTTGTATGTTCGGGAAATGGCTTATTGACTTATGTATATAGCAATAAAATAATCTTCCTTCTGACATTTGGGAAGTTTTGGATTCAGTCTTATGGTTTTCTTTTTTTGTTGTTTTAGTCCGGAAGAAATTCACAAAATAAATAAATAAATAAATAATAATGGCTATCAATTTTTTACTTCCAGTTTAAAAAAAATGTATGTTCAATACCAATTAAAATATTAACAAGAGCATTTTTTGGTTTAGTTTTCTAAGCGTTTTTTTTTTTTTTTTTTTTTTTTTTGTAATTCTGGTCCCTTGTGAAATTTTGCAAAGTCGGGGGGAATACAGGAAACACTTCATAATTTTTAACTGGCTTTGAGTTTTATGAAAAAGGGAAAACATTTAAGACGACAAGGGTGGATACAGATATTTGTCAAGGGAGAGGCAATTGATTTTTGTTAATCACAACATATTCTAGTTTACATATGTTTGTTATGAATATTTCGGTCTTGAATTCTGAAACAGTTCCAGAGTTGAGTCACGAACCCCTCCCGCTTTCCCATACATCATCAAGGTTGTCTAAAATTACGTTTTTGTAACTTTAATATCAAAATAACGGGGGTGAGGGACTCGAACCTTAATTCTCCGTCTAAAATTGTGCTTTTTGAAGTTTCAATAACGAACAATGTTTCGAGAAAGAGTTCCAATCACCATTTGTTTTCCCAACGTCATCAAAGATGGACTGCAATTGCTTTTTTTTTTGTGGGGGGGGGGGGACTTTAATTCCGAAACAAAAACATCAAAGATCGTCTAAAAATGTCGGTTTTTCGTATTCAATACCGAAAAATTGTAGGTGATGGGTTCGTCAAAGCCCTCCAATGCCCCTCTTTTGTATCCGTCCTTGTAAGACGGGTACGTTCAAAAATGTACGCAGCTGTCACAGAAAATACTTTGCAACATACAATATTGAATTTTTGGAAAAAGGGAAACCAGTTTAAAAACAAAGCGAACTTATTGGTCAAATTGAATGTTCCAAATGGTTTTTGAAAAAATATTGGCCCTCAGTATTGATTAATTTCTCAGTACCAATCACGCTTAATTTTTTACTTCGCATTAAGTTATCCTCTGAAAATACTTCTTAAACTGCTTTATACTGTCCCAAAGTGTAACCAAATTACTTGGTTTACGGCAGCAGACCTCATGCTTTTGCTGTACTTCATTGAAAAGAAAAAAAATCAAATGGCATAAGGTCAACAGGGCGTGCAAGAAAATCAGCAATTTTGCTGCGATTTAGACTTACTGCGTTCTAGTCTTTAAAGTTCAGGTGGACTGGTCGCGATTTCCTCTTGGTTTTGAAAGTGACCTGATAACGTGACATGGATCTTTCAGTTTTGACCAATCGGCAATGAGTGGAAAACCGAAGTGAGTGCCATGCGCCAGGACCACGAAGAGCCAACGAAGGCTCCTTGTTAGTTTGGTCGCCAGGCCCTCCTCCCCATAAAACTTATTAAGTCGTACCTCTAGTTTCCGACTAGGCTGACATGGCATTCGTTGGCTCCGCCTTGAGCTCCGGAAGTTTCTGAGATCTCGTGACTTGTAGGCTACCGACTCCTACTTTTTTCAGAGTCTAGTTAGTATCGGGCGCCGTGGTGGCCCGATAATAAGGCATTGAGCTCTTTACTAGAGTGGGGTTCGACGACAGCCGGGCAAAGATCTTTCGCATTCGCTAATGGCGACTTGGAAAGATTTAATATGATCATGGTCGCAAAGTCCTCTAAGTTCCCATTCTCAATCAATACCTCTACGGATGCTGGATCGGGGGTTGATCGGCTTCTAGTCTAGATCAAAAACAGAGCTTTCTTGATAGTCCCATCCAACTGGTCAAACCACTTGTAGTGGTGGGTACGGAGAACTTTGGATTATTGAGTAGTGTTAGAGTGTCTGGTTATTATTTAAGATTTGATGCTTCTGCGCACTTAACTGTTGTCTTCCAACCCAAGTATGCTCAAGATTTGCGTTGTCTTGTTGGTGACGAAATTTTATCACTGTACGTTACATCAATGACAGGGAACATGCAACTAACAAGTACTGCATCGTTAAGTATTTTTTACCGTTACAAGAGTGACTGAACAGAGAGGCTCAGTGCTATACTTATTTTCAGCATTAAATAAACAAAGCAGAAAATTCTTTCGTGGTGCGACATCGATGTCGATATTTTCAAAACATCGATATTTTTGTTAAAACATCTATGCTTAAGGGTCGATGTTTTTTCGTTGGGCTTAAACCTGAAGTTAAAGATTCAAATTTCCAACTCAATGCTTGAATCTGTGTTACTTTATGGCAACTGAACATGGAAATTAACAAAACAACAAGAAGCAAAAACTAACAATTTTCAAACAAAATGCCTCCGAAACTTTTTAAAAATATTTTGAACGAATAAAATAAATAATACTGAGCTTATACCATAGGACAAACAACAAACCAACATCAGTTAAAATAAAATAAACCTAAATAATTGAATTAGATTGGACATATTGAGAAGATATTTAAAAGACAGAAAAGAATTGTTTTGACCTGGTCACTTGATGGCAAAGAGAACGAGGTATCCCAAAAAGCATATGGCGAAGCATGACACTAAACAAGCGAATCAAATTTGTGGTTGGTCCAGCTGGAATTCGGCCAGAGTAGCTATATTAAAAAAAAAAAAAAGAGTGGAGGACAACAATTGCGGCCTCATGTGCCTCTGAGTCGAAAATATATTCAAGTCAAGTTTTGTCGATGTTGATCTTTTATATTTGAGCCGAAAATATACATAAACGAGCTGATTTGTGCCTCATATGACTTCCTTTTACTCCAATTTAATGTCATTTTCCCCTTATTGGTAATTTTAATGGGATTCAATAGTTTACTCTCAAAATATCACCAACAGTGGCCAAATTGAAACCAGATTAAAAATTAAAAAATCGCCAAATTTGTCACCAAATTGGCGACAAAACTTGGCGACCAAAAAACTGGCGATATATCGCCAAGTGTCTGTGAAATTGTAATACCACTTGAGTTTACACCGAAATTAACAATGATTTCCCCCCAAAAAGGGTCAAAAGACCGCCTTAAAAACACCCAAATGCAACCAAAAAGGGAGGTGCACAACTAGATCCCACTAGGAGTCTACGTACCAAATTTCAACTTTCTAGGTCATACCGTTCTTGAGTTATGCGACATAGATACGCACATACGTACATACGTACATACAGACGTCCCGAGAAAACTCGTTGCAACTAACTCGGCAATCGTCAAAATGGATATTTCGCGTGTCTATACGTTCTTAGGCAATTATCCACGTGTGGTCGAGTCGAAAAATAAAATCTCAACATTCATTCGGGTGTGAGCAAAATGTCTAGGAAACTGGGATTCCATAAAATTTTCTGGTAACCAATACAGCTTCTTCTCTAGCAATGTTACTACATTTTATTTGAGAAGAAACTGTACCACTTACTCTAGAAAACTTTTTTGAATCTCAATTTCAGAGAGATTTTCTAAAAAGCACTTCACAGTTTTTTACTTCCTTTTTCAAAAAAGGAAGTATTGTATTCGCGAAAACATTTTCACTCAAAAATCGGCCTTAATTTCCATTTTTCTCACCCCCAAATGAATGTTGAGTCTTTTTTTCGACCCGATCACACGTGGATATATGCCTAGGAACCTACAGACACCAGAAATATCCATTTTGACGACCTCTGGGATAATTACAACGAAATTTCTCGTGACGTCCGTATGTACGTATGTATGTGCGTATGTGTGTATGTGTGTATGTA
Source organism: Uloborus diversus (assembly GCF_026930045.1). Taxonomy (NCBI): domain Eukaryota; kingdom Metazoa; phylum Arthropoda; class Arachnida; order Araneae; family Uloboridae; genus Uloborus; species Uloborus diversus. The sequence goes on along the minus strand of NC_072734.1, from coordinate 127,178,759 downwards.
TCTCGCATAACTCAAAAACGGTATGTCCTAGAAAAGTTGAAATTTGGTACGTAGACTCCTAGTGGGGTCTAGTTGTGCACCTTCCCTTTTGGTTGCATTCGGATGTTCCTAAGGGGGTCTTTTGCCCCTTTTTGGGGGAAAATCATTGTTAATTTCGATGTAAACTCAAGTTGTGTTATAATTTGTCGGACACTTGGCGATATATCGCCAGTATTTTGGTCGCCAAGTTTTGTAGCCAACTTGGCAACAAATTTTACGATTTTTTTTTAATTTTAAATTTGGTTTCAATTTGGCCACTGTTGGTAATATTTAGAGAGTAAACAATTGAATCACATTGAAATTGCCAGTCATGAGGAAATGACATTAAATTGGAGTAAAAGGAAGTCATGTGATGCACACATCAGCTCGTTTTTCTTACAGTAGGAAACAAATTACCATCTGTTACACCAATAGAAATGGTTTTCCTCGAAATTCAAAACATTTGAGATAAATATTTTTAAAATAATAGCATAAAGTATTGCTTCGACTAATGGTTAGCAAAAATTATTCATAGCAAAAGTACTCTATAAAAAAAACGCAGTTTTACTAGAAAACATATAGGAAACTGGGATTTCTTAAAATGCTTTAATAACCGATACAGCTTCTTCTAATAAGGTTATTTAAGAAAAAGTTTTATCGGCTACTAGAAACTTTTATGTACTCCAAGTTTCTGAGACATTTTCTAGTAAACCTGCTTTTTCTTTTGTACAGTGTATAAAATTAAAAGAATATAATAAAATGTCAAATTTTATTTTTCGATAGCTTAAAACATTTTTCTTTTCTTTAGCCATTGAACAATACTAAGAATATCAGTATTCCGGATAAAGTATGAAGAAGATACTCAAAAAATTGCTTAAAAACTGTTGTTCACAATTAACCGTTTTCAGATAAGAAATAAGAATAACAATCCAATAAGAACATAGAAAATATTCGACTCACTAGGAATTCTATTTCTGATCCTCAAGTAGCTCTTTTCGTTGGAGGGAAATATTTGTTTTACTGTTTTGGGAGAAAATTACAGAAACGTAGAGTAGAATCTGCAAGATTCTAGAAATGTTTACAGAACCCAGGTAAATAACGCTACTTTGTGCTCGAAATTGTTTGTTGTGGGGGAGAAAGCATTCTATCTGAAAAACTTTTTCCGAGCAATCAAGAAGTGTTCTTTGTTTCTTTTAATTTTCTATGCATCAGCGCTGATGAATTCAGAAGTATAATTTCGTGTAAATAAGTTGGTAATTATCTACCGGAGTGCTTTTGTAAATAAATGAGTTTTGCTCACCCTGAATTTACGTAACGAATTTAGAAGCACGAAAAAGTTCACTTTCCACGTCCCAAGTCAACATGAAAAGGAATTGCCCCCCCCCCCCCCTCCCCCATAAACTGCATCATACAAACCTGAGATGGAATTGGACTGAAGTTCAGTAGCTTACATAACTAGCCTCTTTCGAGCTTTCGCCCATGTATGTATGCAGTGAAACCCCAATTTTACGTCACCCGAACCTACGTTTATCCTGCATTCAAAGTTTTTTCATCAGGTCCTATCACCAGTTTTGCTGCTATGTATTGTCCTTTTTCTACGAGAAGGCACTTGACTTCTCCCTCGTCACGTGGTATCCGATGATTCTGTTTCGCTGTTTTCGGCAGAAGGTATATTCGGATCATAGCATTTTGTTGTAAAAGCAACAGTTTTCAAAATGTAAGAATAACTAAAATGACAACAGACAAGTGTAGTAAGTGATGTAAAAAACACTAAGACTTTTTTGTACTTTGAAATACACGCCAAGTTAAGGATGTCTGGTTGTCTCCTTTAGAAACGCGTGGATTGCTTACCGGTCACCCTCGCGTAAAATGGAACTTGGCGTTCGAGGAGGCGTGGCAAAGTGCCTTCTCGTGAAAAACGGACAATATTTTCCGTATTTTGTTTTTCCCGCATTTTACGTTATTTAAACCCAGTCCCTTGAGGAACGTAAAATCCAGTTTTCACTGTATTGTATATGACTGTAAAAGTCTGAAATCTGGTAAAAGTCGACATTAGCCGGTAAACATCATTATTCACTTACCAAAAAAATCGGCGAAAGACCGAATATTTCCGGTGAATCACGGGTGAAAGTCGAAACTTCCCAATTTCGCTCTTTCACGGCAACATGTTTATGAATGATACACACACACACGCACGTATATATTAAATGCGTATAGCCATACAATACTTAGTCCAAAGTATTTGGATACTTCTAAAGAACGGCATTCTTTCTAATTTAAAGAGAACTATCTGACAAATTGTTCTGCAACTTTTGCCATACAAAATATATGCTTGTATTCACACTTTCCAGTAAAACATTTAATAAATCATGCTCTTGGATGAACATAAACAAATTGAAGAAGCAAAAATTTAATTGTTTTATCATCCTGCATCATAGAAAACTTTGTAAAAAGGCTGCACATTTTTAAATTATTTTCACTTGCTAAGTACAATTATTCTACGGATTTTCGTGAAAGTATCATTTACTTATATTTACGAAAATTTATTCATTTCTTTCAAAACTTCGAAGTTTTGAAGAAAAGTTCAAAAAACAGCATTCGTGACAGCATGAAATTTGCACATATCACTTTAAACCAAAAATAGGTTTAGAAAAAATTCGCAATATCAAACATTGTAAATACCAATTTAGAAAATATTCAACTATGTAAATAATGTAACTAATGAACTTTACCTGCTGACATTTCTAATGTCACATGTTATCCACGTTGAAAAATTTTCATATTTCTTTAACTGATTCGTATTAATTATTAAATAACTTTTTTTCAGTTTTTAGCCTACTTTTCCAGTAAAAGTCAGAGAAAGAAGAAAAAAGCACGAAAGAAGGCTTTAATGCATCTTGAAAACATCGCTAAAAAAACAAAACAAAAAAAAAAAAAAATCAAAAATCAAAATAATAATTAAATAAATATCGAAAAATAAAAAATTGGCAAATAGGGTATTGAGGTGGGGGGAAATATCGGCGGTCTATCTGTCTGTCCCCCCTAATGACTTTCGATTGAATAGTCTCATTCCTATATTTCACTTTTTGATTTGAACTATTTTTCGTTCAATTTTGAACAGTTCAAAAAAACTTAACATTAGCGCCTACGGGGAAATTCAAGGCAATTCCGAACTTAGAGGCGAATTTACTTCAAACTTGTAGGAAAAAACTTTTGATGAAAAACATGTATATAAAATATCTTTTTGATTTGAACAATTTTCCGTTCAATTTTGAACAGTTCAAATCCCTTAACATTAGCGCCCACGCGGAAACTAAAAGTCAATGTTGATTCCGCACTTGAAGGTGGATTTACTTCAAACAAACTTTGTTGGAAATAGCTCTTGACGACTAACTCCCGACTCCGAGAATTTTGGGACACCTAACTCCGACTCCTTTGCCGGATAATTAGTCGGACTCCGATTCCCCGACTTCAACTGTGACTTCGTAGTTTTGGTAAAAATTTATACACGGACTAAAAGTAACTGACTCTGATTCTTGAGTATTCGACTCCGACTCCGCAAACATTGGCAGAGTTGCGTACTCTAATGGATTTGACAGATTCCAACTCCGAGTCTTTGAATTATTTGCCTTCGGCTCCCGAATCTGACTCTTTTATTCCAAAATGTGATTGACTCCGACTCCAAACTTCGCAGCCATGGTTTTGTGAAATAATTATTGTAAGATGTGAAATAATTATTGATTTACATGACTTGTTTTAAAGGTCCTTCCTTTTTGGAAAGTACAGTAATTCATTTGAAAAATTATTTTTTGGCAAAACAGGGGAAAAACAAACTCTCTCCTTTTTTTTTTTTTTTGTTGATATGATGTATTTAGTTTAATGAGCTTATTAATTTTATTTTTCTTTTTCATTTTTGAAAGCGGTTAAAGAATTTTTTCTGAGGGTTTCTTTAATCGGAGTAGGGGGAAAAAAGAGGATGCTCACAATCCTTTCCCGGTTCTTAAGCTTTGGTCCTACTTTTTAAAATTGTTTCATTTGGAATCCATATGTGACGATGTGGAAGGCCTAGTGAGAGAAATACTTGGTTTATCGATAAGCCTCTTCATTATTTTGACATCTAACGTGGTTCTGTTAGTGTTTTGAACGTCATGTCTTACCATCTTTAAAATAAAGAAAATTTAGTACAGGCTGAATAGTGGATATAGTTAAAGCCGAACAGGCATGAAGTGAAGGCAACACTATATGATTGTAAGCAATAAGATATGAATCTGTTACTTAATTAAAAATGAATGGTGATTTTCAAAACTAAATGAAATCTGAAAATACTAAAGATTTGAGACATTATAGAGCCAAAAAAGCTTCCAGGGCCCGTTTAGAAGTAAGACAGAGTAGTAAAACACACAGTGAGAACGTGCGTAAATGTGCCCCGATGAAAATGCGTAAACGTGCCCCGTCGGCAAATTTAGATTTATTTTTAACGTGCAACAAAATTTGAATGTCCATATAAATATAATTCTCAAAACAAAGGATAAAATTCTGCTATTTTTGAGCAATCACGATTGCTTATTGCTCTCATTTGACTGCTTTTGGCATGCTATCATTTTTCCCACCGGCGCGGCGCCACCCTCTGGCAGCACCACCCGTCGCGTCGGCCGGCCTCACGATGCTGCTCCTCTAGCGAAAACCGTCTCCAGGTTGCGTCCATATCCTACACACACACGCATACATACACGCACCAACACACACGCACACACAAACACATACACACACGTACACAAACACCACCATACACACACATACCCCTACACACATACACAAACACATACACACACGCATGCATACAGACACCTACACATACACACAAATGCACACAACTGCCCACACATTCATGCCTGCACACAGACACAAACACATATGCTTACACACATACACATACCCCGCCCCCACGCACACAAACACTCATACACACAACTACCCACACACTCATGACTGCACACAGACACAAACACACATGCCTACACACACACACATACCCCCCCCCCCACACACACACATACAAACACACACTCGTGATTGCGAAAAACATAATTTGAATTCAAGATGACAAAATTCAAATTATTTTTTTTATATATTACTTTTTTTTAACAAAGTGTTTTTTATTCACAATAAGCTTCAAAACGTTCAACACAAAATTTACTCGGCTCGGTAGAAAACAGATTTTCCTATCCGCATGCTAAAGCGACTGATGCTCAAAAACTTGTGACCATATTTGCTAGGGAGTAGCATTAATTTGGTATGACTGTTGGCTCTCTATTTATAACTCGTTTTGAAAAAAGGACACTGCGTAAACGTGCCCCGGTCTACCCTACATTTAAAAGGTTCGATAATATTACATTTTTCAAAACTTATCAAGATATGCTCCGTTTTCGGCTTCGCCTGACCATAGACTAGTAATAAGAGTAGACCTAGCTTTCTCAGACTTTCTGATGAAAAATATTGGTTCATGGATACATCATGTGACTGGTGGAAGGCTTGGCGAAAATTTTGGCAGCATGGTTGCTAGATGGCAACATTATCTATAGTTTGGCACTCGACATGTATTTTAAGACGTAATGTGTATTTATTATAATTTTTTTCCCATGTGCAGAGATGATTGAACTGTTTTTTTTTTAGTTATGCATTATTTTGACATTAGTAATTAGTTTTTAATCACAGTTTTCAGTAACTTTTATTTCATTCGAAACTGCTACGTCAGCTCGGTATCTTAAATTGAAATTGTAGGTAAAAATCTTACCGTTTGCCGATTCTTTTTGGGCGCTTGCATCTTTAATTGCTTAGAGAGTTATTGAAGTTGAATAAAGAAAATGCACAATACTATCTAAACGAAAAACTCGATATATTAACAAAATATTTACAACTTAGAACAACAAATTTACAACTCGGACTCCATAAAAGATTATTCTTCCGTGTTCTATCAATTCTATTTATTTTATTTCTCGCTCGCGTTGATCGTCTGCGCCCGCTGTTGCTAGGATATCCACCAGTCACATGATTTTGTTTATGGGCAGCAAAAGGGTTGCCATAGCTCGGTCTACTCTTATTATTAGTCTATGCGCCTGACTGTCAAAAGGCAAGTCAGTTACGGTTGTCGAGGGGCCCCCATGACACAGATCGAAATCCCACAAGAGAGATCAAAAAAGATACATGATAAATATTTTACATAGTTCTCTTTATCTCCAAGGGATCCGAAAAATTTCATTTGCGACGGGCCTCCAAACCTGTAAACCTGCTACTGAGATGGATTACTGTGAAAAACTTCTCAAATAAAAACATTTGAAGAAAACGCATAAAAGCAATTTTATTTTTATTTTTTAGCATTAATATTTTAGCTGATTTTATAAAGCTCCTCCCTTATTTTGAACTAGCGGTACCCGTACGGCGTTGCCCGTAGTAGAAAATTAAAAGGTCATTTGGTTCGTCTGTATATTTACAAAAAATGGATGATGAATTTCTCTCCAAATAGCTATGTTCATTTGCTCAGCCGTGGTCGCATATGGTAGTTTGCTCGTCCACGTTATAGTAATTTGTTCGTCCACGTTATGGTAATTTGTTCGTCCACGTTATGATAATTTGCTCGATAAAATGTTCTTAAAATTAGAATAGAAAAGAACAAAATTGAATTTTCGAAAAATCGCTTCGAGGTGCTTACCCCTATGCAACGAACTAATTTTGTGCCAAATTCCATGAAAATCGGCCGAACGGTCTAGGCAATAGTCGCGTAACCGACAGAGATCCAGAGATCCAAACACAGACTTTCAGCTTTGCTATCCTCTTTATCTTTACTTAAGCTGAAAGTCTCTTTGTCTGCATCTCTCTCTCTCTCTCTCTCTCTCTCTCTCTCTCTCTGTCTGTCTGTCAGGATCTCTGTGACGCGCATAGCGCCTAGACCTTTCGGCCGATTTGCATGAAATTTGGCTCAAAATTAGTTGGTAGAATATGGGAGTGTGCACCTTGAAGCGATTTTTCGAACATTCGATTTTGTTCTTTATATATTCCAATTTTAAGAACATTTTACCTAGCAAACTATCATAACATGGACGTGTAAATTACCAAATTATCATAACGTGGAACCGTAACATGGGCGAGAAATTAACATAGCAAATTGGTGAGAAATTCATCATCCATTATTTGTAAATATACAGGCGAACTACGGGCAAAGCCGTGCGTGTACCACCAGTTAGTTAATAAAGAATTCACATTTAAATGCAGAGATAGTCAAAAACTAACCCTAAAAGCAGCCAAACAAAATAGAATGATGCTCATGAGCTTAAATTTTTAACGCTATTTCAATTTAAATGCAAATCAGTTAAAAAAAATCCTTTGTAATGGCATAGAAATCAAAGGTAAATTGAATAAATCTGCTTAAAATTCAAACAAAAAATGAACGTTTTTAATTAAAGGTGAGATGAGCTGCGGTTTAAAATGTATTTTTGAAAAAATACTTTTCAATAAATGAATAACTGTTACTGCACATGCTGGGCAGAAATAACAATTATTTCTTTTATCACGATATGTTTACTAAAGAATTTAATTGTTGTTCCTGTGAATACAAAAAAAATCTATTCGAATCTCAGTATGCATTGAAATGAAATAATCATTAGCAGTTTGAGTAATGGTGATTGATAGGGCATTCTTAATGTATTCTTTCTTTTCCACTAAAGCCAAATTTCTTACTTGTAGTATTCGATTTTAGACTTCTGAGACTCTTGAAATACGTAAAGAATCCGAGCGAAATTGTCTAACACATTCTGAAATTCAAAACTTTTTCCATTGAAAAAGAGATTTATTGAAGATATATATAGGGGTCAAAAATCAAAATATAGGGGTTGTCCAAAATAATGGAATAACCTCGCTGAAAACTTGGCTTCAGTATGTGCTGGTGCTTTTCAATAAATGAATAACTGTAACTGCACATGCTGGGCAGAAATAACAATTATTTCTTTTATCACGATATGTTTACTAAAGAATTTAATTGTTGTTTCTGTGAATACAAAAAAAATCTATTCGAATCTCAGTATGCATTGAAATGAAATAATCATTAGCAGTTTGAGTAATGGTGATTGATAGGGCATTCTAAATGTATTCTTTCTTTTCCACTAAAGCCAAATTTCTTACTTGTAGTATTCGATTTTAGACTTCTGAGACTCTTGAAATACGTAAAGAATCCGAGCGAAATTGTCTAACACATTCTGAAATTCAAAACTTTTTGCATTGAAAAAGAGATTTATTGAAGATATATATAGGGGTCAAAAATCAAAATATAGGGGTTGTCCAAAATAATGGAATAACCTCGCTGAAAACTTGGCTTCAGTATGTGCTGGTGCAAGAATAAAATATGTAAATACCTTTTTTTTGTGCGAAATTGTTGCTTATAGTCTCAGTTGTATGCTTAAGCTTATTTTACTTACATTGTTGTTCGCTTAATTTTGTTCAAGCTGAAGCCAAATGATTGACTTGTCAGAGTTCCAAAGAGAGCAGATAGTGTTAGCCAGTGTGGTCAGTGTATCGGTAACCACTGTGTAGTTGTTGGGGGTATCGATAGGTACTGTGTCGAAGGTCATGAAAATATACAAAAAAAAAAAAAAAAAAAGCACGGCAAAATAATACCTGCGAGACAAAACTGAGGAAGAAGGAAGACTGTGGCGGCGAAAGTGATTCCTACTGAGCTGAATGAACATCTACAGAACACAGTATCAATCCATGCTGTGCAAAGGGAATTACACACATATACCTAAACACTATATAGGCGCAAAACAATTATTTTTGCGAGGGTTTTCCATTATTTTGGAGTACCAATCCATGCTGTGCAAAGGGAATTACACACATATACATAAGCACTATATAGGCGCAAAACAATTATTTTTGCGAGGGTTTTCCATTATTTTGGAAGACCCTAGGGCCGTATACAAGGAGGGGGGTTCTTTGGGTTCAAATTCCCCCCCCCTCCCTAAAAGTTTGGTTTGACATTTAAATGTTCGTTTACATTTAAAAATTTTGAAAAAATATTGTTCCAAAGCTCAAATGTCTTTCATATGTATATTAATTGCATAAAACGCTTTCATAATAGATTACCTGACGAACACTAGCACAAATAGCGCAAAGCTCCACCAGGGCCGATCCTAGCAGGTGTGCAGAGTGTGCACCGCACAAGGGCGGCCAAAGCAAGGGGCGGCCGCAGGCCTTATCATATAGTTCTTTTAATCAATCAAAATTCCTCAAGAATTTCTCAAAAGATAACTCATAATAAGTCAAATAAATGTGCTGAATTTTAAATGTTCAATTATCAAAGTGCCGATTTCCTGACTGTCCCCTGAGAGTCAAACATTTATTAATGAACTAAAATTTTGTAATTTTCCCCCTTTACAGCATTTTTTTCGAATTAAAATCACGAATGAACTGCCCGGTTTCAGATCAATGCTCTTGCCCCGGGTAGTAAATTTAAACTTGGCTCCAAAACGAAGATCTAAAAAGATACCATGACATCCTTGATGAGACTAAAGAAGGCTTAAAATGGCGTTTTTAGGACTTTAATTTCGGAAAGTTTTGCTGTTTGAACCACCGATCTAAAGGACCCAATTAACTCTCTGATTCACCCCTTCCAACTTAACTTAATCAAACATAGCCTGAAAATGTTGGCTTTAAAATCCAAAATGTGTTTTCAGAGGGCAGCCCTTCTTAATGTCATCAAAAATAGCTTAATGACATTTTTCGTATTTCTTTTTCGAAATTTTTGCGATTCGAAATCCATTCCCAAACATTACTACCAAAGATAGTCTCCATTAGCGTCTTTAGAGAGGCCCCTAATCCCATCACCTCAGTTTGAAATTGACTTCAGTTTCAAAAAACAGTTCGTGAGGGTACACTGAACCCCCGCCCGCTCTTTGATCCATCGTTATTAAACAATGCCTAAAATACGATTTGGGACTTCAATTTCTAAAAACTTTAGAGGAGAACTGCCTGGTTTGTGTAACTTTTCACGGTAGGGCATATACCCATCAATCGTCGAAGTGAGGTGGACAAAAGGTCTATAATTGTGTTTTTCAGATATTAATATCGAAAAATATCCGTAAGATTCGCCGAAGCTTCCCAGTTTTGTTAACGTCACCAAAGATAGCATAAAATTGCACTTTTAGAAATATCCGCTTGGGAGCCCCAAAACCCTCCCTTCCCAAAAATAGCCTAAAATGGATTTTAGTTCCGAAAAATATTTGGGTTCGGAATTTTTTTCACGTTTCCCCTATCGTTTTCAAATCTAGCCAAAAATGTGTTTTTAAAACAATAGTGCCGAGAAATTACAGGAGGAAAGCCACCAAATCCCCTACCGTCACCAAAGACAGCCTAAATTTACGTTTAAAACTTCAGTTTCGGAAAATTGTCGGGAAGAGCGCTGATCTTTCCTAAGCTACGGTCACAAAAAATAGCTTCAAATTTATTTCAATTTTGAAAGAATTTTAGAAGAGAACCAACATTACTTTTCCCCTGAAGTTCCGAAAAAATTCCTAAAATAGCGATATTTGATGTCAATTTCGAAAATTTCCCCACGCACCTTGAATATACCCGACTCTTTTCTCTTGTAACAAAACACAACCAAAGATTACTAAAACTATTTTTTGTACGCCAATTTCGATAATTTTCTGGGAGCAATCCCCCCTCCCCTGATTCCCCCTCCTTTGTCCTTTCTCTGATGTCACCGAAGACAGACCATAAAATGCGTTTTTACGACTAGTAAATTTTGGTATCTATTACTTTCTTCAAAGATATAAATTTTACCTAAGACGTTTCTTACTATGAAACTTTTCTTCCTTTTAAGTTCACCATTTTTTTTTTCTTTTTTAAATTAGAACTTGATATAGAAATTTGAAGAAATATTTATATGCACGTCAAAGATTAGTCAAAATATGCAAATTACTCTTGAGGGGCGGCACATTAGGTCTTTGCACACGGGCGGCCGACACCCTAGGATCGGCCCTGAGCTCCACATGAAAGTTTTTCAACCTCCCAGAATTTTTTTTTCTCATTACGGACCGGACCCCTGTGCATTTTGCAACTTTAATTTGCGCATTTATTCTTAAATACTCACAGTGTGTAGAAATTTCAAAACTTTTCCCAGACAACTATAAACGGAACCTAAGGCTTACAGCTAAGTGGTGGGGTTGTGCGCGGAGAAAAGTCAACTATAAACGTATTCAAAGCAGTGCCAATGCAGACTTGTTTGGCTCAGTTTCCCCTCTACCTTCATATTGGATGGAAAAATGTTGAACACAATGTACTTACTGAGCGAAACTTCACTGTAAGAATAATCCAAGTATTTTCGTACAACCAATTAAAAATACTTTAAACTTTTTTTAAAAAAAGTTAGTTATAGAAATTATATTGAGTTTTACGCTTATGAGAAGTGTGACAAATGTAACTACTCATTTAAAATACTTAAACCGGTAAGCATGGAAGGATATTATCAATCAAATTTACGATTTTGAATTTCACACATTGTTTTCAATATTTTTAAAATATTTGTTTGAAACGTACTGAATTTTGAGAGAAACCTTTTCTTGTTCGTATAACAACTGGTAAATTGGAGTTCTCGGTATTGGTGTGCAGTTCTGTCCTGCTATTTAGCTGTATACTTGGCACAATAATAATCATCAATTATTGTAGTGCCGTGAAAATGTTGCATTGAGAAAAGTAATAGTGAATGGGAAAATATTTTCAAATATTTTCATAATAATAAAAAATTAAAAAAAAAAGACAAAATGAAAAAAATTAAATAAACTATCAAGATCGATTTTAGTTAAATCCAACCAAAGAGCTAATTTCAAACCAAAAGGTTAATAAAAAGCAGAGACAAACCAGTCCTGATCAATAGGAAATCGTGGATAACGATGTCAATCCACGATGTTTCTACATAACAAGATTCAAAACTTTGGAATTAAAATCATTTTTACTGTACATTTAATTGATTCGCAAAGCTAACTGGAATAAAAATTATCTGAACCAAAAATGTTTGCAGCAAACAATAAGAGAGAAGGCACTAAAAAAATTAATTTAAATAAATCTATATGATATAATATTTTTGAAAAATAGTATTCATTACAATCATTTCACTGACATAGTGAACAATATTGTGCTTTAATTGTTAAAGTATCTGCGAAGCGTTCTCAACCGAATACATTTTCCACTTATCTCTATCTTTCTACGGAAGTTTTGCACTTGTAGATACTTGTCATTAACATTGAGTGGTGTTGAAAAATTAGCCTGAAGCTTGGCTGTTGTAAGCTTTCAAACAGTATTTCATGTTTCAATGAACAAGGATATTCAGAGCCATTTTCATTAGAATCGAGTTCTCCAGCACAGTCGTTCTTGTTCGTTTCAATGATGATTTTCTACTTAAGAGAATGTTATTTCATTTTTGAAAACTCAGTTTACAGAGCATTAGATTATTGAGATTCATGGAACGAAATCCGATTTTGGAAATTAGAACAGGGTACCCCAAACCCTGTGGTTCTTGGAGAAACAATTTGAGGAGCATATTTGGTGATTTTGAGGAGCATCTTAAAATTTTGCGGAAAAGTTCGGTATATTGTATAAAAATTAAAAATAATAACTAAAACCACTTATTCAAAACTGTTTTAGAACTTTAATAATCATTTAAGCACTAGTATAAAAATTATTATTTTTAAACCAATAAAACAGCTTTAAACACCATTTCAATGCTTGTGTATAAGCATCTTTAATTTCTCATATTTACATGTTTGTTACCATAAAATAGCAAAATTTAAGCTTGAAAACATTCGCATTAAAATGCGGAGCAAAAGAACTTATTTACGGAGCCGCGGAGTTTCGCCAAATGCGGAGCAGTTGGCAACCCTGTAATACTAGCAGATTCTATTCAAAGTCACTATTCAAAGTGGGCTCAGATAATGACTAAGATTATATTAGTCACTAGATTTTACCCGCGGCTTCGCTCACGATGTAGTTTTTTTTCAATCGATTCAAGTTAATAATCAACACAGGCAGAGGTCAAATAGTTACCAAAAAATGGTTTTTCCCCAGTTTCGCCGAAAGTTCAAATTGCCTCCCCTCTTTAATATATCAAAAGATATGATTGAAACTGAAAATCAGGGGTAGGGAGGGGGATTAAATGTCGGCGAAACTGGGACGACACACAAAAAATCACACAACATAAATCAAGAAAACATTCAAGAATTGTAAAGAAGTTAGTACGGGTAATTCTCAAAAATTCCAATTCGAGTGAGGTCAACAATTCTTAAATAAAGTCAAACATTTCCCTTATAATCTCGATCCCCGACAAATGATGTCCAGCGCTACACCGGCTATCTAAATTACTGTATAGCTCCTTACCGGAGAAATCGTCCCAAAATAGGGTCAACGGTCACTACAAATCCTGATTCTAAAAATGTCCCTTTAGAGTGAGAACATCAAACCTTTAAAATCCCCAGAGAAGGAAATCAGCTGTTTCTAAATAACGTAAACGGTCCTGATTAAAATACTAAAAAGTTCAGAGTAAAAATAGCATTACAATCAAAGTAAGCACAACAGTATTTTTTTTTTTTTAAGTTCCCGTTTAAATGAGGACAATAGTACAAAAAACTTAATTTCGGAAAGAGAAACATTGCCTCAAGTCTCTATTAGAATGGTGATATCAGCGATTTCAAATAACATTTCCCTCTGAAGATCTCCGTCATGATTAATTCCAAAAATCTTCATCAGTACAAACCCGATAGCATAAAAAAGGAAAAAAAAAAGAAAGAACAATATTCTCCATTGTCGCCATTAAAATAAGGACATTAATTCAACAAAATCCTAATTCGCATCATTAATCCTTAAAAACACTCACAAAAAAAGAAAAAAGAAAATTAAAAGTTTCATAAAAATTGAAAATAACGTAGTCGCCTAGTGAGAATTTAGATAAAAAAATGTATTTGGCGGATTAATTTACATTTTAATAGAAGTTTTAATGTTATTTGAGCGTGTTGTTTTATTAATTTGGCGGATTAATTTTAACTTTAATACCGTATACATAATATTTATTTAATGATCTTTTTACCAAAATTAATTTGGCTAAATTTTTAAATTTCAATGCAACTTTTGTAATGGATGTAGTGCTAAGATTTTTAAACACTCGTCCCGACCGCGTTATCATAACTCTGCCAATCTGTTAAAGAATCAGACTTTAACATTTTTATTTTTTGGGATTTTTACAATATTGGTATTTTGTACTGATAGACGGCAGCACCAACACGAGCCAAAATTGTTCACCTAAATTTGAAAAAATAAGGGTGGAGTCTTATGCTGTCATTTTTTAAATGCAACAATGTGATTGGATATTGAGACACAGCGTCCTTGTGCCATTTCGTTCTTGTGATTCTGATTTATCTTCAAAAAAGTCCAGTGCAGTTCTCCTCCTGAAGCAGCATCATGTGGGTGCGAAATCTGTGTGTATTGTTCCAGCCGCAGAAAAGGAAAAAATACAAGTTTCTTGATATCTGAAAACATCATGAGTAAGATATGGACTATATGTATTTTAATGAATGTTCAATTATATTAATCAAGAAACCGTTTATTTAGAAGTAAAATTTTTGGTCTTCATCGCAAAATCAACAAGTCAATACCCACTTGATGTTGCTGCAGAAATCATGGAAATTGCCAATTCCTTAATATGTCAAGAAATATATTAACTGCAAAAACATCTTCAAGTTTTTTTTCAAGACGCCAATTACTACTTATAGTCGCAAAAATTAACAGATTTCAATAATCATTTGATGTTGCTCCAGAAACACGAACTTGCCGATTCATCAACATTCCAAGAAATTTATCGAACACTCAACTAAATAGCCTATGAAGACTTCTACTTAATCCTGTCATCATCTTCAGTGGACCAACAATAGTTCTTCAAAAATGTGATCTTCAAACGTATTAATAGTGATAAAGCAGTACATAGCCAATTCATTCGATAAAAAAAAAAACAAAGGAAATAGCCGTTAAAATATTGAATGCATTCAAATGAGCAAAGAAATCGTCGCATTTCGATGCTATCCAAAATATCAACTAAGTACATAGTGAATTATCCAATTTCAAGTATTGTTTAAGCATAGATCAAATTGAATATATATATATATATATATATATATAGAATATTGATTGATATGGTTTTTTTTATTGTTGGTGATTTGGTTTAATATTTTTGATAAAAACATGATATCAAAATAAAATAAAAAGAATGATGGTAAGTTTTCACAAAAATTGAATTGTTGTTTTTTATGAATTTATTGTTGATTTATAATTTTCCACTATACGTAAATATATGGGATTTTTGCATTTATTCTTACACAACGCTTTAAAATATTAGTTTCATCATTAATATAAAAAAAAATGATCCTTTATATTCAGTCTACTATGATCATTTTTATAACCAATTTAACATTTTATGGTGCCGTGTGAGCGAACTGGGGTTATTTTACTTATTTTAATCAATGATTGAAAACCACTCTGGATTATATATGATAATTTAATGCCAAAATGATTTTATATTATTATGGTTGAATATTTGTGTCATTTTTTTCATGAATGCATACATATATTTTTTTGAGTTGCATATATATTTTGAATAAGTACTAAAATTTGTATCATGGCAAATTCATTGTTACCCCTCATCCCAACATTTTCTGGAGAAAACTCCGAGAATGTGCATGCATTTCTGGATAACATTTGTGAAATTGCTGAACTCGAAAAATGGTCAGCTGCAAAGAAAATAATAATCTTAAAATTGAGATTACGAGACAAAGCACAGGAATTTATTTCCGAAATCCTAAAAAGAAATGCCGATGCTACATTTTCCGAGCTTTCTCAAGAGTTAAAGAGAAAATATTCTTACACAATTTCTTTTGAATCTGCCCAAAAGGATTTCTGGGGTATATCACAAAAGCAGGGGCAATCCGTAACGGATTTAAGTGAATGTGTTGTTAAAGCCGCTGATAGATTTTTAAACCCAAATAACAACGCAGAGAAGGATCTTTTGGATTTAGTGGATAAATCAAAATTTTCCAAATTTATTGATGCTCTAAGGCCCGACATCAGAATTGAGGTTCAGAAGCAGGGTCCCAACACTTTCAAACAGGCACTTAAAATTGCGAAGCATGTTGAAAATGCCCTTAACAGTTCTGGGAATTTCTGTAACCCCCAACTGGAAATTAATGTTTTGTTACAAAGCCAGGAGGAAACTAATCGAAAAATTTCCATTTTGACAGAGTCTGTTAACAATTTAAAAAGTTCAAAGGGAATAAATGAGAATGCTGCAACTTTTAATTATGATGTAAATTCTCTTCAGGTGAATAGAACAAATAATTTTCAAGATAAAAATTTTAATCAGGGTCCATCAACTTCACAAAATCAAACCAATTTTGAAAATATTCAATGTCATATTTGTGGCCGTAATCACTGGACCACTAAATGTTGGTACTTTCCAGGTAATTCCAGGGGTCACAATCAAAACAATTTTTCCCAGAGGAACCGCTCAGGTCATAGGGGTTACCACAATAGGCAAAGGGGAAGAAATTTCAAACCGTACCACCGCAACTCCTCCAACCAGGGTAATTTAAACTAGTAGGGGGTATTCGAGGTTATGCTAGCCATCAGAATTCGGAACCCCATAATCATGTCAATGAGACTGTAGGATGGCAGGATCCAAATTTTTTTCAAGATAAATTTTTGTCAAATGAGATCAATGATATTTTTTCAAGGGATGATGTGAAAAATGTGCAGAAGATGGGAACCTTACAAAATTTTGATAATCACCATCAAAAAGATAATGAATTACAAAGTTTAAATAATAGGGTGCTAATGTCCTGCACTAATTCTGAAAATTCCTTACCCATCATCGAAATTACTTTTAGGGATTTTAAATGCTATGCACTTATGGATACTGGTGCGAATATTTCAATTTGTCAATTTTCTGTTTTAGAACAAATCAAGGAGGTTTCAAAATTAAATTATGTGTCAAGGGGAGTGAAAATTAAGACCGTAAATAATGAAAGCATAAATTGTAGGTCAGCTGTGGATTTAAAATTCAAAATTCAGGGGAAGTGGTTTTCAAATCTTTTTTTCACCACAAATTTTTCTTGGAATGCTAATTATCAATTCATTTTGGGGTATGATTTTTTTCAACGTAACAAAATTATTCTCGACACTGTAAATAAGAGAATAATAACTGACAAAACTAAATTAGACTTCATTACTATTTCACCTAATGAGCAAATCAAGCAGGCTAATGCTATTTCTGCAACCAATGATACCATTGTTAATGATGTTCAGGAATTTTCAACTAATTATTTCAAAGTGAAATCTGCTCTTAATGTTAAAATTCCTCCAAATTCTTTTGAAATTGTAAAAATGTGTATTCCTAAAGAACTTAAAAATTCCAATTTATTGCTTTTTTCACCAGGTAAAATTCAGGATAAATGTAGCATTAATTTTTCTCTGCATTCTGCCAAAAATGCTGAGGGAATGTACATCATTGTTGACAACAATTCTGACACCGATTTTATCATTCAAAAGAATCAAGGTTTAGGTACTGTTCAGGAAATTTCTGAAAATGACTTCGAACAACCTTCTGATTCTCTGACCGCTCAAGTAAACAATTTGACAATTCAGGAAATTAAGGAATTGAGAAAGAAAGAACTTTCACCTGATGATTTTTGCTTAGATCACCTTAATGAGGATGACAAAAATAAAATGACAAAATTATTAATGGACAACTATGAAGTTTTTTCAAAAAATTATTTAACACTTGGCTCTACGGATTTTATTGTACCTGAATTTAAACTTTTTCATGACTTTCCTCTGTCAACTAAACCATATCCATTACCTCGAATAGCTAAGCAATTTGCTGAAAAGGAGATTAATAAGCTTTTAGAGGCAGAAATTATTGAACATTCCACTAGTAGTTATTCATTCCCTTGCATTTTTGTCAGAAAGCCATCAAAATCAAATGATCCCAATGCAAAACCAAATTTTAGAATGGTAGTTGATTATCGCCTTTTAAACGCTATTACTGAGCCATTCAAAATCTGTCTACCAAAGATTTCAGAGATAGTGCAAAATATTGCGGGTAGAAAATTATATTGTGTACTCGATTTAAAATCAGCCTTTTTCCAAATTTTATTAAAACCCGAAGATAGGGAAAAGTTAGCATTTTGCTCCGAATTGGGAAATTTTCAACCCAAGCGTCTTCCTTTTGGCGCAAGGAATAGTGGGAGCTACTTCTGTTCTCTGATTACTCATTGTTTAAAGGGATTAAAGGGTCCTAACTTGCAATTTTTCCTTGATGATATAATTCTGGCTGCTGATGATATAGCCCAGTTATCAAATCTTCTCCAGCAGGTATTTGATCGACTGAAACTCTTTAACTTGACTCTCGACCCAGCTAAACTTCAACTGTGTAAACCCTCCATAACATACTTAGGTTTCAACATTGACCATAATGGATATTCTCCTTCTGAGAATAACATAAATAAAGTAAATAAATTTCCTATCCCGAGGGACACCAAGCAGGTTCAATCATTTTTGGGTATGACTAATTACTTTAGACATCTTGTTTTTGAGTATGCTGAAATTGTCGCTCCTATAGTTAATTTGACTAAGAAAAACACACCATTCTTTTGGTCAAACGAATGTCAGGATGCCTTTGAAAAATTACAGGATGCCATTTTAAACAAGCCAACACTAAAAAATTTTGTAAAGGATGCTCCTTTATTTTTGGTTACTGATGCTAGCAAAATTGCCATTTCATCTATACTTATGCAAAAAATCAACAACCAATTTTTTCCAATTGAATTTTTTTCTAAGCAATTGTCACCTTCTGAATCAAAGTATTCTTCTGTGAGGCGGGAAGTTTTCGCTATTTATTCTTCTATTAAACATTTTAGGGAAATTTTATATGGAGTCAAATTTACTCTTTTTTGTGATGCAAAAGCTTTGACGGAATTCCTACACATGGAAAAACAACCTGACGTGGTATGCAGATGGATTTTATTTTTAAGTGACTTTTCATACGACCCACAATTTATCCCTGGGGCAAAAAATCCAAGCGATTTCTTAAGCCGCGTATATGAGGAAAATCAAATGACAGTAAATAACATTAATCTTTTCCAACCAAAACATAACTTGTCGAAGGACATTATTTTCCAGGAACAGCAGAAGGATAGGGAAATTTTAGAAATTATTGAAAGATTGCAAAACAATGATAAAAATACTTTGGAAACATTTTGTTTAGATGATAAAATTTTACTTAAGATTGTTGAGGTAAAGAAGAGGAATAAAATTCAAAAATTTAAAAGGATTTATGTTCCTTCTACTTTAAGAAATGCTGCTATTGAAAATGCCCATACTCCACATTTTGCTGCTCAAAAGACGTATAATTTTTTGCAAAAATTATATTTTTTTCCATCCATGTTTACTGCTGTTAAAAAATTTTGTCGAGCCTGTCCAAAATGTCTGGCCAATAAGACCAAGCGCAATAACACTGTACCAAAATTCATTCCTAAAAAGGACTTAAGCCCTGGTTCATTTTTATCTTGTGATTTGGTAGGTAAATTATGTAGATCGGTTGATAATAAGTTTTTTATTCTTACAATCGTTGATCATTATTCCAGATTTTTGGAAACTTTTAGTTTATCAAATACTTCTTCTACTAGTATAATTAAATGCTTGAACACTTATTTTTCATCTTACGGAGTTCCTAGGGTAATTTTGACTGATAATGGTCCTAATTTAATTTCTGATGAGATTGAACAATTTTTTAAGGGATTAAACATTGAGCATAGAAAATCTTCAATATACTATCCTCGTGGGAACTCAACAATTGAAAGAACCCATCGAATTTTAAAAGAATCCGTCGCATCCTTATCTGAGAATACATGTGAATGGTCTCAGAAACTTCAAATTTTTAAACTTCATTATAACGCCAGTAAACATGGTGTTACTGGTTTTTCTCCTGCTGAACTATTTTTGGGTCGAAACATCAATGTTCCAATGCAAATTTTTTCTGATATTGATTTAGTGTCTCATTATGATGCATATGCTAAGGAAATGGCTAAATGTGCTGATGAAAATAAAAAAGCCGTGGCACAGAACGAAGACAAATATTTTAAACAACACGAAAATCAACTCAAGGGTAGAAAAATACACAAATTCCAAATTAATGATAAAGTATTCATTAAAATTTTAAACAAGCCTGGTGCCTTGATGCCTAAATATAAAGGGCCATTTACCATTGAAAGAATTTTTAGAAATGACAATTATTTATTAAAGCCGCAGGATACAAATGATAAAAGCATTAAATTGCATTGTAGTAAAATTTTTCCTCGTCTTAAATGATTTTTTTTGTTTCGGCATTTATATATTGTAGTATGCATTTGTATTGTTTCGTCATAAGATCTATGTAATCACTTTAATGATTAATATCAGATTAGCTACCTGATATATGATTGCAATAATGGTTGATCATTGTCTAAAATTAGCTACTTTGGAGAATGTTGTAACTAACACTGCAATATTTATTGTGAATTATCATGGAAATTTTCAGGAAATGTACAATTGTTGCAATTTGAATGTTGAACAGTTTTTCAGTTTTAATATGTTTTCATATGCATTAGGAACCACAAAAATTTTTTTTTCCCTTGATAACTCTTTCATGCTAATCCAGAGTTGTTTTCAATTCCATTGAAACCATTGTGAACTTACCATTTCAAAATTTTTTTTGAAACTATTTCATTGTGATATCATATGTTTTTTTTTTCCTTTGGGGGGGAGTAATGTTAAAGAATCAGACTTTAACATTTTTATTTTTTGGGATTTTTACAATATTGGTATTTTGTACTGATAGACGGCAGCACCAACACGAGCCAAAATTGTTCACCTAAATTTGAAAAAATAAGGGTGGAGTCTTATGCTGTCATTTTTTAAATGCAACAATGTGATTGGAAATTGAGACACAGCGTCCTTGTGCCATTTCGTTCTTGTGATTCTGATTTATCTTCAAAAAAGTCCAGTGCAGTTCTCCTCCTGAAGCAGCATCATGTGGGTGCGAAATCTGTGTGTATTGTTCCAGCCGCAGAAAAGGAAAAAATACAAGTTTCTTGATATCTGAAAACATCATGAGTAAGATATGGACTATATGTATTTTAATGAATGTTCAATTATATTAATCAAGAAACCGTTTATTTAGAAGTAAAATTTTTGGTCTTCATCGCAAAATCAACAAGTCAATACCCACTTGATGTTGCTGCAGAAATCATGGAAATTGCCAATTCCTTAACATGTCAAGAAATATATTAACTGCAAAAACATCTTCAAGTTTTTTTTCAAGACGCCAATTACTACTTATAGTCGCAAAAATTAACAGATTTCAATAATCATTTGATGTTGCTCCAGAAACACGAACTTGCCGATTCATCAACATTCCAAGAAATTTATCGAACACTCAACTAAATAGCCTATGAAGACTTCTACTTAATCCTGTCATCATCTTCAGTGGACCAACAATAGTTCTTCAAAAATGTGATCTTCAAACGTATTAATAGTGATAAAGCAGTACATAGCCAATTCATTCGATAAAAAAAAAACAAAGGAAATAGCCGTTAAAATATTGAATGCATTCAAATGAGCAAAGAAATCGTCGCATTTCGATGCTATCCAAAATATCAACTAAGTACATAGTGAATTATCCAATTTCAAGTATTGTTTAAGCATAGATCAAATTGAATATATATATATATATATATATAGAATATTGATTGATATGTTTTTTTTTATTGTTGGTGATTTGGTTTAATATTTTTGATAAAAACATGATATCAAAATAAAATAAAAAGAATGATGGTAAGTTTTCACAAAAATTGAATTGTTGTTTTTTATGAATTTATTGTTGATTTATAATTTTCCACTATACGTAAATATATGGGATTTTTGCATTTATTCTTACACAACGCTTTAAAATATTAGTTTCATCATTAATATAAAAAAAAAATGATCCTTTATATTCAGTCTACTATGATCATTTTTATAACCAATTTAACACAATCTAATAAGTTTTTAAAAAGTTATTTTGTTTAATTTCATTTTCTGTTTTTGCAATAGAAAGCAGCGTAAAAATGTAAAATAATAAATCCAAATCCATTATTTATCGCCAAAGGACCACAGTACCATACACTCGCAAGAGACTTACCAAGTTTATAAAACTGCTTAAAATGTTGCTTAATCTATATTCATAAGATATGACTTTTAATTCCGAACAGAAGATGCTATAAAGAAAATGTTTTGCATGTATTTGGCTGTTCCTAGCGAAAAATAAATCTTGTCCGAAGGTAACTGGGGGTAGGGGGCAGGCTCAATTTAATAACTTTCTTTATTTAGTTACCAGAATATTATGCATAGCAAAAATACCCGGCGTTGCCAGGGTCTGTAATAATTATGAGAAACAATTGCTACTTTTATTCGTTTTCTTCTGCGACTCAAATAACTCAAAACACACCGCTTTGACGTGATTAAAAATCGAGCTTCTTTCTTACCCATAAAAGTAAAATGGAAATAAGTATGAAGAAAAATTTTTTAGAAACGAAAAAACGACATTTAAGCATATACAAATTTGATGAATACCCAAGATATGGAATTAAACTTCACTTGTTTAAAAAGATTTATCTTTTTTTTTTGAGCAATCACATTGCTTATTGTTCTCATTTGACTGTTTTGATGTCCTATTATTTTATTTTCTCCCGCCTCCCTCTGCAGCACCACCGTCGACCGGCCTCACGATGCTGCTCTTCTAGCGAAAAACGTCGAAAAAGGTTGCGTCCATATCCTACACACACACACGCATACATACACACACGTCTACATACACACATTCGTGATTGCGAAAAACATAATTTGAATTCCAGATGTCAAAATTCAAATTATTTTTATTTTATTTTTATTATTATTATTATTTTTTTTTTTTTTTTTTTTTTTGAACATATTCTAAACTCTTCTCTATATTGCTATTGAAGTACAAACTTTAAACAAATGTAGCCGCCCGCAATCCCTTACAGCGATTTAAAATGTTACCAAATTTGCGGTAATTTTTAGGATACCCTGGATAAGGCTCCCCCTCCCTACTTTGCAAAACTGTGTTACTAATTTTCATCGAAGAGATAGTGTCGCCAAATGCTGAGATATTTCTGGTGACCATAAAATGCTACCCGAAATGTTTCCAAAATAAGTAGTAAAATTTGGCAATTGTTTGAAATTGTGCGCAAATTTGTGCTGTTTATGGATTTGCTTAATTTAGTTGGCGGATTATTTTGCATGTTAACAAATGATTTAAAGAAAGAAATATTAAAGAAATGGCGATATTTTGGTTGCATGGTGAAGCCCGAGAAACAGTATTGCAGAGTCTTTAGCTTCAAAAACAGCGACAATTGAAAAAATTGCCAAATGCTTTAGCTATTAAAATGATCCCGCAAAAAAAGTTTGGCCAGATTCCCGCTGGTCGATCAAATACCCAGTCAACTCAAATACCTAAAAAAACCCATTAATTGCCTCAAAGTTGCGTTAAGCTGGAAACTAATCAGCCAAGTCCATGTATTATTTGCCAGTCTTGTGCAAAAATCTTACTTTAAGATTTAACTTGCGAAAAGCCTCGAGCATTCAGACGAAAAGCAAAAATAGTCAACAATACAACAATTGTCACTATCGACGGGTAGTTGAGACGATACACAGTGGCGGATACAGCCGGCGGGCAACCGGGCATTTGCCCGGTGGGCCGGTCATGCTTGAGGCCGACCAACCAACAGCAAAGTCTTTCGGGCCTGTCTACTAACAGCAAAATGTTAATTTTGCGCGCATGTGTTTAGAATAACGTAAATTCGCAAAACACTATCTCAGCTCCTCTTTACGCATGGGCTAAAGTTTGAGGGTGGAGGGAGTAGGGCCGTCACCACAAGAGGAGGGGGAGGGGGAATTTCTCATATGGGGCTGCCCAGGGCCTGATTACCCCACAAGCTGACTAGACCTAGGCCTGGGGCCCCATGTTCCTAAGGGGCCCCACATTTTTTAATGAATTATGCATAGCATTGCAACGACATGAAAAATACATGTATTTAAAAAAAAAAAAAATTATGAGTTATTAATTGAAAAAAAACTTCTTTATAGGGGAATTTTTAATCATTCTGCCAGTAACGAATTTACTCGGTCACGATTATGAGGGGGCCCAAAGGGGATTCATAAATGCACATAAGTGATTTATACATAATTTTGTGATTAGACAAAGAGGCCTCCAAAAGTGCATTCGTGCTTTTAAAATGTAAATGAAACACTGCATAGTCTTCTAGGGGCCTCCAAATTGATGTGAACCTAGGCCCTCACTTTTATTTAGTCGGTTTTGCGGCTGCCAATACATTTTTAGTGTTATAATAAAAAATTAATGAATAAATTAAAAAAAAAAAAACAGGGAAATGTTAGCGGCCATAAAAAGTTAAAATACTTTTGGTCGTTTTGACGCTTTTATTTATAAATGACAATTCACAATTGCTATAAAATGCAACTTACAACAAGGGCCGACGTGAGGAATAGGGGCCTGGCTCGGAATTGAACTCGTGCAGAGAGTAAAATATCCTAATGGTGAAAGGTGTAGAATAAGGCTTGTGAAAGAATTGACCTTTGTCATTTTTCCCCGGATCCGCTTTTGCTCTCGGCGACTCTGTTTATAACAATTGGAATAAAAGTGACAAAATATTTTTTTACGTAAAATTATTTAAAAATATACAATCTTAAAATACCATTGAGGAGCATCCAGTTTCGAAAATTTGCTGGAGGAAAGTACTCGAACCTCTCCCATTTTTTTTTTTTTTTACATTCCCAAAGATGGTCTAAAACTGTGTTTTTAAATTAACAGTATCAAAAATTTTCTGAGAAAGTGCCCCGTCTCCTCTTCTCTGTCGACATCATCAACGAAGAACGTTTTTAATCTCGTTTTTACTGCTTCAATTTCGAAATTTTTCCGGGGTGAGCCTCCTGAAAACTCCTTTTGCTAACATCACCGAATGTCAGCAAAAATTTCATTTTCGGAACTTAATTTTCGAGTAACTGCCGGTGTCCTAGTCTTTACCAAAAAAGGCTTTTAAGACTTCAATTTGAAAATTTTCTGTTGGATGACCTTGGAATCTATTTCGACTTAAAATCACCAAAGATCTTCTAAAACTGCGTTTTCAGAACTAATATATTTTTAAAAATTTCAGAGGACAGCCCCTGGAACCGCTCTTTATACCATATACTCGAAGATAATTTAAAATTCTGTTTTTGGATTTCCACTTCTGAAAAATTGCAGCAGGAGAAGCCCTGAACCTACGTTCCCCTAACATCACCAAATATTGTCTAAAATTGAGTTTTTAAGACTACATTTTCGAAAATTTTCCGGGGGAGAGGCCCCCGGACCCCCCCCCCCCCCCCCCCTATTTCAGTCTCAACATTAATCTTTCCATTAAGCTTATATTGCTAATACTTTAGTGACTTCCAGAAGCCAGAAAGCTAAGTCCACTCTCTCTCTCTTTGTATTGATACATGCGTTTGAAAAAATATTAAAGGGCTGCCAAACTCGTACTCGACCCCTCCCGCTAGGTTTTTGCCCTCGCATCGAATCTGGGGGTCGTCAGGACATGGCAGTATAAAAAAGAGAATGTTCATGAGAGGGCCCAGTAATGTATGTTTGTGTCGAGGGACCCATCACGTTCTAAGACGGCCCTAGTCTTTCACCCATGAACATCGCTAGATCAGTTTCATATAACAGGGCAATTAAGTTACTTGTTATGACTGCAAAAAAGGACATACTAGCCAAGCAGAGTTATCATTAAGGAAATATTCAGTCAAGTTCCGGGCATTATAAAAATACTTAAAAATGGACAATTACAATCACAATTTTCCCCCAAAATAAGGTTTAGCTAATACTGTATCAATTTGTTCACCAATAAAGCGCAGAAGTGTTCATATCTGTTAAATTTTGTTTAAATAAAACATATTTAGTTGTTAAGAACAATTTCCTCATATTTAAGTGATATCCCAATCGTAAGATAAAATTTAATATCTATTAGAGCTATGGGGCCGCTACATCTCCTAATGCCAGGGCCGATTTTTTCAACCAATCCACCACTGACGATACACTAAATACTATATTGAGTTGAGGAAAGCCTTCGAACATGGAACTAAAAAGCTCATAACTCGTTTTTTATTCTACTTAGAAATTTCAAACAGGTGCCATCTTCAGCAGAAAAATTAGAGCTTTCAATGGACATATAATGTTAATTTGTGCAAGCATTTTTTCATCCCCATATTAGAGAATTTATACGAAAATTGTGTTTTATCGCTCCCCTATGGGGGGTTTTGCCCCCCATAACGGGAGGAAAACTTCCCTATGTGTTATTCTGATGCATAAGCTATATTATTGTAAAGTTTCATCAAAATCCATCCAGTAGTTTTTGCGAGAAAGAGTAACAAACATCCATCCATACAGACAAACTTTCGCATATATAATAGTAGTAAGATAGATTTATTTTTATTTTAATCATTATTTCAATTTTGAAAGCACTATTTGCGCAGCACGAAATCCCTAGGAGTAATCTTTTTTTTTTCGTGTTTTTAATTAGTTTTAAAACTACTTTTTTTAAAAAGTATATGGTTTTCCCTTTAATTTACAAATGTCACCCCGAGCTTATAATGTCACTTTTGTCTACTGCCCGCGAGTGACCTTGTACATCAAGGTTTGGATGAATAATTGATTGCTGTAATTACTAGTTGTAGCCTTTATTAATTCCAAGGATCTAAAATTTTTAAATGGGGTCGTTTCCAAAATTTTAAAAGTGTTTTTTTCTGAAAGAACATGCTTAAAAACATAGGATATGATAATATTTTGATAAATTTTTTACGTTTAATATTTTTTAGAAAATTACTTAAATCGGAGCGCTTTCATTGTTTACGGCTTCTGCCAATGACGTCACAAATGATGAAATGCAATTCTGTGTTGCCAGTCTCAGTGCAAAATATTTAATTCGCATCTTTACTCACGTGTATTGGCAACGATATGGTTGATAGCAAGCGTAGAGAGTAATTTTAATTCGCTGCTTGATAATCACAACGTGGAAAGATGCGGCAAAGTGCACCATTTGTGACGTCATCAAGACAACGTTTTGTTTGAAAAATCGGACACATTTAAAAATTTAATTTTAAAAAAACTGTTGAGAAAATGAAAGTATTTTCTAGGACCTTTTTTTTTTTTTTTTTTTTGCTTATTCTATCCATTTTAATGACTAAAAGTAGTATACTTTTGACTGAAGGAAACTACCCCATTGTAAGTTTTATTTCAATATCAGTATTAAAGTATGTATAGTGTTTTATAACCTTTCTATCTAATTAACCACCAGTTTCAAAGCATGCTTTATGTGTCAACAAAAGAAAATATGGTAAGATGTACATGGACTACATTGAATTTACATACCCACTTATCTTTTCGCTGAATAACAAATACGGAAACAAGTAAAAATAATTAAATGAATAAGTAAAATATCAAACAAACTATCAGCTCAATCAATCCCGCCTTTCACTGCTCTCTAATAGTTTAACAACTCTCTGATAGGATAAATCTCCAATGAGATCATTATTTTTTCCTTTTCAAATCTGTTAACAGAGGGTTAAACAGTGAAATCATGCTTCTTTGCACCCTGAAAAAAAAATCCCGAAAATTTACGGGAAAACGTACTGGCATCCGTACGTTTGCTGTAAAATCCTATTTCACTAAAATTTTACGGTAAAAAACTGAAAATTGAACTCGTTGCAATGACTAAACGGTTCGAGATACACGAGGTGGGACTCCACCCAACCGGTCATGCGTAATCCGAAGCTTTGACCACTATACGCAATGGGCATCAGGAAGTGAAGGCGAAAGTTGAATTATAGGTTACCCTAATTTTTTGCCTACATTTAAAATTTCCTTCCCCCTTAACTACAGTAAAATGCTAGGTTGAAAATTAAAAACAGGTGGAGGAAATTTCTTGTTGGCGAAAAGTAGGGGACACCGAATCATATGCATTGAACCGTGCGTCGGAAATTGTATCAATTGATTATGCAACCGTTTACTTTTTCTGGCATAATAAAACTTTATCCTTCCCGTAAGCAGCCTTTTGCAGTAATATTCAAATCCCCCTGAATCTTTAACAGTGGGCACGCACACCATTTATGTTTATCAATATTTCCCCCATACCATTGGGGGAAGGTTGCAGTAACATTTTTAATCAATCTTAAAAAGTAAAGATATCGAAAGTTATATTTTTGCATTGTGTTCCCAGCACCAAGCACTATTGGGCCCGTGATAACTACTATGTAACAGTGCCCGATTCTTATATCTATTTTTAGCTACCTAATCTGCTTGTAGTTAGCAGAAAAAACACTGCAATCTGTATAATTCCATTTAACTTCAATACCATTGCATATTGCCTGTCCCAAGGTCATTTTGAAAATGTTTCCGTTTTTTAAGGCCAATCTCTTCTAAGATGATTCCTTTCTTTTGAATTATTTTTCTTAAACTTCATTCAGAAATCTTTATTTCCCGTAGGAAAAATCTCATTTCAAAGAGAGTAGACTCGATGAAGAAGAATACTTTTTTTTTTCTTTATCCTTAACCTTCCTTGATAATTCTAGAGAAACGTTTTTCTTTGGTTTACAAGCACAAGAACAGTTTTGCTGAACGTAGTATCATCCCATGAGAGAAACAAATAAACTTTCTTTCATTCTCAATGCATCTGAAACATAAAAGGAGGCTAAAAATAGGGAATACAATTTCATGTTTATTAAAGAAAGAATTCCTCTTTTGCCATGTTTATATTTGTTATTTAACAGAAACTTTTGAAGAAGTTAAAATATTTACCAGAAAGTTTAAGCCATTCAGTTTCAGAAGTCTCACATTCTTAACATTTCCGTACTTGTAGCCTTAAGTAGAAACCAAATATGTTTTGATTGTATTTTATAATAGAATAATCATACCATTATTAGTCTATGAATCACACCAGAACCAGTTTTGCGAAACTTACACCAATCATTTATTACATCCTCGAAGTTTCCAAATACAGGGTTAGCATGAAAGTATATCCCAGCTTTAAAATTTTATATTTCATAAACTATTACACTTATTACTATAAATGATACATAAAAACAAAGATAAACTGTCGAAGTTTTTTTTAATGTAAGGAACTACCTAAACGTGCACCTTCCGCACTAGTGCAGACAAAAATTCCTTCCAGTAGGGGTTTTTTGGTCACAATAGTTCCTACACATGCATTAACTACTGTTTTAGGATTAGCAACAATGTTAAAACCAAGACCTCTGGGAGGTGTTTTTACCCCTAAACCCCCCACTTCGTGTGCCACTGACGTTCCGCAACACGAGATAGGCCATGCAGGTGATGATGATTTACCCTTTATGCGTTGGCCAGCCAGATCCCCACACCTAACCCCATATGACTTTTTCATGCACTGTTAAAAATTCAGGAAACTTTTAAAGTAAATATTATTGTAAAATGGAGTATTTACAGTACGGAAAATGTTTGCGGTAAATTGCATAGAAAAAATAAACGATTGAAGCGCCAATGGATATACCACGTGACTTACAGTGCGAGGATAAGACCGTAGTTCCTCTCACTCGATGTGATTCAATTGATGGTCAGTAAAGCCGCTTGCCAATACGAAGGTCTTGAGATCGAACCAGATGCTCGCATTTTGCGTTTTTTAACTAGCGTTTATCCAACCGTAAAATTTTGCAGTAAAATAGGATTTTGCGGTAAAAGTTACTGGCAACATGGGTGCCCGTAACTTTTACCGTAAAATTTCAGATTTTTTTTTTAAAAACAGTGTGAGGTTTTGCCAAAGACTGTTTATACAGCACCATTACCTTCAACATTGCAAGAACTGAAAGATTGCATATGTATAGCATTACGAACAATTGACAGTGAAACACTCCAAAATGTATGTTATAGATGTGTATCGTGTTACGAAAGGCGTACACATCGAACATTTGTGAGTGAAAAAAACCTTTTACAGTTTGTCTTTATTTTCATGTATCATTTATAGTGCTAAGTGCAATAGTTTATGAAATATAAATTTTTAAAATCGGGATATTCTTTTATGCTAACCCTGTAAAATCAAGCATTCAACATTTGATATTCAGCATCGTCGAAAGAAGTCAATGCTACTCCAGAATTTGTCTACTATAAATAAATAGATGTTTCTAGATCTTTATTTTGTCAGTAAACATTGAATTTGTTTTAAGATGATGGAAATTTGATGCGTGGAAAATATGATTCGATTCCTTGTCGAGTTACTAAAGCCACCTCTCCGAATGGAAGAAACATTTCCTTTCATATTTTGCAAAACTGAACTGAAAAAACACTACCAATATAATATTAAAATCTATATAATAGCAAAAATATCTTTTTGATTTTATTTTCCGATTTCAATATTTTTAGTACGATATAACTATTTGTAAAGTTACAACAATATATTTATGTAGAATTTTTGTAATACCTTTTTAAAAAGATATTGATTTGTTTATCAAGTGAACGTTTTGATGACTGAAGATCTTATGCAACGAATAAGTAAAAATATATTGATTTTTTCTGGCGACTGAAGATCTTGTGCAACGAATAAGTGAATCAATTATTTTCTCAGAAGAAGTGTATCAGTGAAGAAATTATTCCTTTTTGGAACCACAGGGGGGGGGAGAGGAAAAAAACTTCGGAAATATCTGTCCCTTTCTTCATTGTCAAGTGACAGGTCATCATATCGTCGACAGGTTGCGCGATAGTTCAGTGGCCATCATTGGTTATTGTTGGTATTATACGTATTAACTTCGGTCGTTCAAACTTTTCTCGACGAAAAAAGGCCATCAATCGAATTATTTCCTACTACTTCAAATAATGCGTGGTTTCTTGAAAAGGTAGGGGTTTTTTTTCTTCCAGCTGTTAATTTTATTTTGTTATCAGTGACTCCTCCCAGCACTCCACTTCCAGATTGAACAATGATGCCCTTTAGTAACCAGATATTTCAGATACTTTGGTACTTCGGTTATAGGCCACATGATCGACCTTCTGGTACACTTTCATTTGGCTTAAAAAGCAGTGTACGAAACGCCTCATTTTAAACTTTGAATTTTCTTGGTTAAACGAGAGAGCTGCAGTTTTTAATGTAACTATTCGACGACATACACACTTGTCTTTTTTAGTGTGGGTGGGATGAAAGTGGAGGAAGAAAAATAATCTCTTCTTTGTGCCACTCAATAAAAGTTTAAATCTTGAAGACATTCTCATTCAGTTCATCAGCTTGCGATCAAAGTAAGCTACATCAATCAAGTTTATGATCATGCTTATACAATATGTTCAGAGCCCGATCATTCTGATACTGGACATGGGGCACATTTCTATTTCAGCCCCCCCCCCACCTCCCTAGGGCCCCATCTAAGATTTTTAAAGACAATTTTCTCCGTACGCACCCCACCACTTAGCTGTAAGTCTTAGGTTCCACCGTCCGGGGGGGGTCCGCGTAGCTGGGCCCCCGCCCGCCTGGGTGCGACGCTCGATAGTCGTCTGGTTGCTACGGTCGATCTTGATGCTTATTGCGCCGGGGAAGGTCCCCGTGCTGGGCGTCAGCCCAGCTGGGAGTTTACACTGGACCCGAAATTCTTTTTGCGCAAAATTTCCGCTTATTCTATATTTAATAAAGTTATAAAATATTTCAATACTTGCGCATAACCACAGTCATGCAAAATTTGGCTGTACCTCACAATATAGTATATACATTTAAATAGTAGAAGTGATATAGTATACAATACTTATATAAGATGTGGTTAAACTTTGCCCGTTGCAGTAAACCGTAAGTATCAAAATTATCTATAACATAACTTTTAATAGTAAATACAGACTATACTTAGAGCGGTTTTGTTATTTGCAAAAGAGATCAAATTTGAAGGGGAATTTTTATCCAAAAATAAGAGATTTTTTCCTTGTCTTGGCATTTGCAAAAATATCAATGATATCATTGTACTCTAGATTCTAAGCATAATAATGCTAAGGATGATAGTTTTCCCTGTTGCAAA
The DNA here is from genome assembly GCF_026930045.1 of Uloborus diversus. NCBI lineage: Eukaryota > Metazoa > Arthropoda > Arachnida > Araneae > Uloboridae > Uloborus > Uloborus diversus. The sequence goes on along the minus strand of NC_072734.1, from coordinate 127,146,500 downwards.
AAAAAAAAAAATTGAAAAGGAGATTTCATTTTCTTTTTAACAATAAAAGTGATCGTTCTGCAGTGCAATTGACTATTGGCATTGTTTAAAAAACGCGGGTAACAGTCACCACATTTTGGGAACCCTGAAGAGGGGTATGTAATAATGGCATGTAAGAGGATTTTGGGCCCCCCTGAAATTTAAGAGGAGGGCCCTGTGCCCCGCTTTTGCCCGTGCTGTAATCAGGCTCTGAATATGTTCATCTCTTATACTTAGGTCATGATGCGGTAACGATAAGATCTATAGTTGAACAAAAAATAACCTGTCAGCATTGTGAAGGCTACACAGATCCTAATCACAGCATTACGACGCTGCAAGGATAGGTTTGCCTCATAACTAGACACAAGTGCAAATTCAAAACGTTATAAATCAAAGACATTACATTTCTGCGCAGAAATTCCCCGAAGTAACATTTTTGGGAGGGGTTCAATTTTCAATTTGCAGAATGAAACTCCGAGTTTTACAGAATTATAAAATACAAGATTCACACCAGAATACAAAAACAAAAAAAAAGTATAATTTTGCAATGCTGTTTACAAATTTACCGAATCGTCAGACAAAATTTCCGAAAAAAGAAATTTTGGGAGTTTAAAGTGACCTCCCATCGAAGCGCCTCTGTTTCTGCGATCAATTTTAACCATTGGAACAAACTCAAACATGTTCGATTTGTCGTATATTTATTAAAAATGACATTATTTTTCATTTATAGGTGAAAATAAAATAAAAATCACTCACAGTTAGTGCTTAATTTGGAAAAAAATACTTGGAGGGACTCACCTTTTTGTAGAGTAGATGTCATGGTTGACGGTTTTTCGATAGGCAGGGGGGAAACGTCAGCTTCAACTACGTATCCAACTGTAATTAAAAATGCAGATATGTTTTTTAAAATAAAGTTTGAAATCCATTTACAGTAAAAACGCATTAAATTTGAAATAATAAACCAAATATTTCGGCGAACTTTGTCCTCCACGTTCCCTCCCAACTACAGTACTGGGCACAGGTGCTGTAGTTGGGAGCAGTATGTTGCTAACGCGGGGGACAGTATGTTTTGCTAGGCTGATTTCATAAGTTAAATCTAATAACTAGAAAGTCAAGAAAAATATTGTGCTTTGAAAAAAAAGCGAGAAATTTTATTTCCAGATTTGTACGTTGCGTTTAATGATTTAGTTCAAACCAAATCAAGTGTCACATGCAAAAATTATTTTAGTTTGTTTACATGAATGAATAATTTATTTACTTTTTCATTCTTCTAAAACTGAAAAAAGCAACGATGCTCAAAAAGTCCTGCTGCTCAAAAATATCCGAGAACCAATTTCTTCCATAAACCAAAAATGTATAAAACTTTCTCAAGTTTTATGCCGCGAGAATACACGATACAAACTCATTACAGGAAAATTCGTAGATGGAAAAGAACATTCAGCAACTGAAAAAGAATTATTTTGAAAACTCATTCCAAATTTATAACCTTTCCTCGTACTTTCCTTAATTTATAAAGAAACTCTCTTGATTTTTTTATCTTATTTTATTTACAGCTTTGGCGCATGAAATTATACAATGGAAAAATCCTTATCTCTTTTCCACAGAATATTCAAATCCACCGGTTGTATAAAATTTTTTTGCAACAAATGACGAATGAAAGAAACAACATCATGGATGAATGCTTGGATTTTACTCAGACTCTATGCTTGGCTAGAGTATTCTATTATTTTTACCAGTTAATAGGAATTATACTCATCAAAAGTGAAATTGCAATACCAAAAAAGAATACGTCATGAAAATTGAAGGAGCGATAGTTATGAGATGGATATGCAAAAACTGGTTTTTGGCATGAAGATAAAAACCGTGGTAAAAACCGGATGAAACTACGAAGTGTCAAAATCTTTCCATTCCTGGAGGTTCGGGAGTCAAAACTCCCTTAGAACCCATGTTTTTAACACACATTGCCAAACCAGATACAGTAGTTTATATACATAGTTTATAAACTATGTTTGAGAACGTTTATGACACGGAGGGTTATGAAGGGGGGTTTGGGGCCTTCTTCCAGTAGATAAATTATTTCTACACTAAAGTATATATGCATCTACAATTTTGCCGAAATTATCCATGAAAATTTTCATTTGACTTTGTTTCCATACTCCTAATTCTATGTCCTACTTAAACTATCTATTCATACATGAAATGTAGAAAAATAGCAGTATCTTCAACAAAAAAAAATTAATGTATTTGAGAAATTTTGCTAGCATGCAAAATCAATTAGTGATTTGATAACACTTTAATTGTTTCACAAATTTCTCACACCAGTATTTTTCTTTTTGAATTACATTGCTCTTGGAGAGATTTATTTTTCTTCTACATTCACTAATAGTTTCAACCATGCTGTTAATATCTTAATCTTTAAAAGCTGCGATAAAAGTCCGTCATTAATCCTCTTTCTCCTTTTTTTTACAGTATGAGGAGGCAGATTTAAATCCTTCTTTCGCTAGGAACAAACTGAATATGTTGGTAGTCCTAACTTTATTGATGATATCCAGCATAAGCTGCGTTTTGATACTTTTTCATCTCACAAGATACTTAAAAAACCTACATTTAACAAGCTACCAGTACTTGATATTCTCAAAAATAAATTTACCAACTCTGGCAGTTACTACGCAAAACCAAGGCTAAGGCAGTTATAAGTGTCGTTTAAATCACAAACTTCTAAAGCAAAAACTGAATGAAACATAGGTTATGTTTCTTTACCTCCAAATAGGCCGTGAATAACTGTTTCTTTGCGAATAGGTTTTAATTTTGACAGTTTTACAACTCTTTCAGATACATAAGAATTTTGTGAAGCAGAATCGATCGAAGCTCTACAATTTAAAGGTTTCCCATTATGGCTTACATTTACATATAAAGTTTGCAAAAGATACTTTTCCGCTTCTGCTATTATTCGAAATGGAAACATTTGTTTTTGGATCATGCAATTTATTTTTATCAACCTTTTCACTGTAAAAATTAGGGCACATTAACTTAAAATGCTTCTTATTACACGCAGGACGTTTTATATTTGCTTTACATTGATTTTTAAAACGGTTAGAATTTAAACAGCTAAAACAGCATTTTTCTTGAAAACAATTTTTTCCCTTTCACTTAAACTCATTCACTCTGCTTTAGAGCATTAAAACTTTGCTTTTTCTCACAAATATACAGCACAAATGGAACTTACCCTTCCCAAAATCAGTCGACAAAAGCACAACAGATGTGGGAACTTCACAATGCCCCGAACTTACATTATCCGAAACACTTGCATTATTCTCACTTTTCGAATTTCCAAAACCCAAACGAGCTAGTTTTATCATCTCATCAGCTTCAACTTCATGTCGTAAAAAACACACGAGTTTATCTAATATTCATTCCGAATCTCTGCAATTTCCGCCAGGCGTTCTCGTCCTTTCGCAGGCACGCAAAACACTTTCTGGCTGACAAGATTCGACAAGCGGGAGCAGACCCAAGAATTGTACAAATTTCTCTTTCTTTCTGCCTGAACTTTCCAAGGAAGAATATAGTGTCGTAAAAAGGGAAGCTAAGCCTATATTCGAAAGTCCAGCAACTGCATTTTCCATAACCAGACTTAATAAGTCTCTCACATAGATTTGAACGAGCAAATCATCTCGCTCAAATCTTTCTTTGAACTGCTCAACTGCCCTGGGATAGTTCTTCACAGTAGAGGGAAAACTGCTTATCAGCTGAAAAACATGTCAAAACGGCACAATACATTTTGCATAAGTACTTTAATTTATCTTCCGAAACAATGTCGGAATCCTCGTGTATCTTTGAAAACTGGCTCCAGAAACACAAGAACTCGTTAGGATCCCCCTAAAATTTATTAAATGCCATTGCCAAGAACGGGAGCCAAAATTTACGAATCTGTGATGTAGAAATTTCCTTCTATGCCAATTTCACAGCAGCTTTAGAACTCTTCGCAATCGCAGATAGCCTACTTTCCAACTGTACTCTCAAGGCCACGAAGGTATCCCGATACTCTTCGGATGTTGCAAATTCGCTCAAAAAATCTGATTCTTCACTTATCTCCAGGAGAACACCCTGTTGAGCTGCATCCAAACGTTCAAATTTATATTTCAGTTGACCCAAGAAAATCTGCAGTTTCTCACCATCAAAAACGTCACTAGAAAGTCCCTCAGTATTTTTTTTTTTTCGAAATCATAGAAAACGCAGTCCTCTGACCTTTTCTTTGAGCTTTTAGTGCATCCATTACTCAAGGACAATTTCCAATGGGGTTGTTTCCTTCAGTCAAAAAAGTACTATTTTTAGTCACTGAAATTGATAGAATGAGTGAAAAAAAAAAAAAAAAACATAGACCCAGAAAATATTTTTTTTTCCAACAGTTATTTTTTAATTATTTTCTTTTTTAAATGTTCGATTTTTCAAACAAGGCGTGGTCTTGATGACGTCACAAATGATGCATTTTGACGCATATTTTCTACCACGTTCCACGTTATAATAATCAACAAGAGAACCAAATATTGCGCTCTACGCTTGCTATCAACCATATCGTTGCCAATATACATGAGTAAAGATGCGAATTGAATATTTTGCTCTGTGAATGGCAACACTATATGGCATTTCATCATTTGTGATGTCATCGGCAAGATTTGTAAACAATGAAAGCGCTCCGATTAAAGTAAATTTTTTAAATATTAAACTTAAATAAATTATTTAAAAAATGGTCAGATTCTGTGTTTGTAAGCATGCTCTTTCAGAAAAAAAAAACACTTTTAACATTTTGGAAACGACCCCATTCTGAAGCAAGAACCTTTCACTTAGCGGACGCCACTAATCTAATGTTCTTTCCGAGTTACATTAATGCATATTGCATTTACATTTCATGCAATATGCCGACAGCCCGATTATGACAAACCAAACAGAGACTGCAGTCTCGTCCTTTTTATGAAATCAGTCAGGAATAGTCAATAACCGAACTGGAGGCAGATGTCAATTCATTGAAGCTCAGAGCACCAACAGGCTGGTAGCTAAAACAAATTTAACACACCGGCAAGAGTCCGCAGCAAATGGTGCAGTTCAATTCCTCCATTCAAGGCAAAGCTGGAGTATTTGGCTGTCAGTTATCGCCCTTATGCCAGGGCTAAGGCAGAAATACATGCAATATACCAACATCCTGGTTAAGGAAACTGCAGTTTCTTGGAAAATGAAAATAAATTGAAAAAAAAAACTGTGACCCTCTTCCTCCAATCAACTCTAATTTGAATTCTGAAACTTTGAATTCAAATTATGTTTTTCGCAATCACGAGTTGAGACAAAACCCTACTCATTAGAGTTACTTTTTCTAGAATTTGCACCCCCCCCCCCCCAAGCATGTCCCTCCTCCTGGTTATAGTTGTGTGTGTGCAGGCTTAAGTGTGTGTACGTAGGCCTGTGTATGTGTGTAATGGCGTGAGCGTGTAGGCGAGGGTGTATGAGCATGCGTGTGTAGGACATGGACGCCACCACCCAGCAGAAGTTGATTCCGGGGGACAGTGCTCAGGACCAGAGCAGCCGTGCCGCCGCCGGTGGGCGGTGCTGCTGCTAGTCCAAGCTGAAAAAGGAACCACAACGTCAAGGATTGTCAAATGACAACAATAAGCAATCGTGATTGCTCAAAAACAACCGTACCGTTGTTATTTCGAGTCACCATTAAAGATAAAAAACGCGGACAAAAAATTTCAATATATGTCACGCATCTTATCACGAAAATACTGTACTGTCAAAGAGAAACATTTACAAAAGCATTCATGAATATCAGACGCCAGAAGAATTTCCCAGCATAGGGACGAATATTTCGAAATATCGATATTTCATCAATTTTCGAAACATTTTGCCTCGCATGAAAAGAAATATATTTCCTGAATAAGTACAATACTCTTTCAAATGTTTTGCTAGAATCTTATAGTAGCCATCTTCGTCTTGTTTCTGTCACACATGACGTCTTGACACATCTATATTTCTCGTATTTTCAAAGTAAAAAAATTACACGCTCTTCCTTACGTTTCTTACGTTACAATTGTAATAGTTTTATGGTTTAGTTACTTACATATTGTACCTTATAAGTTTCATTTATTCAATTTCATCTACAGTTAACATTTTACATAGCAAATTTTAGAATTGGGATGTTTTAAAGTAAACCGACCTATAAATTTATTCATTTAACTTTTCTATCTAAAAAAACCACCTATATACTTTAAAAAAAACAATTTCAAAAATGACGAAAAAATACTCAAATTTGAACATATCGCAAAGTCAAAATGGCTCCGACTATGTGTTATTCAAATGTGAAACATTGAAATACTCTTTAAATACTCAAATTAACATGTATTCATTTTTGAGGTATATAGTGTGTGAAAGTAAAAGTGTAAAAGAGTCGTAATATAGTGAACTTCCAACCAAAACAGGAGGGGGGGGGGAAATAGTTTGACATGCCTTTGCATTTGTATGTCTGTCTGTATAGTACCTGCCCAAATGAACCGAATTTGATATATATATATATATTTTTTAAGTTGACTTAATTGAAAAAGCTGTACTATTAGCTAGGTCTCATCTTTGCATTACTTTAATAACCAGAGATAGTACTTAAAACACCAAATATAATTTTGTTCACAATTTTGGTAGTGAAGATAGCTTGCACATTTAAAGTATTAGTAAAAATTGAAAGAAGGAATTTTTCTGCGTATGATGGAATTTATTCGAAACTTCCAAGTTATATAGAACTAGAATTACAACCTTTTTCACCAAATTTTAAGTATAATTCAAGGTCTTTATTCACGCGATTGGTTATGATATCATTGATGGCAGACAAACAGAGAAAGCTGAATGATCCTTTGCTAGCTTCCATTAATTAATACAAAAAATATACTTGTCTTGTAACGTGTATGAGAAAGGTTTAAAATCCTTTTCAGTTTTCTTTCTTGATTCTACTTTTGCGATTAACACAACTTAGTAGCTGTGATTATTTTCCCTCTTCCGTGTTTATTCCTATGTTATCTAGAAAAACATTATGTACATTAAAATATTATACGGAGATTTGTCTAATTAAGGTCGGCAATCAGGATCTCCTTTTCTTTTTTTTAAATGGTATTTATTTTTTATTTAATATTATTTCTTGTTAATAAGCGAAACAGATAGAATGTGCAACACTTATAATTCACAACCGATATGTTTTTGCTACATAATATTTGATGAATCTTTTAGAAAATCAACTATTTTATTCATGTGTTGCTCAACTTAATAAAGTGAAGTATCTAAGAAAAGTTTGCCATTATTGATTAAAAACAAGATGTGTTAAATGTCAACTTATTCTTCTTTTAAAAATATTTTATAGCTATTATTTCGGTTTAAACCTTTTTAAAATGTTCCATATATTTTTTTATACACGTATAATAATTGAGAAAAGTAGGTTTTGGTTTATGGAGCTGAATTGAATCATATTTTCTTTAAAAAGGGGTGGAAGCTGAATGGTCTGAAATCAGTAGTCTCTTAATACAAGACATACATTGAGTTAATATTGCTTCATACGAAGCTTATGACAAATGTTTCATTTCACAAAAAGAGAAAAATGTTGCCGCTATGAAGCTACGTAGTAGTTGTATTTGGTATTGTAATTCGCACCTGCAGTATACTTGTTTAGTTTATTGAGCATTATTATTTCAGAATATAGATCCTGGATATGTTATAAATTTAATAAAATAAAAGAATAAAAGAATAATAAAATAATTTGTGGGTATTTCTCAATACTTATTGCAATATACCGCAGAGTGGAGGGATAATAGGGTTTGTACTGAAGGGAAGTGTAAAATGATTGAAAATATTGTGGTCACTAGCGCAATCTGTATTTTTACCATTCTGGGAGGGGGAAGGGGCATAACAGTCCTCATACGTGTATAAAATACCATACTAAGATTGGCAATATGTTTTAAAACCAAAGCTCAGTGGAGGGTAAACCCACGCAACTACACCCCTCATTGTCACCATTAAACAAAAAGGAGTCATTTGATACACTGGTGTGTTTTCTGACAATGTGAGTAAGGATGAAAACACATTAAAACGTCTCCCTTTGTGAAATTGGCACGATCCTGGTTGCCACCCTTAAATGAATTGATAAATTATGAGTTTTTAAATAAAATGAGTAAAGAATAAAATGGGTGAACCGTAGTCTGAATAAAAGTATTAAGTACAGTGAAAAAAATTAAGAATTTTAACAAAACTTAGACTGATGGTTGAGACATTAGACTCAAATACGGGTAAAAAAAAAAAAAATAAATAAAATTAAAAAAAAAAAAAAAAAAAAAAAAACAGGAAATCGATACTATCAGAAAGTATTTTTGATTAATATGCAAGCCCGACAGCAGAGGACAGTATGAACTAGTTTTTTCAGGAGGAAAAAAATGAAACATGGTTCTTATATGTATCGAGAGCACTATGAGTTTTCATGTTGGTGTTAGGCTTAAAATAGAATTGCGTAAGATTTTTTCTATGGGGCTTATTTCTAAAAAATATTTTGTATTATATTGAAAAAATGTGCATTGCTACTGCCAATTTTGGCAGACTTTTTTAAAATTAAAATTTCATGAAGTACGCTCAGAACTAGAGACTATGCTGATTGAGTTCATCAAAAATGAATAAATAATTTTCTGAAGCAAAAGGTAACACTTACACATTAAAAATAGTAATAAAAAAAGTATAACTTTAAAAAAAGGTTAAGTTACTCGTTAAAATATATATATATATATATATATATATATATATATATATATATATATATTAGGGTGGTCCTTATTTTTGAAGTTGGAGATATTTTACGCGACGCCCCCTCCTTCCAGTAATTTACTTTAAACTATATAACGGGATCTAAAATCGTTGCTTTTAGGAAATGCGGGCTTCACTCTGTCTCGCTACGTTTTATCTATCTGTATATATAAAGTAGTACATACAGTATATGAGACATAATGAGTGACATAGTTTAAACTTTTCTCTGCCAGAGAAAAAATATCCGCTTCACTTGCAAAAGGGTTGGGTTCCGGTAGCGTGGTCGCTTGGCGCGATAGTCGCTGAGCAATTCAGTCTAAGATTACATCTTTAAAGCAACCGTAAATGTAATTCATTGTTTTGGAAGAAAAGAAACTTTTGATTTATTTTTATCCGAGTGAAATGTACGACATTTTCTTCTTTTTTTTTCTAACGATGATTTTGAAATGTTCCACTGGATATTTTTTTTTTTTTTTTTTGTTAAACGGATGGATTATGAGAGCGTGGTTGCTGGGCGTGTTTGGCGATAAACAATAGAGATGCGGAACTATTTTTACATTTGAAAGATATTATCTGATGGCTTTTTTTGTTTATTTGGCAAAATATTTTAAATTGTAGTAAAAACCGCTTCACTCGCTAAATAGAGTTTTAAAGCAACTGTAAATCTAATTTAATGATTTGACGAAAAGTTTTAAATTCCAAAGAAACTTTAATTTATTTTTTTTCTTTGAAAAGGTGTGTACGCATTTTATACAAAGAAAAATTATCATTTTACATCAGAGGGGGAGAGGGAGTCAATTTTTTTTTCTTCAACGGACTTCCATTAATTTTTTAGCACGGGCATCGCTGTGCGGGTACTGCTAGTTTCTAATGAATTCATCTAACAAAAGAAGTGTGTGAATCCTGGGTTTTTGAAACTAATTTAATACTAATTTAATTAGGTTTAATTGGTACCTAAATGTTGCTCCTTGATAGCATTGTGTACTCGACATATATGAAAAACCCTTAAACGAAATCATAAAAATCTCTGTTTCAATATTTATTTCAGAAATATTCAAATGTAGTAAATTTTGCAATGTGTTTGACCCAAATGTAGCGAGTAATTAGTGACGGAAGGAGCACTGTACTCATTATATAACAATATACGGTTTTATATATAATATTTTACGTGACTTATCAATTCTGATGGCAGCTTGCATTTAAAAACTGTTTTAAGCAAATGTTTAAAATTCAGGAAAAACTAGAGCAAGTTTATTTTTTCTCAATTTAAAAAAAAATTAACACTTTTAGATATTTTTTGATATTTAAAAATGTTTCATCATCTTTTTTTTTCATATTTTTAATTTTTTTCATAAATTTTAGCAAATCCTCACCAGCAAACAGTGTTGTATTCCTATTGTTGGATACAATGAAAAATATAATAATATTTTCCTCTTCTTATAACAATGGTATTCAATTGTTACCTCAACAATATTTCGTTCTCAAGAATCGTTATGCGTCATTTGGAGAAAAACTTTCAAGTTACTAACATCAAAGTGATTTCTCTGAGATTATTCTATTGGATATTGAGGTAAATTTTTATTTCTTGAAAGCATTTTGCAAAAATCTGTAGGAGGTTGATATTTTGTAACCTCTGAGTGTGATCTAGGTGTGCACTTTCCCTTTCGATTGCATTCGGATGTTGCAAAAGGATCGCTTTAACATTGTATTGGGTAAATTGGTGTTAATTTCAGTGTAGACTGTCTACATTGTATGTGACAAAGTAGACAATGTCGCCAACGTATATTGGCGACACCAACAAGTGTTGGTCGCCAACTTGGCGAAATATCGCCAAATTTGGCGACAAAAAGGATATTTTGAATTTGAGGCCAATTTGGTGTTATTGGCGATATTTAGCTCCTTATTGTATCAACGTTGAAATTTGAAAAAAGGATTTTTCTGTATAAGTTCGCGAGAAACTTAAGAAGAAAATATAATATATCTTAGCTTTCTTTAAGGTATTATTATAAAGTTTTTCCTGTAACACGTTCCATATACTTTCCACGCAGTTGATTATTGTTGTTGCTGACAAAAACACCTCATACTTTAACATTCAAAGGTGCCATTCCCTGTTTTTAGTTATAACTCAAGTACTTAAATATTACACGCACTTGTTTTTTAGATTATTTAATAGTCTCACAAACTTACCTAGGGTGGGGTCCACATTATATTTCTTTGCGTTGTACAATGACGCTTTAGACTAAGAAGTTTTTTTTTTTTTTTGTCAATTAAATTTAGTATATGAAATAATGTTAAAAGAATTACCATGCTTTGATCCGTACCAAATTCAGCTATATAAGTTTACTCCAAGTGAAATAGGTAAACTTAAAACATTATACAGTTTAGTGATACATTGTATGAACTATTCAATTCATATGCTGTAAACCAATGCACTTTACTTAGTTTTACGAGTCCAGGAAGACTTGTATTTCCTAAAACATAATCCCTAAAGTTTCGACCTAAATGTCTGATCTTACTCACTCCCGAATGAAAGTTGCACAGTTTTTTTTTTTTTTTTTTTTTTTTACCTCCGAATGTGCATGTACTTACGAACTTAAACAGCGTGATCTGAAAGAAACGAGCTTTTTCGTGATAGAATAAAATAAACCTGGGTAATATGTTTTAAAACAAATATGTATTCAAAATAGGATCCAGTTATCTCGATACAACGTTGTAAACAGTCAACCAGTTTGTCCACAGAATTTTTAAATTCAGTTTTGAGAATGCTTTTTAGCGCACGTACATTTGTTCGTGCGTATGTACGCATAAATCGCGCATACATCAAAAACAGCCTGTCGCAAAAGGTTGAGCTTTTGGAAAAAGATAGAGCACGATCTGGTTATGCAGCACCCCTTTCGGTTGCGTCCGATTGTTTCAAAAAGAGGGGTGCGAACGGATTTTTTTTTTTTTTTTTTCGTAGTTAATTTCAATGCACATTAAAATAATGTCATAAATTGGCGACTATGTAGTGAAGTATCGCCAAGTATTTTTCGCTAACTTAGCGACATAATGCTAAGTTGGTGAAAAATTAGGAAAATGATACATCGAATCATGAGCAAGTGTGGGAAAATTAGCGATATTTATTAAAACATTTCGAAAAACACAAATTGTAAATGTATTTTCTGCATTAGTTCACGATGAACAAATAGTTTAATCATATAAAATATTTATGAAATATTCCTTAGAAAATTCCTTCATAAAAAAATTGCATTTAGGAAATATCACTTCTAATGTGCGTGCATGAATACGCCACTCTATTTTTATAAGAAATTTAAAACATCAATTTAATTTAATAGGCGTACGAGGAAGTAGCGTTGGGTCCACAATATATTTTTCTATTATTTTGAAATGGATAAAAACTTGCAGTTCTTCGGCTAAAATTATCTCCTAGAAATTATCTGAATACTCCGCTAATTACAGTAATAATGAAATTTATCTTTCATTGTTTTAAAAATATATGCCTATATTGAATTTCAAGGAGCTTTTATCCCACGTGATCAAAATCTGAAATAAAGCTTTTTCTTTTTCAAAAAATCAAGAAAATGCTTTATTTTTGAACTGTGACAAGGGCGGACACTAACACTTGTTAAAGATTTTTTTTTTAATCTTCCGAAAAAAATGCAAGTAGTACATAATATAAAGTTTTATGATTAAGTCTTCGGGATAGCTAGTAACGTTTAATATTAATTTTTACTTTTTTTCAAAGGTAAACATGAAAATTAGAAACGAATAGAAAAATTATATTATTTGTGGGGGGGGGGAGGGTAAACGTCAATGTTTTTGCTGAATAAATGACATTCTTATTTCATGAACATTTTTGATAGATGTATAAATGAATAAACATTTTTATATCTTCAGATAATGCACTACTTCAATGCTGCTTTGATTTCGGCCGGGCTTCTTGCCGGGACGGCCGCGGTTGCATACCTCTACAAGAGATGGAAACAAAACTGGTACGTATCTTTCTATCTCACCATTAAAAGAGAAAAAGCTGTCCCGACATTTTATAAATACTTTTTTCTTTTACTTAAAAGCAGATGTGGAATGAATTTCCCCACTCCACTTTTTTTAGTCTTATTATTAGACACAAATGAGCTCAGAAAAAGGATATTCTTTTTGCTCATTAAAAGTTTAAAGAACTGCCATTTTGTGCCAAAACAATTTAGTTTAACATTTTGAAGTTTTCCTAAATGCAATGGCACGAAGAAATTTTTCTTAAGTGTTGCGGGAGGGGGAGAGCGATAGCAATTCGTAGTCCATACAAGTACGAGTATTAACATACTAGCTTTGATAATGTGACTTAAAAACAAGGATTTTAAAGAGGAGTTAAATCTCTTCCCTCCCCCCTCCCACTGCGTCACCCTATCTTTGTATTTTGCTATTATATTCACACTTTACTTGAAAATGCTTCAGAATGTAACTTAATTTATTCGCCGCAAAACTTTTAAAATGCTGATATGAAACTAAACAATTATTTGGCATCACCTGCCCTGAGAATTAGAAACCCTTCGTATGCCCTGCTTTTTATTAACAGCAGAAAAGGGCTAAATCAAGATTCTAAGCACGAAAACTGCGTTAGGACGAAATTTATAGCCTTCATACTAATTATCAATTTCATTTTTTTAAATTTATTTATGGCAATTCATTTATGTTATAAATTTTATTGCAGTGATGATGATACACAGGAACCATTTGATATTCGCAACAACTATGATAGTGCTAGAATCATGAATGAAGATTATCTTCTTGTTCCGCTTGTAGAAATGCGGTCAAGTGAACAAATTGTGCGAAGTATGCGCACCACATTGAATAATTTTCGAGCAAGACTAGACCCAAATGAAAATCTTTAACTGAGCTGCAAGTGCAAGTCGACCCTACATTTGCTATTCTGAATTCTGTTTATATTCAAGTAGGCGATGAGACTAAATTTGAGGACTTTTTTGAAGAACTTGTTTTTTACTGTGAATTTGAACTACACTCTGTTAGAAATATTTTTAAATAAAACCACAACTCTACCTGAAGCAAATTTTAATGACATGAAAAGTCTTTTATAATGAAAGTGATGCATCTTCCTCAAGAGGAGCGGTTCTTCTCCTGCGGGGCCTCACCTGTCGTCAGCCGAGAAATTTTCGTCGGCCAAAAAGTCGACTATTCTGCGACTTCCGAATCCAAAGATTGACTTTCACAATGACATACAAACAAAGATACGGATCTCCTTTTGGCTCTCTTCCCTCCTTCTTTAGCCAGAAAGGAGTCAGCGCTACAACGATTTCTTCAATAACAACTTTGGCCTGGAACGTCTGCGGCACCGGATAACTCCCAGAGTACATCATGCTTTGAACGATGCATTTTAAATGAAGATCAGCATCTCCTTTTGGCTCTCTTGCCTCCTTCTCTAGCAGAAAGGAGTCAGCGCTTCAGTGATTTCTTCCAATTACAACTTCAGCCTGGATCGTCTGCGGCCCCCAGATAGCTCACAGATTCTATCTTGCCATGAACGATGGATTTTAAATGAAGGTCAGCATCTCCTTTTGGCTCTCTTGCCTCCTTCTTTAGCCAGAAAGGAGTCAGCGCTTCAGTGATTTCTTCCAAGAACAACTTCAGCCTGGATCGTCTGCGGCCCCCAGATAACTCACCGATTCTATCTTGCCTTGAACGATAGATTTTAAATGAAGGTCAGCATCTCCTTTTGGCTCTCTTGCCTCCTTCTCTAGCCAGAAAGGAGTCAGCGCTTCAGTGATTTCTTCCAATTACAACTTCAGCCTGGTTCGTCTGCGGCTCCCAGATAACTCACAGATTCTATCTTGCCTTGAACGATGGATTTTAAATGAAGAGCAGCATCTCCTTTTGACTCTCTTGCCTCCTTCTCTAGCCAGAAAAGAGTCAGCGCTTCAGTGATTTTTTCCATGAACAACTTCAGCCTGGATCGTCTGTGGCCCCCAGATAACTCACAAATTCCATCTTGCCTTGAACGATGGATTTTAAATGAAGATCAGCATCTCCTTTTGGCTCTCTTGCCTCTTTCTCCAGCCAGGAAGGAGTCAGCAATTCATTTACTTTTCCAAGAACATCTTCAGCTTGGATCGTCTGCGACACCCAGATCACTTACAGATTCCAGATTGCTATCACCGGTGGACTATAAATGAAGATCCGCATCTCCTTTTGGCTAGCTTGCCTCCTTCTCTAGTCAGGAAGGAGTCAGCGCTTCATCTA
Organism: Uloborus diversus; assembly: GCF_026930045.1. Taxonomy (NCBI): domain Eukaryota; kingdom Metazoa; phylum Arthropoda; class Arachnida; order Araneae; family Uloboridae; genus Uloborus; species Uloborus diversus. The sequence continues at coordinate 127,131,413 of NC_072734.1, read as the reverse complement.
TTTTCCAAACACAGCCTCAAATTAGATCGTCTGTGACCCCAAGATCACAATACTGCTTGCGTCTTCATCACAAGACGTCCGTTGCTTTTCGGGCAACTTGCCTGTTTCTTTCCGTTAATTAAAGACTGACAAGAGAGACACTGCTAAAAGTTTGAGCGCTGTCTGGAAAGCGCATTTTTCTTTATATTACACAGAAATAATTTTGAAATAGCAACATTGGTGATAGATTTTTTTGTACATTTCAATAATAAAAAAAAGTTTTTTTTTTTTTAACATTCTCTGTAGTTTTAATTTCTTTTTTAATTCTTAATACGTATAGAGCAGTTATTAGTTTTCATGTATTACAAGTGGTTATCTTCAAATGGTAAACTAAGCAGCCGAATTACAATTTATACAGACAGCCCTTAACCAAAGATTGAATCCTGCTGTTCGGTTATCGAATGCTTCGATCGACGAACGGGGTGCCTGACGGGTATTTTCCTAAACTGGTCAAAATAGCCGTTCAACATGCGACGAACATTGCTTTTAAAATTGAGGATTAAATTCTGCTACAGGTGATACATAATTAATGGGACGCATACGCTAAGCATCATGAAAAACAGCACGGTAAAATCTAAATAGAAATAGTTTTTAAAAAAGATAATATTATGCGATTAATATTACAAGTAGGTACAGCCTACGCTGCTTGGAAGCAAATACCGAACTACTCGTTACAGCATACAGAGACTGCAGTTTTGCCCTTGTTTGGGCTCGTCAGTTTTAGAGCAACCGTAGCACAGCTGAAAGGCAAAAAATCTCAAAATGAAGCTGATTACATGCTGTTGTTCACTAGCAAATTATGAGATTCATTTATTTAATAATTAAATTTTCTTTCGTCTTTTTTAAAAGAAAATTAGAGACAAAAGGAATATATTTCCACAGTAATTTTGTCTTAATAATCCCACTCTTTGTAACAAATGCTTTAACAACTTAAACTGAGGCTTAACTATCTCCGGGGCTCTATTTCTTCGGTAAACCACAGCTGTGGTAGGTAAGGTGGACCCCATAGTGTAATGTAGCGATTTATACGCGAACCGTATTGAAGAAATAGAAATACCTGCCTATCTGGGAGTACTCAAAAGGGCACATGGCTGCCGGTTTATGGGTTTAATTGGGACTGGTCGAATCACCGGTCGAAGATCCTCTGTTTACACTAACGATCACTGGTGCAACTTGAATTTGTAGTGATCACAAAGTCTAAGTTCTCGTTCAAAATAAATACCTCTGGGTGTGCTGGATCAATGGTTTCTAGACTCCAGGTCTAGAAAAAAAAAGGCTGAGCCGTCTTCAGGGCACATGCAACTTGTTGAACCACCTTTCTATTACGCACGTGGGATCCTAGGGATGGAGCCACTGACGACTTCTTATGCTAAAATTCAGAGTAGACACTATTAAGGATACTTATTTCGATGTAAATTATATTTTGTGTGTCCTTACGTAAACTTAGGCATTTTGTAAGATTTTTATTTTTAAATGATCTCAAAGTACATTTGGAGGATTTAGGAGCGTATGTAGGACGTAAGGTCCAAAAGTCTTCCGAAGCTTTAATAAACGTGCCAAATCTAAAGATCTTGTGAGAAATTGAGGATACCACGTGACTTCGTTGTCTGCGTGTGGCAAAACATCCATCTGCAAAGCGAATGAAAGACGTTTTCCATTGCTCTCCAAAACTCGCTAGATTGGCAGACTATCCTTGAAATTTTGGCAGATTTTAAGACTTCACATTTTTAAAAGGTGGCACAAAGGCGGAAATTGTATGTGTAAAAAATATTTCGCTAAGCTCTTTTGATTGCAGTTTTTTTCTTTGTTACACTATGGTCTGATTTATTTGTAAGGGCTACTCCAAGAGGCACGATAACCCTAAAAATGGGAGCAAGTATAGCAAAAAAACCCATTTTAAAAAAAATTGATATTTTATTGCATGGAGGGCAAAAAACAATGGATCCCACCATTTGATATTAAACGTATGCTTACACTGACATAATAACATACAGGATGTGTGAGAAAAGATTTTCACGATTTGAAACATTGAAAACAAAAATACGATCAGGTAAAATTAAACTTGCACCGTAAAAAAAGATAAAAATAGAGCCTAAAATAGAGGGTGCTAAGTGCTTTCAAAAGAAAAAAAAGAATGTCGACTGCACGGGAGAAACCAAAGTGTGCATTGCGGTTAACAGAAACAAAACCACCGATAAATTTACAAAGAAATTTCCGCCGAATCTACGATAAAGGTCCACTAAATGCAACACTTGTGCCAGGTTTATGTGTGAATAATTTCTTTGCACGGTTATCGATGATTTTCATTCAGCTAAATACAGCAAACACAGCACTTTCTCCTGCGCAGTCGCCATTTTGTTTTCGTAGCTCAATTGGTAAACTACTAGCGGCCTCTTCATGAAGCAAGTAATCCCAAAAAAAAACTTTTCAAGTTTTCCTCCCTATAGCAGTCAACTGAGTTTTTTTTCACCTGTTAGTTGTTGTTGTTGTCTTGTGCCAGCAAGACTGGCAAATAGGGATACGCGCCTTCCCTTTTCCAACTGTTCCATAGTTTGGTGTGAAGTCCAAATTCCACAGTATACATCAGGGCCGGATTAGCCATAGAGCAGAAGTAGCAAATGCTACGGGCCCCGCGCTTCTCGGGGCCCCGCGCCATGAGAAAAAATTCCAGAAAAAAAAACTACTTTCCGTACTTTAACCCGTTTAAATTTCTCTCTATCTTTCTCTTTTTATTTAGATTTAGCTTTTCTAAATGCTCAGGTAAATTAAAAATCTTATTTTTTCGATAGATTGCTTTCCAGAAATTTCTCCCAATTAAAGTCTTTAAAACGTAATTTTAGTTCATCTTTCTTAGTGGAAGGAGAAAAAGCTCCGTTAAGTCAGAAAAGTTTCAAAACTGACTTAAAAATTACAATTTTAGGCAAAGTTTGGAGAACGGAGAATTGGGTTTAGTCTGGAATTTTTTTTTCTTTTTTCAAATTGAAGTCATTTTTAAGGTATCTTAGGAAATTTAAGGGAGAGAGAGTTAGGGTTCTAAAACTTTCAGCTATTCAAGCCGAAAAAAGAAAGTAAGTTTTAGTTGTTTCATAACAATAGAGGAAAAGGGAAGGGGTTCTTTCCTGAAATTGTGCTCAAAACTTTTCAGGCTATCTTTGGGAGGTAAGGGTTTGAGGGATCGACCCATAATATAGCTGAAAACAAAATTTCAAGCTATGTGGGAAGATTAAAGAAAGGGATGAGGGTCTGAACTCCAACAGAAACAATTCTGACTTCAAGTTTCAAACCATGGTTTTAGATTATTACTGAAGACGTTATCGGGGGGGGGGGGGATACGGGTTTGCTTCGCAAAATGTTAAAAACTGAAATCTTCAAGACGCAGGCTATCTTTAGTTCTAACATTAGGTAAAGAGTGATGCTTTGAAGCCTTTTCCCCCGAATGTTGAGAAGCTAGGGAAGTAGCTGGGTATTCTCCTTTGGAATTTTTTTGAAATTTTGAAATCGAAATGGTTTAAGGGCTTTCTCCGGAATTTTTCGGAATTTAGGTTCTAAAAACACAAATTTAAGCAATTTCTGTCGATAGCAGGAGAAGGAGGATGCTGAAGTTCTTAAAGCACAAATCCTAAAATCACATTTTAAGGCTCTCTTTGGTGATGTTAGACAAGAGAGGGGAAAGGGTTACCATCCAGAAATTCTTTAAAGGTGGCTTTCTTCTTAAAGCTTTCAAAATTGGAGTCCTGAAAAGGTAATTATTAGTCATCCTAAACTCTTTTTGGTTACTTAACTTCATGTCAATTTATCACCCTCAAAATTTTCCGCCCGTGACACGAGCCCGTAGATCCGGCACTGTTAACAACAATGAGCAAAATTAAGAGATCATGATAGAAGAACAGATAAAAATTCTGAGACTTCTCACTTATGCTGAGCGAAATGAATGAATTGTTAAGAGAATATTATTTTTTGATGAACTAAAATAATTACGTGTAGAAGAAAGACTAAATATCGTTTTTAATTTTTTCCCCTGAGTGGGAGGGAACTAAAAAGCTGCCACCCATGCCCCGAATCTAACCCCTTTCTTTTGCATCACCAAAGGTAGCCGAAAACTATTTTATTCAAACTTGAAATTCAGAAAATTTCAGTAAGAAAATTGTTTAGCATAACCGAATTTTTTCGATTATGCTAAAGCAGTTCGCTAAAACTGCTTTCTGGAACTTCAGTTTCGAAAGATTTCCATGGGTGTAATCCCGAGCCCGATCCCGTCCTATAACGTCGTCTAATAAGGTGGCCTACAAATGCGTATTGGGGACTATAATTTCGAAAATTTTCAATGGGAGTGTACCACTCCCCACCCAACATTGTTAACAATGGTCTAAAACGTACTTTTAAGACTTAAACTTCGAAAATTTTCCGGGTTGCCTCGGAGAGTGCCTGAGCCCCATCCCATACCGAAACGTAACCCGCAATGGCCTACTATCTATCACGTTTTCACAACTTCACTTTCGAGAAATAATCCAGGGGATGGCTTTCGCGAACTCCGCCCCAAAATCACCAAAGAACGTAAAAAAAATACCATTTCAGAGTATATAATTTCGAGATTTTTTGCTTAAAATTGTGTTTTTAGAGTAATAACAGATAATAAATTCAAAACTTTTCCAATGGGACCTCCTTGAACACCACTCTGTCCTCTCTCTACAACACCATTAAAGATAATCAACAGTTTTATTTAAGACTTCAATTTTAAAAAACTGCCTGGAGAGTCGCTGTGAACCCAAATTTTTTTCCTTTGATCTTACCTAAGATAGGATGCAGTCGCGTTCTTTGACTTCAGTTTCTCCAAATAATGGCCTCTGAATCTTCTCTTCCTAGTATGATCAAGGGTCTTAGAATTGAGTTTTTAGAATTGATATATCGAAAATTTTCGCCCAATTGCTTTATATCGCCCAAAAATTGCGTTTTTGGAGTTAAAAGTTACAAACGTATAGTACCGGGAAGACGAGGGGCAATAGACGGGGATCATAACCATCGTAAAGCTGTAAAAGAATATCCACATTAATGTATTTATGCGTGTTATAAGTACACCTCCCACCGCCTTGAAGAAGTGCTATATTGTTTACTATATCATTCGAAAACGAGGGCCCTTGGAAACATTTGATACGGGTCCCGCGCTGGCTTAATCCGGCCCTGGTATACATATGCCATAAGGACCCGTTTATAGGGTAGGCAACCATTCACAGCACAACAACTCATTCACTCAAAGAAAAGCCGAGACCTGGAAAAAGACGAGCCGAGATTCGAAACCGGGGCCTCCCCATGGCAGTAAGACTTATCTGACCACTAGACATGGCGGCCGACTTACCAGTTAACATTTTTGCTATTAAAGTTATTCTATCGATCTTTCTTGACCTTCCGGGGCGCATAAAAAGGTTTTTTTTTAGCATTGTACAACGTATTCAATAAAAAAAAAAACCCTTCAATATGGGCTAAACAACAAGTTAATTAAATTTTAGCGACTCGTTTGGGCGTGCCTTGCCCTTTTTCAAAAGAAGGTAGACTCTAGTAGAAGGCATACACTATTAGACAAAAGAATCTGACTTCTTTTTTTTTTCATATTCAGTTGCGATTTATAGTCAACTCTCGATAAATCGAAGTCTCAAAGGACCGGCTAAAACGTTCGAGTTATTGATAGTTTGAGTTATGGGAAGTTTCCACAACAGTCTCAAGAGTTTGAGACCCAATGAAAACTTCGAGATAAAGGAATATTCGAGCTATAAGCTTCAAGATATCGAGATTCGACAGTAGTTTGATTTCAAACTAGCCACCGCAAAAAATCTGATTTCACTAATGCGGTATGTTGAAAATGGTAATAGTGCATGAAATGTACTCTTGTTTGAACCTCATAAAACTTCACATTCACTCCTGCTGCAAACTCCGAAGTGATTTGATGTTAAACTGTTTTTTGACATTTGTTTCTACTTCAGCAGAATTTGAAATAGATCTTTGTTACAGACTCGGAACCTTTTACTAAGCAGCTATCTGGGGATACAGTGGTGTCTCCGCCAAGTTGAGCAAAAGCATGTATATTCTAGAAAAACAAAGGCACAGCCGTGCTATCCTTTTCTCGAAGCAACTGACGGCAATTTTGACCCAGTATAACCTCGTTGTGGGTCAAGCTACAAACCTGATTTCTTAGTGACTAAATGGTTATGCGATAGCGAGCTGTGTATGCAAAATTCTTCCGATTTACACCGTTACCGTCGCAACAGGACGCTCTATTGCTACGGAGTCGTTTACACCAACGTTTCTCGAGTTATTGCCAGTCGAAGTTCGTAAATTTTGTCATTGACAAATGACAGGTAAAAAAAAACATCAAAATTCTAAAGTACTTTTAGCAATCACAAATGCTTTAAATTTTTAATTCAGTCAGTATTGAGCATGTTCTGAAAGGAAAAATTGAAACAAATTTCATTTACGTGGTGTAGTTTCAGGGCAGCTTTCCATTACGGCTGATTAATTACCGACAGATGGCGCTCTCTCACCATAAAAAGTTAGAGGTCCTAAATCCGTACATAGGTTCGCTAATAAAAATAAATCCTTTTGCATTGCATAATGAGTTGTTGCATTGACTAATGAGAATGAGCAATACAGAAAATTGTGCCGCTATAAAATATGACGATAGCAAAAAAATTTTAACTTTCTAACTACACGGTTTTAAAAAAGTTAGTATGAAGATATTTCTCTCAGATTCCCACAGTCTTTATTTGACGTTTTAATGTCCTATGATTTTATCCCCCCCCCCCGCCTCCCTCAGCAGCACTACCGGCCTCTCCCGTTGCTGCTCCTGAAGCGAAAACCGTATCCAGGTTGCGTCCATATCCCACACACAGACGCATACATACACACATGCACACACACACATACACACACGCATACATACACACACCTTCACACACACATACATACACACATGCATACCCACACATGCACACAGAGCCACACACTCATGCCTGCACATACACACACACACACACATACACACGCACACTCGTGATTGCGAAAAATATAATTTGAATTCAATATGTCAAAATTCAAATTAATTTCTTTTTCTTTTCTTTTTTTTCTTTTTTTTTTCCGCCTTTATTCTATCGACGAAATCATAATAAAATCTATGCACGCGGCAGTGTGCCAGCCAAGTTTGGAAGTTAGAAAACGGGCGACGCATCTGCCAGTGTGTATTTTACACGAACATTTTCGAGCTACTTTCGACCCCCTCATTTCTCAAAAACTATTACATCAACATTCCTGAAATTTTTGCATGTCCAATAGTGATGCTAGAAGACCTATAATCCTAAATTTTATCAATATACCTCTTATAGTTATTAAGACCTGAAAGGTTATTTTTTACACTGACTGAGTCACTCATCGAAATGTCTCACTTCAAGTGACTCACAAATTTGGCATTTAGATAGATTTTCGCGCATAAATAAAGAAAAAATTAAAAAAGTAAAAATAAAAAATAATAATAATAATAATAAAATGTGGCCCAAAAACTACGGTATTTTTCATGAGCATTACGGAGCGATCTCTTCACGGCATAATTTCAATACGTTCACCAAATAAACCAAAACTATACTGCTTGTCAAACTTAGCCAAAAAAGGTTAATGAAGTTTAAAATTAAACGTTTAATTTTTAAACAGAAGGGGCTTTAAAGCACACTTAAAGTTCCATTTTAATGAAAAAAAATCTATTAAATAATAAAATTCTCAAATCTCTAGCTTGAATTCGCCATCTTGCAAGGATTTAAGAAATCAACCATATTGCTAAAATTTGGTATTAAGCTAAATTTTAATTCATATATAAAGAAAAAATCTAAAATGTCTATAAACTACATTTAAGGGGGTCCGGGACACATTTTGAAATTTTTTTTATTATATACTTTAGAGTTTTGAAATTTTTTGCACTGATTCCCCATTTATTTATTACTAGTGATACCCGCACGGCTTCGCCCGCAATAGAAAAATCAAAAGGTCTTTTGGTTCGCCTGTATATTTACAAATAATGGATAGTGAATTTTCTCGCCAGTTGGCTTGTACCGACATTACGGTTCCACGTTATGATCATTTCGTATCTCGCCAATTGGCTTGTGCCCATGTTACGGTTTCACGTTACGATAATTTCGTAATTTATGATACTTTTTTTCTTAAAATTGGAATAAAAAAAGAACCACATCGAATTTTCGAAAAATCGCTTCGAGGTGCACACCCCCATGCTACATACTAACTTTGTGCCAAATTTCATGAAAATCGGCCGAACGGTTTAAGCGCTATGCGCGTCACAGACATCCTACGGACATCCTACAGACATCCTCCAGACATCCTCCGGACAGAGAGACTTACTGCTTTATTATTAGTAATAAAGAGTAAAGAAGCAAAATCATAACATAAATATGAAAAAAAGAAAAATTTTTATTTAAATTTAATTAGTTTTTTTTATAAAAAATGGGGTTGCTTTAAATTGCTATAACTCAAAATATTCTTAAACAATTTTCAATTTTTTTTTCAATGAATTACGCACAAATATCTAAGCTTTAATTTTTATTCGACGATTTTAAAAATATTGATTCAATAAAAAATAAAAAATATTTGAAGAAAAATTTCGAAAAATTCAAAGATATTTTTTTTTTTAAAAAATCGTAATTTTTGCAGTAAACTTTTTTTTTAATTCGACGAATAAAATTTAAAGTAGACTGTTTGAAAAAGATATGCTCCAAGTTTCATTACTTTATCTTTATCGGTTCCTGACTTATAAGAGTTTGAATGCAAGAAATCGGGAAAAATTGCATCATGGAGAAAAACGCGTTTAAAGTTTTAAAGTTAAGTACACATTAGTTAGGTGCATGAAACAAAAATAATTATATCTTTCGTTCTATTTAAGATAGAAACAAGATTCAAACCTCCTCTTAAGCAGAAAAACACGGAGTAACTTTTTACATAATAAAAAAAAATTGCAAAATTTGACGATTTTTGTGTCCCGGACCCCCTTAATATAGAAAAATCTACGCTGTTTTTTATAAGCATCGCTAAAGTTCAGTGAGCTCAATTAAAATAAAAATAAATATAATGAAAGAGATCTTAATTTTAAGTTCACATATTGTAATAATAATTGAAGATAAAAGAGCTGTGACCCACTTCACCCAATCAACACTAATTTGTATCCTGAAACTTTGAATTCAAATTATGTTTTTCGCAATCACGAGTTGCGATAAGATCCTACTCCTTGGAGTTGTTGTTTCTAGAAAGGTCCCTCCCCCCCCCCCCCCCAAGCATATCCCTCCTCCTGGCTGGTTACGTGTGTCTAGTTGATGAGGGTGTGTGTGCGTGTGTAGGCTTACATGTGTGCACGTAGGCGTGTGTAAAGGCACGCGCATGTCTGAGTGTGTATGTGTATGCTTGTGTAGGACATGGACGCCACCGCTCAGCAGAAGTGGATTCCGGGGGACAGTGCTCAGGACCAGAGGAGCCGCGCCAGTGGGCGATAGTGCTGCAAAGGCTTCAGGTCCCAGCTGAAAAAGGAACCACAACATCAAGACGGTCAAGTGAGAGCAATAAGCAATCATGATTGCTCAATAAAATTACAGCATAAGGAGCAAAAATGGCATTAATAATCGCAACTCCAGCGAACTATAGGGGGCACTGTAGCAACTTTCTAATGGCGGACGAAAAAAATAAAACAAACGCACGTGGTAATGAAGAAAATGCTAATACGCCTAGTAAATTTTGTTCGTATGCATGATTTTTTCGCTTTATTCTTTTAAAATTATTTTTCTAAGTCTTGTTGATATTTTGGCCAGAAAAAAAATGAGAATTCAAGAAGCATTACTAAACGTCAAATATTAAAGCAAACTACGTAGTTCGTAGTTCTAAGCAGCCATTTCCATGATGTTGAATTCGATATTTATCAATTCTTGATAAAACTAAAAAATAATTGTGGCCTGACAAGAATACAAATTAATGCTAGATAATTTAATTATATGACATTACTAATTATTATCAACAGAAGATGATACTTCTTTGTCTTGCTTGGCTAGCGCTTATTGTTTTGCATTTGTAGCTGAGTTATTTCTCTCAAATTCCCGAATCGGTTAATTTAAAACTTTTCTGTTTCGATGTTTCTAATTTCTAAGTTACGATTTAATTATGTCATGTTATGCAAATCATCAACAAAATTCTCACGGAAATATGGAAGCAGTTTTCTTTTCAGTTGAATGACCATTATTTCTTTTAACTTATCGAATTCTGTAATCTTACTACCATTTTATTCCACTCATGATAAAAATTAAAAATGGTTTAACTAAAAGCGCGAAATCTCGCCAAGGTTACTTTGCTCGCATAATACTAAAACTATAACCCTAAACAGATTTGGCGAAACCTTTCAGCTGAGAATAAAAGCAATAAAGTAAATTCTTTTTCGGTTAAACATTTTTCATTTTCTTCTACAATAATATACTCAAGAAAATATTTTGCATACTGTCCATTCCAACTAAATGCTGCTGTAAAATATGGTTAGTTAAATTAATTTAAGATTTTTAAAAAAAACATATTCTTACAAATTCGCACAAAACAATAAAAATTTGTTCCTGGTATAACGTTATCCAAGTTTGTTAATCCAGAGCTCTCTTGTGTTAACGCTTTCACCATTTCTCAATCAACTCACGTTTTAGAAGGAAATAAGGAAAACTAACATTATTTTGAGAAGCTGGAGAATACTACTAAGGGACGAAACAATTTCTGTAGCTGAAAACAATCTAAGACACATCGATTGCATTAATAAATACTCAGAACAAACTGCCTGTGTTTACGTCAACAGACACACGTGGAACGAAATGTGGCAATGTTTTAGTTTTTTTCGGCAGTTTTGTAAATCACTGCAAGGTAACGTATTCGAAAGCTGGAGTTGCGAATCGCCAGTTCTGTATATTTTACGATTAACGTTATGATAATTCCCCTGATAGTATAGAAAATTCGAGGAAGTTTTAAGACAAGTAAGCTGTGGAACGGAGGCAAAAAAAAAGAGGCTTGGCTTCGTTTGCCAATTTCGAGGACTACAAAAAGTGATGTTTTTCTGACTATCTGCACGTTGGCAACAGCCCGACTGCTTTGTGATGTCGAGAACATGGCGATTGCATCCGTTGGTGTAACGTAAAAGCTTATAAATTATGCTCTGTAAATAAACCCATTTTCCGTACTGTTGCATCCGTGTTAATTAAACACAATCGACACAACTCAGGCACGGATATAAAAAAAAAGTGGCAACGAGGATTTTCACGAATTATGGACGATTAAATTGAATAGAATGGGGTCGTTTCCAAAATTTTAAAAGTATTTTTTTCTGAAAGAGCATGCTTAAAAACGTAGAATCTGATCATATTTTAAATAATTTCTTTAAGTTTAGTATTTTTAAAAAATTACTTACGAATTCTGTTAGTGCATTATGTTTTTATACATCATTCATTAAAACTTTTTATACAGTTTAACCTCAAATTATTTGACAAAACTTCCCAGCAGTTTCAATCGTTATTTCCATTTGAGGAAAAATATCAGCAATCTGAGGCAGTAAAAAACATTTATCGCCACTTGAATTTCATTACGTTTCATAACGAAACTACCGTTCTCAAACCGGTCTGCGCTCTTGGGTCATGGCGGCCAATGGAAGCAGCAGTATTCGCAACTCCAGCGCTCGAATACGCTACCTTGCGGTGATTTACAAAACTGCCGAAGAAACTAAAACATTGCCACATTGCGTTCCACGTATATCTGTTGACTTAAACATAGGCAGTTTGTTCTGAGTATTTATTAACGCATTCGATGTGTCTTGGATTGCTTTCAGCAACAGAAAGTGTTCGAGCTCCTCAAAATAATGTTAGTTTTCATTATTTCCCTCTAAAAATTGATTGTATTGAGAAATGGTGAAAGCGCGTTAACACCAGAAAACTCTGGATTAGCAAACTTGGATAACGTTATACCAGGTAAAAAATTTTATTGTTTTGTGTGAATTTGTAATAAGAATATGGGTTTTTTTTAACCTTAAATTAATTTAACAAACCATATTTTACAGCAGCATTAGTTGGAATAGACAGTATGCAAAATTTTTTCTTGAATATATTATCGTAGAACGAAATGAAAAATGTTTAACCGAGAAAGAATTTATTTTGTTGCTTTTATTCTCAGCTGAAAGGTTTCGCCAAATTTGTTTAGGGTTCTAGTTTTAGTATTGTGCGAGCTAAGTATCCTTGGCGAGATTCCGCCCATGTTAGTTAAACCATTTTTATTTTTTATCATAGAGTGGAATAAAATGGTAGAACAATCTTCCTAGACCGAGAAAGCGGTATTACAGAATTCGGTAAGTAAAAAGAAATAATGGTAGATCAATTGAAAAGAAAACTACCACCATATATCCGTGAGAATTTTGTTGATGATTTGTATAGCATAACATAAATAAATCATAACTCAGAAATTAGAAACATACCAAACAGAAAAATTTAAAATGAACCGATTCGGCAATTTGAGAAAAATAACTCAGCTACAAATGCAAAACAATTAGCGCTAGCCAAGCAGGGCAAAGAAGTATCATCTTCTTTTGACAATATATCCGTGAGAATTTTGTTGATGATTTGCATAACATGACACAATTAAATCGTAACTCAGAAATTAGAAAACTCGAAACAGAAAATTTTTAAATTAACCGATTCGGGAATTCAAGAGAAATAACTCAGCTACAAATGGAAAACAAGCGCTAGCCAAAGCAAAGCAAAGAAGTATCATCTTCTTTTGGTAATAATTTGTAATGTCATATTAAGTTTTCTAGCATTAATTGTTATTCTTGTCAGGCCACAATTATTATTTAGTTTTATCAAGAATTGATAAATATCGAATTCAACATCGTGGAAATGGCTGCTTAGAACTACGAACTGCGTATTTTGCATTAATTTCTAACGTTTAGTAATGCTTTTTGAATTCTCATTTCTTTCTACGTGGGCCAGAATATCAACAAGACTTTGAAAATTAATTTAAAAAGAATAAAGCGAAAAAATCATGCATACGAACAAAATTTACTAGACTTATTAGCATTTTCTTCGTTACCTCATGCGTTTGTTTTAGTTTTTTCGTCCGCCATTAGACAGTGACTGCAGTGGCCCCTATAGTTCGTTGGAGTTGCGAATACGGGTCGCTCCTCTACTCTATTATAGAGAACTCTTTGGTCTTGTGATCAACTAACCGTGATTGACCGGCTGCTCTATACGAACGCAAGATTACACATGAACGAGAGCAGCCTCAGTAACTGTAACTGTAATGAATCTCACTCTCTACTCCAAAAAATAAACAAAGTTACTATTGATTTCAAACGATAAGTTTTAATGTGTTAATTAGCTTAGTATCCTTTAGTTAACACAATGTCAAACATTGTAAATCCAAGTACGTACTTAAAAAGTGTGCTGCACAACGGAGTAGGAAGATATGTGTGCCAACTGCAGCGAATAACTTTCAAATTTTCTAAATCTCATGGAGGGAGCAATGGATTACGAGAATTTATTGAATTAGATCTTATGGATTTCGCAAAGGCTAATCCAGGTGTTGTTATCTATCTCAAACCTCGAAGAATTGGCCCTCCTAGCATCACAGCCGAGTATCTCAATGGTCATACTCACTATCATTCATTTCCGAAGAAAAAAAGGGAAGATATCGTAAAATGGGTAGAATTTGCTCGAACCCAGTCCGGATATCCGACTTCCCGGTTTGTTTCTAACCAGCATACGGACACACCCAGCATCCAAGGTGTTTGGACACCTTTCACTAACAAATCCACTAGGTTAAATATCACCGAATTTCCGAGTGAAGAGCTCAGCAAAGCGGAAACCTTCTGGCCGTCGGCAACAGAACAATTAATAGAAATCGCGAAATCAGTTGAACCGCAGAAAGATCATGATGAGAAAAAAGAGTCGGCTAAAAGTATTGCATGATGCATCATTCATAATCATTCTTAGCTAAAGAATTGAATTCTGTGTTCAGTGATACTTAGATTTTGTTCGAAGTTATATAATAAATTTTAATGAATTCAGTTAATGTTTTGTTTTTTGACCAATTTATATAACGAACTTAATATGCTGATTATTGTTTTGTTTTTTTTCTAGAATATTTAAAATAATTTCCAGTACTAATTGGAACACTAATAGCTGAAATATTTTATTAAATTTATACTGTTTGGTTTCAGGCAGTGTTCTTGGTATCCTTACATTCTGAAAAGAATTAATACAATTTAAAGTCCTCATGCACTGCAAAAAAAAATTTATTGATATTATAAAAGAAAAATTGATCTTATTTTTTACTCATGTTTCTTGATACTTGTGAAATCCAAGCGAAGTTTGCTGGCTGAAAATCAGGTCACATTTTGAAGCCTCAACTGAGTGGCTTATTATACGGATACTGAAAATCTATACCTTTTACTTTCAATTAGGGGCCAATGAAGAGCTGTCAGACTTTGGGTTTTCCCTCAAGCTCTCAGGGTCTTCAAGAAAGACTTTGGAGTTGGAATTCTTGAGTTTTTTCGCGAGAAAAGTAAAAATTATTTTATATTTCACCCATTTTTAATCAGTGAAATATAAAATTTATTTCACCGATTAGAATTTATTCAATATTTCACTGACAAAACATCAAATAATTCTCACTAAAATATGATTTCTGGCTTAGCCATCAAGAATGTAAATGTGCTTAAAACTTTAAAAATGTTAATAAATACTACTTGCTCTAGCCCTGAGATATTATTCCTCTCTCTATGTTACATAACCTTCCTGCCTATGTTGTACTATCTGCATAGCTGTATTATCAAGTCGAGATTTTTTTTTTTTTTTTTTTTGCAATAGATTATTTCCATACTGTTTGTAGAAAAACAAGTTTCGAAAAAATAATTGTTGACAGATCAATTTTAGTATTTATTATTCAGTTTTCACTTCGTCAATTTTTAAGATTAGTAACTGATCGGCTACAATAGTAGCAATCTAGCTATTACTAAAAAAGGAAAGAGATATATTTATATGATGTTGAGTTTTCTTTATTGATCTTGCAAAATTTTATGAACTTAATCTTGGGTTTTGCAGAAAACCCCTCAATGCAGGCAGGGCCGACTTTGGCTTCATGCCGCCCCTTCTAACAGTTTTGAAATCTACCGCCCCCCTCCACTTAAGCGATTTATCCAAGGTCAATTTTCACTAGCCTGTAGTAATAGAGAAAATTTAAGTATCGCAAAATATTTCAACATTATATTATAATCAAATTTTTATTTTGTGAATAGTAAATTCACAAAAATTGACAAAAACAGAATTTAGTTCATTTTTTCATTAACAAAGTAACGGAACAAAATTAACTGAGCAATAAAAAACACTAATTTTAAAATCATTCGGTTTACTTTCTTTTTTTTTAATATTCAAATATATGTATTAAAACTATCAAATCATGGGGTTTTAAAGCATCACCTTTAGTAAATAAACAATACATATTAAAAATTAAAAAAAAAATATTTTGATTTGTTCTACAAATAAATGGACAAAACAGTACATATTTAAGCTTTTCCGAACGGAGTAGATTTTAACTAACTTACTGAGCGGAAGTAATAACAATGATAAATAATCCCAAATTACTTTCCAATTCTTTAAACATTCAAGTAATGATTTGTGATGAACACTCCTAAGGGTATAAGAGGAATAAACTGCTCTTTTTAAACGCAGGAGATAATGGTCACTCCCTTCCAGCGCTGCACGTCGTATTTTTAAGAGAAACCAGATGTTATGTCTGTTTTACCTGAGGCTCTGTTCTTGATTCGCTCCTCCGAAAGGACCTTCTTTGGGTTTAGGGAAAGAAATTCTTGGAAGGTATAGATCAAAAGCATGTTCTCTATAGGAGATGTACTCCATCCCTGACGCAAGCTAAAATGAAACTGATTAACTATTACCAGAAGTCTTGTCACACCGCATTTTCTGTGGTTTCCATAATTACGGTAAACTCCACTGATAAGTTAGGATCAGTTATGTCGCTGTTTTGGCGAAAACTTAAAAAAGAACTGATGTTTTATTTTCAAGAATAATAATTTAAAGGATGAGGTTGAAGCAAAATTTGCCGCCCTAGGCAGCTGCCTACTCTGCCTATTGGGAAATTGGGCACTGATAGCAAGTGACTAATAGATTCTTTTTGTATACTGTGTAGCGTAGTTACTTTTTTTTTTTTTTTGAAAATCTGCCAAGGTTTAGATGAAAATGAAAGAGTTATTCGGGAGACTTCTCACAAATAAATTTAACAACAAAAGTTAGGACATAAAAGGGATTTTTAAAATTTAAGTAGGGATCTCTTAAGAGTGTGGAGTATGGACACAAAATCTTAAACAAGCCCCGTTTAAACAATCTCAGGGACCGCGTTAAGCATGCGCCAAATGCGGTAAAATCAGCGAACAAAATTCGAATTTGGCGAATTTATTGGCGAACAGAAAATTTTCTAAAATATACAGAGGAAAAAAAATCTCCCTTCAGATGTCAATCTAGATAAAAATAAGTTCCTTTCACAAAATTTGGACCCCTAAAAACGGACCCTTCACAAAATTCTGACCAATAAAAACAAACCTTTCGAGGTGCGCGCATTAGGATCGGAGGGAGGATGACGTTTACCTCTCGCCTCTTTGCGCCACGGTACTTGCACCTCTCGCTGATTAGATATCGAGTGCGCAACGTGGCTACCGAGTAGAAAGTGTTGGCGGATGCCTTGTTGAATGGCGCGTTTGTTTCATTGTGTTCGATGTCTGAAACATCGGAGTAAAATAGGAATGCAGTCTTTACTTCGTTAAAAGCTTTTATTTCTACCCTCAAATTTATTAAAGAATGATTAATATCATTTGAAGTTGTTTTTAGCCATTTTTTCCTTTGAAAAATTACATATGATTTGTGGAAAAACTACTTAATTTGCATTTTTTTTTCTCACTAAATTCCTAAAAACGGACAAAATTCCTGGATATACCCCTGCCCTTATCCTCAAAAAATTGTCAAAAATTAAGTTATACTTCATTTTCTGATTAAATATTTCTTCAAACAAAAATACATTAAAATGAGTAAAAGTTAGTCTTTGACTAAGACTTTTGAAATTTGGCTAACACTTTAAAAATTTGGCTAATTTACTGGCGAACAATTCGAAATCCTTAGCGCGATCCCTGAATCTCATACTTAGATTGTTTTCTCTTACCTATAAGTAATAATGAACATTCTTTGTAACAAGTAGAAATTTGGAAGTAAAAAAAAAAAATGGGCACACTTGACCACATTTTGTGAAATAGACTTTTTGAAAAGAAAAAAAAATGATATGACATATACAATTTTCATACTAGAGTATAAGTTTTTTTTTTTTTGGTGATTGTGATCATTTCACTGTAGGATTTTTTTTCAGAAATTCTTACCACTGAAAAATTGCCTTTAAGGAATTTCGATGTTTTGATGAAATTTCAGGAGATACTTACTTTAGCGGGATGTTTGAGAGCTTCCTGAATGAATCTTGAAAATTGAAATAAATATTGACGTAGTGGTTTACACCGATTGGAACATCTCCGCTTTCTGACTAAGAAAATTTGACGGTACGTTTCGCTTGTAAACCAAGGAATTTTAATTTTTTCCACTGCATATGATGACGAAGAGTAGCAAGGTTTCATCAATTATTATTTTAAAATTAAAAATAAGCTTGCTTAATCCTTAGTATATATTATTTCTATTTAATGCAGGTTCTCTTTTAAAACCCCAAATATAGGCAAAATCATTATAAAATTTTCAAATGTCCCCTCCTCAACCAAAATATATACTGTGGTTTGGCCCACATGCATGATTGGCCCACATGCAGCTAGATTTTTGAAAGGAAGTGTGAGGAATAAATATCGGCTTCATAAATGGACTTATATCACTTTAGCATCGCTTAAGGCTGCTCTTCAGTGAGAGAAAACATTGAAGTTAGGGTGTAAATGACTTTCTTCCTTGAACGACGGGAGTGAACCTGAATCAAGTGATTGACACTTCAACGGCCAATGGAGTGGACGGTAATCGATGTAAGGCAGGAACACGTGACCTGTCACAGCTGTCATTGTTCTGGAGGGAAAGGAACCCCTAAATGACCCCCGTCGTGAAGAGCAATCAAGGAAAGTAGCTGGCGGCCAAAACCCCACTTGAACAGCACCAACGCGAAGATTGAACAGAACAGAAAATAAAGTCAATACCAAAGGGTCTGCAGTAATTTTTGAAACAAAGTTTTTTTTTTGGATATGCATTCCCAGATTTTATATTCATGAAAAATTGATGAATGAAATGAAAATTTATCATAAATTTAACGGGAAAAACACTTGTCTTATTTTTTTTTAAACGATGTTTTCAATTACCACGTCCGAATCTTATTTCGTTCATAAAGCTAATTCGTTTCTTGTCTGAAGTTTAATTAAAGAGTGCAATTTTTTGCGTTAGGATATGATTATATATATATATATATATAAAAACATAAGAGGTATAAGCTCAGTGTAAAACTGTGGTGTAGTCCCGGAAAAAAAGGGTGAGGGGTGAGGAGGGATGATTACATATCGGTTATCGGATATTTACAGTCAAGAGGTGGAACGATGCTGATTTTATTTTTAATTATTGGGAGGACGGCAGAAATGTCGTAATCAGAAAACAATTTCATATTAGGATATGGTTACATTTCAAAGGGGGGGGGGGGGATCCCGCTATTTTTAGTATATATATATATATATATATATATGGTCAAAAAAGGAATACTTCTGCAATTCGATGGAGGATATGCAACGCTGAACTGACATTTTTGTTAATTAATCAATTAATGTTTTAGATATTTATTTACATTTTTCCGGTGATTCATCATGCGCAGGGCTGCATTTGTTTACTATCAGTAAACAAATCATCCAGCAAAAACATAGATAATCAGCATGGTGACTAGAGCAGCATACACAAGACTAAATGATTAATATACTTCTTAAAATTGAAATTCTTTTTCAAAAATAATAATAATATTAATAATAATAATATTTTACGCATCAGACGAAAAGTGCAACAGGCTATAATAATAAGTAGTTGGTAAGTCTTTTATTGAAGTGTATTTTCGAAGCACGCAGTTATATGATGTTTGAGAACATTTGAAAATACATTTCGTGGGTGGAATTACATGAGCAACAGGGAATTACTTGCAATAATGTACTTAAATTAAAAATACAAGCTGCAGTTTACTTGCAGTACACTTGGAACAATGTACTTCGACTCATTCAAATGCAAAATGTTAGGAGGAATAGAATAACTTTTTAAAACTTATTTGGATTTTTTTTTCTTCTCGGGTCTTTTTTTTTCTAATGGTTTTCAATTTTTGGTTACATTAGTTATGCATTGCTTTCTGCGATTCAAAATAGTAATAATAACAATAACAATAATCAGAAATGCTTTCCTTTCTGTGGATACTATGGTAAGAAAAGCAATGGCTAAAATCACAATTTTTAGAAAATTCATTCATGCTCGCATTTCGAAATTAAATGAAACCTCTTTATTACCACACAATGTTGACAGCTTCGTGCAAACGAAGTCCTAAACTTGATAGCTGTACTCCATCAAGCTTTCATTGATGCAAATTATTGCAATCAATCAAACAATCGTAACAATTACGTGGAATATTCCCTACTTGCGTCAATTGTTTGCTCATAAGAACGTGAACAATGTCTTACATACGTAATTTATATTCAGAAAAAAATATCAGAATTGACAATATAATCCGACATTTGCAAATCACACACATTAGTATACTATCCTTTAAACTTAAAAAATATTTCAATTTAATTTTTCTCTTTTTGTATAAAAGTATTCATGAAGCAGAATTTATAAATTGTTGAGTGTACTAACATTTATTGCTCTAATTTTCTAATTTTTCTTTTTTTGATCTCTTCTCGATTTCCCGGGGAAATTTTAAACTGTTAGCAAAATTAGGGTAACTCAAATAACTCTAGAACGTGGAAGAGAAATCTGTCAGGCCCAATAAAAACTTTTTGAATGATGTAAAAGACAGAAACACATGTATCTATCTCTATTGATAAAGATGTTCTTAGTAACCCCGAAACAAGTGTAATTTAATTTGCACATTTGTACATTAAAATAGTGTAATTTCTGTGTTAATAAATGTTAACATTTAAAATCAACAAAAGTTGAGAGATGTGCACAAAGTTGCGTGAGACTAATACCAATCATTCGCCCTCGAATACCTTATTATTGTTGACCAAGACCAAATAATTATTTTTTTGAGTGACCACAGTTGGTTATTGTTTTCACTTGTCCGTAGTTGATGTTCTTTCGACTTTATTTTTCTATGCTTTTAATGCAAACTCGTCTGTTCCACGTGTCTTCGCGAGCTATCCCTCCTCCTGGGCGGTGAAGTTCATGTCCCCCGCTATCGACTTTACTTATTCCCGACCCTCTCGATTTTACACAATACTTTTCAGACAAAAACAGCATTCAGTCAACCACGTCCAGCATCCAGCCCCTGGAATTCATTTGAATGTAGACGTCTTGTATTCAAATCATGACTTTTACAAATATAATTCGGATAGGAACCATTTGTAGAAATAAGAAACCCAACGAGTAGGGTTCTACCACAATTCGTGATTGTGAAAAACATAATTTAAATTCAAGACGTCAAAATTCAAATGAAAGCTATGGACTGGATGCTAAATGCTTCTTTCTTTTCTGTTTGGTATTAATTTTTTTTTTGAATTTTTTTCCCCCATTTATGAATAATATTAAGTAATGATAAGGTTTCAATGAAGCTTTAACACCATTTTAAATCGGGTGTTCCAAAATATCTTCAATTTTTAAATGTGTAAATTGTAAATAAAATATGCACATTAAAAAGCATGAGCTTTGTGCAAGAAATAGATAAAAGTCGAAAACAACGTCTTAAAAGCACAAGTAAAAGATGTAAATTATAAGTGTAGAAAATGCATTGCTTGATTGAAAACTTGTGGCTATGTATTTGTTTTTTTATCCAGGATATTAAAAAACTTTGACCTTTGACACTTTGAATTAAAATTCAACTAGAAATTTGGTTTTTCGTACTAATATTCAAGCCGTATATATTGTATTTATGGTTCAGTTCCCTTCTTTTTGTTTACCTTTTTATAGCGAAATTGAGGCTATAAACGAAGTTGTTATTCGGTTCCTTAGACTTCACTATGAACAGGCGCAACGGCACAGTGCATACGCACAAATATATATTGATAAAGACCGGCTAAAATTGAAAAACCTTAGGTTTCAGGGAAAAGTTTTAGACGTCAAACAATTATTTGTCTGAGCTTATGAAAATTTCAGTGTAACACGACTACTGAAAGGTTCTTAGAACATTGTGTATTCATCCAGTTAAAAACAAAATGGCCAGTGTTCTCTCTCTTCCCCCATCAGTTCTCTAATTATCTGTAAATTTAAACCAGTGGTTCCCAATCTTTTGCACGTTGCAACCCTTTTTTGATCAAGTAAAGGACCTGTGATCCCGTAGCCTACATGTCAGTAAAGTATCGCTAGGTGTGGACCTAACCTGGCAACATTGTGAAAGCTACGTTAGATCCTACATTACAAAACTGCTATGTTAGATTCGATCCACCCCCAATTATACTGTGGTAGGAATAATGTTTCGACCGAATAAGAAATGCTACACGACCCCATTTGGGGTCACGACCCTGGGAACCCACCGCTGCTTTAAAACAATTTTTTTATACTCATTCATGCTTTAAAGAAATGCAGGTATGTGTCATTTTTCTCCTTAGAAAGTTTTCAAAAGAAAAATTCAGTAAAATCCTGTTACGACGTATATCAGTATAACGAAATACCCGTTTCAACCAAATAAGTTTTCAGTCCCGATTTTGAAGTTCATTGTTACTGGATTTCACTGTATTATGAATTACATGATCAATGTGTACATACCTTGTAAAGAATATTTTACGAGTTTGGCTCGAGAAATTATTTTCAAAAATGTTTGTTGAGCTGTGGAAAGCATTTTATGCGTTTACATTTGTAGCAAAATGTCAAACAGTACCTACCACCTTTTTCAACGAAATTCATTTTTTCTCGAATTTTAAACAATCAAAGAATGGATATTTCAAAAAAGCAAAAAGTACACGACACAGGTAAAGGCTTGAAAAATACTCGGAAAAAAATTTACATGAAAACTTCAAAGGAATTTGTAAAACCTTCATCCAACTTTCCCCGCAGGTTAACATTGGATCTGTAGGCTTTCAGACTCTCAGTGAAAAGCATCCTTAAATTTGCTTATAAAGTAGCATTAATATACATATTTATCTTTCTTTGGATGCACCAGCTCCATTGTTTATGCCTTCTTGATGTAGTGAAAAGTAATGGGGGTAGTGCATCCCCAGAATATTATTTATGCTATATATAAACTATTCATTAATGCTATATTATAAGCATACTTAAGATCATTTTAATCTTAATTATATCCGTGAATTAATTTGAATAACACGGAAAGGTTCTTCACTGAAGTTCTGCGATGCAACTTTACGCAAAATGAGATACAGTAAAACCTGTAAAGTTGACCACCTTTGTAAGTTGACCACCTGTCTATGTTGACCGCTTTTGTCAGGAACGGAATTAGTCCTATCTCATATAATAAAGGTAAACCTCTGTAACTTGACCACCTCTCTATCTTGACCACTAATGTACGCCAAATTTGGTTTGAAGTATTGTAAAAAACCCTTTCTAAGTTGACCACTTGGTTTATTTTTTTAAACTTTCTTTACAAAATTATTTTATTATATTATTTATTTATTTATTTATTACTATTATTATTTTGATAGCTCTCCAAAAATGTTTTTAATGCTTTGATGAGAGACTAGCATTTTACTAACCAACCAGCAGCATAAAGCTTATGCTGCTCTTCATTCTCCAAACTTGTTTTTCATTTGTTGTTCTATTTGAGATAGTTTTTTGTACTCTGTTCAATGAAAATTAGGTGTCAGTAAAAAAGTTCAAAGTCTTTTTTTAGTTCCAATATGTTGTGGCAATACAGGAATTGTGCTAAAAAGAGCAGACCAGGATCTATACATTTTGGGCCCCGCTGCAACAAAATATGTAGGGGACCTCCTTAGTGGCCAGCAGTGTCTATTTGTAAAGTGAATAAGTTTTAGTGCTTTTTTTTTTTTCTTCAATTTCTAAGACCGTTAGCCCCTTTACGGACGCGGGCCCCTTGCTCTGCGGGTACGCAGATCTGGGCCTGCTAATGAGTAAAGTGACATGTTTCTGGTGCAAGGGATTAAGAGATAGGACATTTTAATTTTGCCTTTATGAACTGGGAGAGTCGCGCTTACTGCTCTTTGTGCTATAATTTGTACAAAAAAGGCTTGAAAAAGAAAGTTAGTTGAACTTGAGATTAATAAAAAGTATGAAATATTATATTAAAATTAATTGAAAATGGAAAAAGCCAGAGAAAATTAGTCGACACATATGGAATTTCTAAAACTACAGTGTCTAATATAGTTAAAAACAAGGAAAAAAATAACAAAATTATTTGAATAATATTTTTAATTATTGTTTCACTTTCAATGATGTTAAACAATGAAAGTGAGTTGAACAGAAAGAATAAGGGTGAATTACTCAAAAAATGAAAACATGGTGCTAGAAATGACAAAAAAAAAAAAAAAAAAACATTACCGCCCTTTATAAGTTGACCACCAAAGTACTGCACCGCGAGTGGTCAACTTACACAGGTTTCACTGTACTTCCTTTTTTTTAAAATTTACAACGTGAAAATTTTTTTTTTCCGGATATAGGGTTTATAGGTGTGAGTTCTATACTCTGGTTTCATGCCAAAAAATAAGGGAAAAAAATTGTAAAACAAACCCCTAGAAAAAAGGATGGATTTTGATGATTTTAAAAATATAATAAGTGGTAATACCCCCCATGAGTTAACCAATTTCCTCCATATGTTCTTGAGTACAAACTTGGCACCTCTCTAGCCCCTCAGAAAAGTATTAATGTTTAATATAACGATCCCTTCCCCTCCAAATAAAAATAATGGCTATGAAACTGTCAAAAACTGAAAAAAATTGCGGGCGACATTTCCAAAAAAGAGGGACGTGTGAATGGAAAAAGATGGTCATATTTGGATTCAGGAGGTCATTTAGCACAAGAATTATCTCAGAAGCACTCTTTAAAAACTATATCCTTTCTAAACACAAATCAAATCGTGAAGATGTTTCCAAGCATGTGGATTCACTTTCAAAAGCACTCATTCATTCCTTCATTGAAAAATGCCTCCGGAAAAGAGGGGAGTAGTAAATGGAAACGGTCGTTAGCGCTAATGATTGTAAATCTTATACACCTCACCCAGTTTTTCCCCTCAAGAAAGGAGGGACCGGTGTGAGGCGTGGCTTAGTAGAGAAATTGAGCTTTTTCGAAAATATTTCAGATGGTTGGAACTCCGACATTTTTTTAGAAATGGTCGCATCATTTCAAACTTAGTCTCAAAAGAGAGCTGGAAATATTTTGCGTGTTGGGGCGTTCTTAAAATTTCGATAGCACGATTTGCAGCTTTTTTACAGAGCGGAAGGTCCAACAGTACCTCGTTTTTGAAGAAATTCATTTTTTCTCGAATTTTAAAAAATCGAAGAATGGACGTATCAAAAAAGTAAAAACTAAAATACACAGACATAAGCTTGAAAAATACTCAGGAAAAAAATTGACCCGAAAACTTCAAAGGAATTTTGTAAAATAACATTCAACTTTCCCCGTAGGTTAGCATTGGATCCGAAGTTTCAGACTCTCAGTGAAGAGCACCCTTAAAGTGGAAGTTTCCACACCGTAACAGTCTAACTCTTGCTGTGTTAGTGGGTTGTTTTTGTACAGTACTAAAGCCAAAGTCTTTGAATTCTCTTATTGTTTCTTTCTCCTGACCCAAAAACATCGTAATTTGCACCCATGGCTTCGAAAAATATTCTGCATATTTTTCTGCCTATCAAATCATGAAGTATATTGAGGGTGTGTTTCAGATTAAAATTCTTCACGTTCATCATTATTGCCATTGCTTTCATTATTTTTTAATCTGCATTAGCTTGAATTTGAGCTACAATATCCACTGAAGCATATCTGGGGAAAGATACTAATGGTATTAACAAATATGTAATTTTTAAATGCTCCCTATTATACAAATGTTTAAAAAAAGTCCAGTCATCACTTGTTCTCAGCATTTATGATTCATCAGTAAATTTCGGTTGACTTTGGAAGGTGAGACGAATTTTTCCAAGAAAACAAAAGTTTAAATTAGAAGTTAATAGCAATTTTATAAATCGCAAAAATATGCTCACTTTAAGCAGGGTTTGCTCATTAGAAGCAAATTCTGCGCCTGTATACTAAACATTGTACCAACCAAATCTTACTGATTTTTTCGCTAAATCCGGGTTCTCGTGAAATCATGAAATTAGGGCTCCTTATTTGCGAGTTCGATTGGGTGTAGTTAAGGAATGATTTAAAACAGTTTGAGGCCTGCATTTAAAATAATTGTGTATGTTTATCAAAAGTTGAAGACATACCCTTCTCCACAACGCGAAATTTTAACTTATGCAAAGGGGTCTTGGAACTCAACCCTTGCGTAAGTCGACTCCACTATATATTTTTTAATGTGTAATTATGATCTCATGCTGCCATCTTGGATTCTAGGTGAAGTTTTTAGTTTTTGTTTCATATCGCAAAAACTATTTTCTTGCAGGTAAAATTATTCCTTGGTGAAATAAAAAGCATAAAATTACCTTTAAGAGATATTTTTATTGCAGCCATAAGAGGTGCAGAGATATTTAATTTCAAAGCTCCTGAATTTTTGGAAAAAGTGACTATTTCTCAGTTTCATTTATTTTCGGGATTCTGCTAAAGGCCTGCACATCACTTTTCGTATTAGCTCCGACTTTGGATCAATATTCGCGAAATTTGAAATTAAATATCCCCGTACGTCAGCAACAATATAAATATAGTTTTAATGGTAATTTGATGCTGTTTAATTTATTAATGCATGATTTTACTCGAAAGAAAAAGGTTTTTGAGATGTGAGACGAAAACTGAAAAATTGCCCCTAAAATCCAAGATGGCAGCATGAGTTCCCCCTACTTCCGGCCATACTTAGATAGGAAACTCAACAGAAACATATTCCTGTAATCGTAGTTATGCTTAAAAATTATGATATGACTAAAAAAAAGATGAGGGCAGAAATCTACTGCGCGACCTTTACTAAAAGGACTGTTGGCGACCTTACTGGTGTCCCTTTTGACAAATACTGATTTTAATGTTTCAAACTAAAGGTTAGGTTCAGCTAAACTTGAACTGCAATATGATTTTCTGTGGTATGACTTGAAAGCTAGTGCATATAATGTTTTCAAGCACAAATGTGCAAAAAATTTGCAGACGCATATTTTTGAATTACAAAAAATCAATTTACTAGTGTAAATGTAAAAAGCGATAAACTTCAGAACACATAGAATTAAAATGAAGTTCTATTAAATCAAGTTTAATAATATGTATCTAAATAAAAATTATGTTATTATATGTGGTTCTAATTAAAAAAGAAAGAGCAAAGCATATGATTTTTATATGAATCTATGAATTAACAAACAAGATATCACCATGGAGAAGAAATAAAAGGTGGAGAGAGTGAAGCCTGCAGTTCTTGAAGCAAGGATCCTAAGTCACGTGGTACATTTGAAAACACATGATACATTGGAAGAAATTGGATTTCTTCCGTTCATTTTATGTAAAAAAGGTCTCCCATTCGTCAAAGTTGAACCATGTGACTTGAGATCTTTGTGTCAGCATTTCCTAAGCCAATGATTGGGCATGCTTCCTCCAGTTACTAATTCCTGCTCTAAGGGTATCACACATAGTATATTAAAAGAAGAATAAAACATAATTTCAATTTTATTCATAATTTTATTTTAAAAATATAGTAAATATACAAAAATTTTGAATGTACAATGTTTAAAAATATAAAACAGGTATTAAAATACTACATGAAGTCTAAGAACTGGTCACATCTTAAGCTCTTCAACAGCCTTTCAAAAGGCTTATACTTAGATAAAGTAACTTTGTTTCCAATGATTATAAGCTTTTTCCGAGCCCTTGAAATGGCAACATTCAGTCTTCTTTCATCATTTAGAATCTGTCCATTCTAAAAGGAACAAGACCAAATATTTTATTTTAGGTTAATATACATTTTCTATGCATGTTAAACAGGGTTTTAAAATACCATGGTTTTTTTTTTTTTTTTTTTTTTGGAAAGAGCCCACCTACCTTGGTTTTGATCGAATTCCCGGGTTCTTTTAGCTCTTTTTAAAAAAAAACCTGGAGTTTTCCAAGAATTACTTGATTCACGATCTCTATTTATACATTGTACCAAATTACTGCCTTGGTTCTTTTACTTTTCATAGACAGAACTATGTATCTTAAATCATACATCAAATTTTACTTAAATATTATGTAAAAAAAGTTAAAATTAAAAAACAAAATAGAGCCTAAAAACACCAGTAGTAGGCCATTTAAGAGCTTGTCTGTGGACTTCAGTACAAGTATGAATTTCAGCTATTAGTACAAGGAACAACATTTAAAAAAAAAAAAAAGACTGAATTCCATACTTTCCTGATTATATTTCAATTAACTGTTTCAGAAAAATCTTTTTTAATTTAAAAAAAAAAATCAAGCTATTTTTGACACTAGCATTCCAGCATATGCTTCAGCAGTTGGCCATAGCAGCCTAGTTTTGTGTTATTTTATTTGTCTTTCATGGGACACATGTGAATGAATTTTAACAAAACTTAAAGCAAAACAGTTACACATCATGACACTTACAAAATAATTATTGCAGTGTTAACAAAAGAATTCTGCATCCTTGAAATTTTCATAACTTTTATCTTTACTCAATAACTCAATGAATTAAATATTTGGCTAGCGGCAGTAATAAGTAGTAGCAATATTTGAAATTAAATTTCCCTGTTGCAATATCAGCCCCTTGAATCTTTGATAAAGCATAAAAATTGAGCAGGATGAGTAATAGAAAGAATAACCACAAATTTGATACTCTTGGAATAATTTGAGCTAACCTAATTGTAGAATTAATTCTACTTAATTCTTTATTTTTAATATGTTTAATAATTTTCGAATATGGATCATAGGAAATCAAACATTAAACTTGTTAACATCAGATTTGTTAAGAATAGCGATTAAGCCAAGTTTGTCAGCTTTGGTACTAAAAAGGTCAGTATTAAAACAAATTATTGTCACATCAGCTGGCTGATATTGCAAAACTTGTTTCAGAAATCCTGATTTAAAATCAACATTAGAAAAAATAAATTTTCAAAATGTATCCTTTCGAAAGGCAAGTTTAGGCACAAAATTTAAACTTATTCTTTAAAAGAAATAAAGTTGGAAATGAAATTTGTACTTAACACACCTAAACTGTCATTTTATCTCAATACTAAAATTTACTTATTTGATGAGCATTAGAAAAGCTATTTTAATAATAGTTGACTGTGAGGTAGTTAACCAAGCAGCCAGGGGAGCCCCTAACTTAAATTTTTTGGAGAGCAAAAACTCTCACTTTACAAAATGAAACTTCAAATATTGCTGAATGATGATAACCTTGCTGAATTGTCAGACAAAATTTGCTGAATAAGGAATTTTTTTGGAGGTTACAGTGACCCCACATTGGGACGCCCCTGCACAGTATTAAAAGTAAGCCTACCCTAGCCGACTAAACAACTTCAGTTATTTTGTTTCAAGACCAGTTCATTTTTATCAATCCGAGATAGGAAATTTGCACATTAGATGGCAAAAGAATGCTGATAACAAGAGCAATACCATCACTGATTGAAAATAAAATCTTGGTAAAAAATTATTTGTTTGAAAAACACACACACACACAAGGTTTCTTTTCGGTCCTTCTAATAATTTGTTTTAAAAATGTTTAGGAAATTTCAAATTTGAACATTAAAATGTACTTTACATGTTCCTCAATAAGAAAATCAATTTAATACTTAAAAATATTCAAATTTAGTTTATGGGCCTTACTGCAAGTGGTATGATGGTACATATTTCAAATCATTATAAATACATTTGTATTATATTTCATTTGTTTATTTTGTTTTCCAAGTACATGAGGATTCATTGGTAAAAGTAAAGAGGGGTTTTGGAGTTAGAACCTGCCCAGAACACTTGATTTTAAGTCATACTGCCATTCCAAGTACAGTAATACCATAACATGTAAGGACTGTTATGATTACGCTTCTTTAGCAGCACTAGTGGGCAGGTTATATACTTCAGTTGGATTTTGGTAATTCCATTTGAAAATAATTATTTTTTTCATTTTTAATAATTTTTTGATAATGTTGTGATAGAAAAAAAACCTAAGTTAATTACAACACTATGTGGCTCTCCAAGCAATCTAACCTCTCTATATAACGTTAGCTGGAACTTTCTATGACTGTGTATGTGTGTGTATATATGTTGTAGGTGGATTTTTTTTTTTTTTTTTTTTGGTGGAGGGAAGGAGAGAGATAAAAGCTCGAATATTATCAGCTAAATTAAACTTTTTTCAGAATTTTGGGAGAAGCCAGGCCCTCCTCCCCCCATATATATAAGCCCTTGATGCAAGGAGTATTGAAATCCTGATGAATCCTGAATTTTGCAGCATTCTGACTGGTTGGGGGTAATATGGTAATATACAGTCAAACCTTGATATCTGGAACCTCCTTATCTCGAAACCGTTGATGTCTCGAAACAAAAATTTTCCCCAGCATTTTCTATAAAAACCCCTATGTATTTTCCATGGTTATCAAAATTTATTTTTCGAAACCCTTGATATGTCGAAATTTTTGCACAGAAGCAAGTTTCAATTGTAATTTTGCTTTGGCAATTTTTAAAGTAAACCAGTTCCAGGGACGATGGCTTAACGTTTTTCATCCCTTTTCTTGGAAAATTTTGTGAATAGGGGATTTTGGCAAGATAATAGGGGAGTGTTGGTATGAAGGAGGTGCTGTGTTTTCCCCAGAGTTTAGAATCTTTGCGTATTTTTCTCGAACATATTGTCCATTTTGAGGAAAGGGGCTCGATTTTTTGTCCGTCAGTTTTCAAGCGAAAACGGAAAATGCATTCTTCATTTTCATCATTCAGATTTTTTAACTCCTGCAAAAGGCTGCTGAGAACTTTTTGAATGTGAGGTTACTGGTAAAAGATAAAATTAGAATTTTTAAATTTTTAGGTGAAAAAACCAAGCTGAAATGTTTATTTCAAAGTCTCATCCTGTGCACTTTCGACAATTAGAAAATTTCAAATCTAGTGATATATTGAAGACTACTTTATTGATTGTAATTCGAAATGGTCTCATAGTACATATATAAATGCATATAGCGTACGTGTGTGTAAATGTGAGAGTTACTAGTGTAATTTAAAAAAAAAACCTAGATAACTCAAAAACTCAATATCTCGAAAAAATTTCCCATCCCGAGAGATTCCGAGATATTGAGGTTGTACTGTAGTTGATTTGAAAATAATGATCATAATTTTGCAGTGAAAAGGTAAACAAATCAATGACCTGAAACCTGCAAAGTTACAAAATCTGGCAATTGTTTAGTTCCAAAGCTGTGCAGAATTAAGACTATATAATGCAAAATAAACAAAAAAAAAATTGTTGGAAACATTTCTTCATTATTTTAAGAAACTACATCATAACTTTATATTTTTCTAAGATGGACATCTGGAAAAAAATTATGAAAATCAACTTACATTTTCAGACACTTGATCAGGTTCTTTATTTTTGACACATGAAATTAAAATTACATCTTTGTCTCTTCCTTGATACTGATCTACAGTATTCACTTCCACATCTTTCAATGATAGACTTTTGAGTTTGTTTCTGATTAAATCCACTTGCTTTCGGAAAGGTGCAATAACTCCGATATTTGATTCATGCACACCAAACTAAATAAACATTGGAAGGAGCACATTAGGCAAAATAAATACTTTTTATAAAAAAGACCAAAATCAGTTAATATTTACTACATTGCTACAAACCTTCAACAAACTCCTCAATATATCTACTACAATTTCTGCTTCAAAATCATTTTTCTGACAATTGTGCTTTTCTTCTTCTTTCACAGTTGCTGTTTCTGTATTTAGAAACTTAAACGAATTCTTCAAATCTGAATCCAACAACTTCATTAACCAAGTTTTATCAGAATCAAAAGCAGCAACATTTTGATAATCCAGTACAGCACTGGCGACGTTTTCTGAACCACACTGTAAGGCACCTCCATAGCTTAACTCATTACAGAGTCTCATTATTTCTCTGTAAAAGAAAAGAAAAACATACAAGGAGTGAGAAAACTAGTGAAAAAAAAGTTTTAAAAAAAATAAATAAATAAATAAATTAGAAAATTATTGGCTTTTGATGCTGTGATGTCATTTTGCATGGAGTTTCATTTGTGTAAATATAAACTATAATTGGCTAATATTACAAGAGGAAAAGAAAGAAACTATCTATTTAATTTAAACCTTAAGAAAATGCTACATTCTAAACATTTTTCCAGTTACCCCCCCACCCCCTTGAGACAAATTTTTTTCAGACAAACTGATGAAAAATGATCTTTTTTCTTCTTTTTGTTTGACAGAAAATGAATATAAAAAGGTATAGTGTAAGTTTTTGTAATTTCAGTTGTGTATGGGGGTGGAGGGTGACTAAGGAGCGAGGGTGAGGTAATAGTTATTTTTGAGAGAAAAATGGTATACAAACGAAGTGAATAACAAGCTTATGGCTAATCATCAAAATGCAAGAATATGGTTACACCAGAAAAATGCATAAGTAGTATCATTTGTTGTAAACAAGGTTAATTTTAATCTATTCTACCTATTTTTACTAGCACAAATCTTACAGGGGTAGACAGGCATGTTGCATTGTGTGTTATTTTATTTTTAAAGCTTAATTTGCAAGGGCATGTGCAAATTTGGCTGTAACTTTCGCTCGTGTTAGGCACTGGCAAATCCTTAAGTGATTAAACAAAGATGTTCATACCTTCACTTAAAGCAAATGTACTTAGCTTAAATTGGGTTAGACAATGAAAAAAATCTTTTCACACAATGGTGCAATGTGCTTGTAACAAAACATTATTTGAAACTAAAGAATTGTTTGAATAATAAATATATACTTTTTTTCAGAGTCAAACTTAATGCAAATAACAATATTTTTTAATATTTTTTTCATATTTATCAACACTAACCTGTTCATTCTATACTGTATGTTCAATTCCATGCAGTTAGTTGAATTCTGCAGCCTCTGAAATAAGCTCTCCTGCATTCCATTCAACCTAAGCAAAGATTTAATTGCAAAGAACAATATTCTGATCTATATATGTATCAATAATCTGAAAACGACTTCCATAACATCCCATCTCTCACACACAGTTTTATTTATTTATTTATTGCAAAATAAAAGCAAATTTTTTCACAGAGTTAAATAATACAATATTATGATTAACTAAAATTTAACTAAAATGAATGATATAAAAATACCTAAAATATTTGATAGAACTAATATATACTACTTTATAGCGAGCCAATTATAGAATATTGTCTTACAACCAAGGAAAAAATATTTCTGATATTTTTAAACAATTTTAGGTGTGCCCTTCATTCTTATAAAACCTTTTCTTGTTCTATTTTTTCAAACTCATTTCTGATTTCCTTCACTGGTTTCTAAATTCAGCATCCAACAATAGCCAGCTAACCTATCCACAACTCATTTTTCTTGGTATCGTCTCTTTAGATATCATAGATATCCTGATGAAATCTTTCACTCTGTTCTGCACTGTACGCTTCCAAGTTTTCGTTAAGTAGTCAATACGGTGGTGTAAGAAATGAACCTTTGAGCTCATCTTGCATCCTTAAGCCTCATAAGCCACAACAATGTTATAAAAATTTTTGTAGTCAGGGTCTTTATGATTTTCAAAAACTTGTAGCCTGTATTCTTAAAAGAATCTCATGCTTCTGTTTTTTAAACATTGTTTCCAATGAGAAGGCATTATATAAAAGTTTTCTTACGTTGGTGCCAATAAAAACTTCCTGTTTTGACTTGGCTTCATGCAGATTCGGGTACTTAGAACAAAGAGATCTGAAACACCACCCCACTTGTTTGTTTGTTGGCAATGATTTAAAAAACTGCTTTATGAGCCTCAATTTAATGTGAAGAAGTATTAATGATACCTTTTCCGGAGGAATCAAGGTAGGTCAAATTGATGACGTTTTTCTTGCCAGGGATTGAACTGTCTCCTACCCAATAACATGTTGAAACATTCTCAACCTCATCGGTAGTGTATTTTATTATCAGTTTTCAACTTGTTTTGACATGATCACTCAAGTTTTCTCCCAATACTAATTTACATCCTGCTGTTACCATAATCATCAATCATTAACATTTTTTAAAATTTATTATACAAAGTCTAGCTACATAATTGGAAAAATTAATGTGAGAAGTTTTTGTCTTATAGCCATGCTTTTAAATAAAAGAAAGATTACTAAATTTTAAATTAACTTAAAAAATTAAGCTAAATACAACAAAAACTTGAGTGTAGAAAAAAATGGATGTAGTAGAACTTTTTAAAGCATTTTTTTTTCACCACGTTTAAATCTAGGTAAGTAATCTGTATAAGTCCTCAGGTTTGAAAACATCGAAAATATCCGACATTTATATATATATATCGGATATTTTGATATATATCCGATATTTTCAATCAGCACAAACTAAAGTCCTATAAATAGTAAATGCATCTTCAAATTACTCTTATTTTCTTATATTATAATAATATGTAGACTTAAAAATTAAGGTTTCTTTTATTAATTTCATTTTACATTTTTATCAATTTTAATGGAGTTAATTTAGCATTTGCTGTTTTACTCATAATTCTTCGGTTAGCTACTTTTACAGTTATATGAGTCAGAAATAAATAATATGCATTAATCGGAGCACAGTCATAAGACATTTTCTTTTCATGTGAGATACATTTGATATTTAACTAGGCATTTTTAATATCAATTAAAATTGTTACGTTACTAATAATTTTACAAATATAAAATGCAAAAAAGGAACATTATATTACTTTGTTATATTAATGATGTATTAATGCATCATAAAAATATAGTACATAACCTTTTGGTTCTTTTCAATAATAAATGAACAATATTACTATGATTAATATACTTTTTGTATTGAAAATACCGTAGTTGAAAAATAAATATCGAAAATATCAAAATATCATATTTTCAAAATAAATATTGGATATATATCGGCGAACCCAGGCCTGTGTTATTTAAAAATAGTACAGTAAAACCTGTCTACAACAATACTGTTGGGACCTAAAAATTTGTTATAGACAGGTTTTCGTTATAGAGAGTTTGATTATTCATGCTGCCATTTTGCTGGGGCCAAGGAAAATGTCATTATAGACAGCTTTATTGTTATAGACAGTATTTTTATAGACAGGTTTTAGTGTATAACACTATAAAAATAAATATTAAGCTTTTGAATAATAAAATACAGTTCAGGTCTTTTCTGCAGACAATAACAATATTCTTAAGCATTATGACTAATGTTATACATGCTAAAACTGCAGTAGCACAATAACGTATCAACTAAAGAAATATATTTACCTAGCTTGTTCATTCACAACAAGGGGAGGAAGTTGTTTTTCATCACCTACAAGTATAAATTTTTTGGCAAAAAATAAAGGTCCAAGGCAAGCAACCTGACTTATTTGTGAAGCTTCATCAATAATGCAAACATCAAACTGCCGTTTGTCAAATATGGGATGTTTTATTCCAAGACAGGTTGTTGCAAAAACCATCTAAAAATAAAATATCTATTAAATAATTTTCTAATAATATAAAACCATTAAAAACATTTATTGACTAAGTATTAATCAGGAAAATATTTGCTCTAATTCAATACCTACCATCTCTGAAATAAAAATAAATAGAACAAATTTCCCAGTGAGTAAAAATGCTACTCTTGAGAATAAGACCTCTTGCACCACATGCAAGCTAATAGTGACATTAAAGACAATTTAATAGATACAGTGAAAGCTTGTCACAACAAATGTGAATACAAACAAATATCCATTTTAATGAAATAAATGTTTAATCCCGATTCACTTTCTAATACATTGATCGAATTTCATTGCAACGAAATTTTTGTCACACCAAACGAACTTTGTGGTCCCTTGAAGTTTGTTGTGACGGTACTTCACTATATATGTATTTATTTTTTAAAAATTCAGAGAATTTTCAGTTTTATGTTGGGTTTTCTGGGGGGGGGGGGGGTAAATGAGGAAAAAAGTGCACCAACCCAGCAAATGAATACCCCCCCCCCCTAACCAGTAGACTATCACTATTTTCTACTCATTTTCCTTTTTCAAATGTACAGAAAGAAGTTACTGCTGTCAAATCATTTAAAAAATATTTCTGAACTGGACTGCCAGACTCATATGTTGCTTACGCCACTTCTGAGAGAAGCGGATCGAATCTATGTAGCGGTAGATGTGTCAGGTGACTGGTGTTTTTCCTCTTTTTCCCATGGAATTACAGAATGCAATATACGATGCAATAGAAGGAAATTACTGAATGCATCATAATTACCAACAATTATAGCGCAACAGAGTAACTGCGGTTTGCTCCTTTTTATGATCAAATTATAGTGTACATAAGTCTTACTTTTCTAAGTATGGAGTCTCATAACTTAACAAGGATATTTATTCTGTTTGTAACATGAAAAAACCTTATTTTTTAAAAAAATTTCTGGGCTGTTCATTCATTGGTCAGTCTACTGTACAAACATTTGATTTCTTTTTTTTTTTAAATTTTTAGAGCAAAATAAATTAACATACACATGAATCTTTTAGCCAGCAAACAGTAACTCAGTTACCAGTTTAACAGTTTCAGTAGCATATTCACTTTTGGACAGAACATGTATTAAGCTTTAAATACAAGCCCTATTTGTCACTACCATTAAAAAGAAAAAAAAAAAAAACATTTTTGAGGCAGAAATACACTGTGCATCTCAAAGTGGGTGCCGCAGCATTCTGGGGTGCTGCAGTGACAGGGTAGGGGTGCTGCAAAGTGTCTATTGTATCAATATATATATGTACACCGGAAATCTACTACGGTGCCATGAGATAATGCTAATTCTTCCAAGAGGGTGGCCTGAATTAGAAAAGTTTGGGAAATCCTGCAGTAGACAATATGAAGCATGCTGAGCAAAAATACAAAGTTACTTCATAGAAACATTGGTTTTATGTCAATAAAACTCCTATATTTTTTTACTTAAAACTTTAAAAAATGGGAAAATCAATAATCACAAAAGCAGATTTCTGTGAATCTGGAGATTGAAATTTGCAGAATGCTACCAATCACTGAATAAAGCATGTATGATCTCTTTCTTTTGCCACCCCCCCTCCCCTCTCCCCAATACTTTAAAAACAGTAGAATTTTGTTAACTTCCTCAAATTCAATGACTCAATAAAAAAATTTCATGTCTGGAAGTATTATTTATATTGGTAAAACTTGATAACTCAACACAAGTTAAAAGAAATCCACTTAAATTGACTGCTATTAGCACAATCCATTTCTTGTACCATTAGGATTTTTCTATCTACCTCAGAGAATTTTCTATCAGAATTCTCTATCTACCTCAGAGACCATCATTTTCTATCTACCTCAGAGATTTTTCTATCTACTTCATACAACAAGCATATACATAAACTCAGAGATCATACATCAAGTATTTTCTCAGAAAACGTGGAGGGAAAATATATCAAACTAAATACCCCTATGATCATTATAACAACTGAATGTGCACTATAAAGTGAGAATAAGTTGTTGAAGAGAGAAATGTCTTCAACAAAGAATGTCTTTTTCAAGACAGGAATAGATGCAGTCTTCATGAGCAGATGCAGTACTTCGCATTTGTTATTGGATATCATGTCAGCAAAGGCTCAGTGAACCTTCCGTACTTGATCCTTAAAATCAAAACTTGCAAGGGTGAAACTCAAACAATTTTTCCAAAGAATATGGAAGTGTATAAAAAATGATCTTTTGAAACTACCTACTGCTGTATGTATGTTCTCTGCCGTGAGCAGGTAAATGGTAGTATCTACAAAAATGAGTTTTTGACATTTTTAAAGAAACATGTTTTTCATTCCTACTAGACGTTTTTTTCATGCTTTATTTTCAGCAGAAATAGAACAGCAAAACTAAAGTATAATAGATGACGAAAATGTAAAAAAAAAAGAAAAGAAAAAAGAAAATAAATTAAAAATTTACTGATGTTGCTCTTTACCTTCCCAGAGCAGGGTTTAATTTGAAATTTTAAACCTGGGTGAGTCTATATTCCCTTACACCTAGAGAAAATCTGTTTCCTAGTGAAATCAAGCTACCAAGGCTTTACTGTATCTTAAAAAATAATGATTATTATTCACTGGCCTCAAAAAGTTAAGGTACAACCAGTTTTTTGCTTCTAATTTGCAAATTAATGAATGTAGAAACAAAAAAATTTGGAGGATTTGTGCATTAAATGGTATTTATTGAATACGTCATAGAAATTTGTATAGTGTATTGTAAAAACGATTCATAGCAAAAAACGCAATCTTTGCGGAAAAGTCCATTCTTGAAGAAAACAGAACATCACAGTGTTGTGTAGTAAATATTCATAGAAACAATACAAAAATGGGTTCTAATAAGGAATGTGACCTCCCTAACTTGAATTCATTAACGGTATCGATTTTCCATGCTTTTTATTAAACTGTTGGACACCAGAATAGGAAGCGAAGACCAGATACAGAGTAAGCTTTGTTCCAGCTCATGTAACGACCTTGGAGGATGATTTAAAGCATCAACCTGTCTGCCAAGATAGTCCCAAAGATGTTCTATTGGATTCAGGTCCGGAGGATCTGGCCACTCCATTCGTCCCAAACTGTGATCCTCAAGATACTCCTCAAGAATCCAAGTTGGTGACATTGTGCGTTAAAGTCCAACAGAATGAATTCATTACAGGGTTCATAGCAAGTGGAAAAAAATATACAGGAGTTTAAAAGAAAAAATATAGGAGTTTGATAGCAAAATATATAGGATTTCAATAGTAAAATATATAGGAGTTTAAAAGGAAAAATATAGGAGTTAGGTAGAAAAATATATAGGAATTTGAAAAAAATATAGGATCTAGTAGGTATGTTTGAATCACTGTAAAAAAATATAAAAAAAATCACCATTATCAATACAATTCTATATAATGCATGAAGTCATGGCAATGTGAAGAGTCACATATGAGAGCAAATGAATTTTCGTACCTACAGCCGCTTATATGAATCATGTTTGTTTAAGACAAATTTGATTAAATTTCGCAAAATTGTGTGTGCCTGTTTTTCTCTTCTTTTTTTTTTAAGTGCAATTCTACATACAATTTAAGAGATCTTTAATAAATTTTTGGTCAAACGACATATCATTAGAAGTATACCGTGCACTCAAAATATTTATTCTCTGATAATTTAAAGAATTTTATCACAAAACAGTATGAAAAAGTAATTACAAAATTCAGATTTTAACTTACATTCTTTGAAAAATGCATCTCTTATTGATTGCTAAAACTAGGTAATAATTATTTTGGACATTCCTTTTTCTATGTCATAAATCTACTCATAGTCCTCGGTATTGGTACCTCATTGCTTCAATGCTAAAACCAACGATTTAAAGCCCCATCGACTAAATGTCTCTCTCGTCTAACAGGTTTAGTTGGACATATGAGAAAATCATTGCAAAAAGGGTGCAACACTCTGCCTCCCCTTCATTTCACTATAAACAGGGGAAAAAACTAATTTTACTAAACGAACCAAAGAAAAAAAAGACAGTGTTAATGCATCACGTTGGTGGGAAATGATCAGTCTCATATGCTTGATTCATTCAAGCCGCATGTTTGATTCAAAAATTCAGCAATTTCTTAATATTAAAACTGGATTTCGTTTCGTTTTCGAGGAATTGATTCATTAAAGTGGCTGATTCAATTACCCGGTGCTCACTGTAATGGCATTATCCATAATGTGTGTATTATTATATTAGTTAATGTGTGTATATATATTTACACACACCATGAATAAAGAGTGAATTTAACCTAATCTGTCAAATGAAAGGGGGCGTTAGAAGAGCTCAGGTGGAGCAAAGAACTAGCCAGTTTCCTGTCCAATTTGAAACCATAAAAAAATTAAAATAGATAATAAAAATAATAATTAATAAAAATAATAAATAAAATAGATAAAAAAAATGAATCATAATTTAAAAAAAAAACTGAGATGAAAACTGATTTCTGAAATTCTTGAAAAATCTACACAAAATAAGTACATATTTGATTATAAAAAGCGGACAAAATCCAATAAAATGACTTTTTTTTCGTAGAGATAGTTACATTTTTCAGCGAGCTACAATTGAAATACTCAAAGTTAAATTAATACCAAAATCTGTACATGGCATTTTCAAAAATAATCATTTGAGCTACAACTGGTCGTTTGAACTACATGTAAGATTGTATGTGACAAAATTAAAAGCTTTAAAATCTTTACAGCAGTCCACATCAAATTAACATATTATACTATTAAAATTACAAAGTAAACTTATTAGAAGAAAATAATTAATTGAAAACAAGTTAAAAGTTAAAAGGAAAACCATATATATTTTGTATATTTCATAAAAATTATCAAACATAAGTTTAG
Organism: Uloborus diversus; assembly: GCF_026930045.1. Lineage (NCBI taxonomy): Eukaryota > Metazoa > Arthropoda > Arachnida > Araneae > Uloboridae > Uloborus > Uloborus diversus. The sequence continues at coordinate 127,091,479 of NC_072734.1, read as the reverse complement.
TACATATGCCAACATTTAAGATGTAAGAGTGCACAGTGCAGGGGAGAAAGAAGGAAATAATGGATCAAAGGTTTTTGTATTTTTGGGTAGCATTTAACATCCGACGAAAAAAATATAGGAGTAAGTGAGAAAATATAGGAAATATAGGAGAATATCTGACAAATTGTGAAAATATAGGACATATAGGAGATATAGGAGGACTATGAGCCCTGTCATTACCAATAGCACCAGCATATGGGTGGGCGTATGTATCAAAGGTCTCATCTTGATATGTCAGACCAATCAGAGTTTCTCCACGGAACACATGCAGGTCAGTGCAACCATCGAGCGAGATCCCTGCCCAGACCATGATTCCACCACCTCTTTAACTGTGGTCTTTCAACAGTGTTGGATTGATGGTATCTATTGCGCTGTTCCCTCCAGATCAGTAGTCATGCTTAATCACTCTCCAATGTAAATCTGAAATCGTCTGTGAACAGCACAGCATAAGCGGATCCTCCGCTGTGGTCCGTTGAGGGGAACACACACAACTGGTCGTCTTGCATAGAGACCTGCATTGCGAAGACCATTTCACACCATAGTAGCAGAGATTCTTCTTCCTGAAGCTACAAAATGGTCTGCAACAAGCTGTGGCACAGTAGTGGTTCTTCTCCTTAGGGCCGAAAAAAACTAAAAAACCGTCTTCTACAGGTGTTGTAGTTTGTGGTCAGCTTGGAACAGGTCTTCTGGACATAAAAATCTTCTGATTGGTATTGATTCCAAAGTCGCTGAACAACAATACGAGACACATTGAGAGGTCTAGCAGCACCAGCCTTAGACAATCCTATTTCCATCCATCCAACTGCCTGCCACCTTTATGAATTGGACAAACGTCTCTCAGATATTGTTCTAAATTCTATTGACAGTTGTCACTGAAACTGCCAACAACAGTTAAAAATCAATGCAACTTACACACAAAAAAAAGAAAGCTTGACATTTGCATATTCTTTTCTCACTCATAAAAATATGTTCTTTTCCATAAAATAAAAGTAGTAGCAACCTTTTTTCTTTATAAATGGTTTTAAAGATTGTTATTATCATTCATGCAAACTATGCATTTCATTGCTACTGCCCATTTTTTTTTTATGGTGAGCTTCGAAAAACATGTTGTACCTTAACTTTTTGAGGTCAGTGTATAAAACAATTGTGAATCAGTAAAAATGAAATCATTTAGACTGTTCACAGATCACTATGAAGGAAACCAAACCTTTTCTTGCATGAAAGAAGAAAACTCTGCCACAGTTGTAAAACCCTTTGTTAGGTTTTGAAAAGAAAATTTTCGAATTTCTTCATGCATACGAAAATGGGGTCCAATGCGAACAAAATCCACATCATTAAGTTTCAACAGAATATTATCAACAGCAGAATGAGTATAACTGGCGAGCAAGACAGAAATTCCCAACTCCACCAAAATTTTCACCAAAGCCACAATAGTTGATGTTTTTCCTAAACAAGCAAAAATCAAGCTTTTAATATTTCTTACAATATCAATTCAATGTTAACAGAACATGCTTCATAAAATCAATGTATAAGAAAAGATTTTTAAAAAAATTATGCTTAATGAGAAATTTTCATTTCAACAAACATAACAAAACAAGCTATATCTCTACATAGTATAAAATGAAGTCTCCAAAAAGCGTCTTTTGTTTGAGCATCGCAAAAACTCGAGAACTACCCGGCCGATTTCGCTGAAATTTTTACAGTATCTATTTTCAGCACCGAAAAGGTTTGCAGACCAGTTCGAAAAAAATTCGACGAGTAGTTCTTTTTAAATTCCAATTTAGGCCCAATTTTCACATAAATTCCCGAATATGTGGGTGGAAAAATTACTTGTACATATTAATATTATATATCGGTGGAAAGGGTAGAATTTTTCCCGTTTTACACAATCTGTTTCAATGCTCTAACTTAGTAACGTGGGAGTTATTTGCGTTTTTAGCTCGAATTTTTTAGACTTAGCTGAAATTTAGGCACTACTTTCTTTCTTAAAATATATCAATAAAAAATGAAGGAATTGTCCCACGGTTTTCTTTTTGACACCACTGGAAAAAGTGAAATTTTCTACTTCAGATCTATCTCAACCTACGGTCGAAAAAACTAAGCTTTTCCCTCCAAAGAAAAAAGTAACAAGACTTTTTTAAATCAAGTTCAAAAAATCTCATTTCCATTCAAGTTGTTAACCATTTCATTTTCATGTTTCCATGGTTACGCTTTTTGAATCCATTGTTCATTTCCATCTTTCTCATTTTATGTTCTTTAACTTATTTTATTTTGCGTTTCCATGTTAAATCCATCTTTCTCATTTTCATTTCTTAGAAGTATTTTATTTGCAACTCCAGAGCTCAAACACGCTACCTTGCGGTGATTAACAATAGTGCCGTAAAAGGTAAAACACACCATTCGTGAAATACACCGCCAGCTCAGTCATTTCCAGCCGAGGACTGCAGCACTCATCAGCCCGGCATAGGAAAGTGACTGAGCTGGAGATGGAAAACCTCTTAAGGAAGCCAAGAATGCCAAACAAACTGGTAGCTAATATAGAATTAGCGCAGACCAGACGAGTGACCGAAGCAATGGTTCGGTTCAACTCGAAGATTGCAGGCAAGACATGGTATATTCAGTAAATTACGCCCTATAGCCAGGGCTAAAGCAAATACATGAAATACACCGCCAGCTCAGTCATTTAAAGCCGAGGACTGCAGTTTTGTGCTTATTAGCACTCATCAGCCCGGCATAGGAAAGCGACTGAGCGGGAGATGGAAAACCTCTTAAGGAAGCCAAGAGTGCGAAACAAACTGGTAGTTAATATAGAGCTGGCGGTGTATTTCATGTATTTGCTTTAGCCCTGGCTATAGGGCGTAATTTACTGAATATACCTTGCCTTGCCTGCAATCTTCGAGTTGAACCGAACCATTGCTTCGGTCACTCGTCTGGTCTGCACTAATTCTATATTAGCTACCAGTTTGTTTGGCACTCTTGGCTTACCTTAAGAGGTTTTCCATCTCCAGCTCAGTCACTTTCTTATGCCGGGCTGATGAGTGCTAATAAGCACGAAACTGCAGTCCTCGGCTGGAAATGACTGAGCTGGCGGTGTATTTCATGTATTTGCTTTAGCCCTGGTTATAGGGCGTAATTTACTGAATATACCATTCGTGTTTCCTTTGGGGTAAAAAAAAAAAACATCCTTCACACACACACATGTATGAAAATTGTAAAGTTTGACTATAGAGAGATTCCTAAATTCTTACCTGCTGCAAGGGATTTCTATTATCACTTATAGATAGAAAAGATTTGTATACCTCTTTGAAAACATTTTTTTCCAACATAAAAAAGTATGTTTTTTTTTTTTTTTAACTTTAGAAAAGGGAAAAGAAATAATCTCATTTTCCAAAATTTGGGTCCTGCCGGATTTTTGAAAGCCAAATTTCAGCGCTTAACATAACAAATCAATATCTATATTCCAACAATTCCTTTTATACCCAAACTTTTGTCGCTAAACTTATTTATGTTAAGTCTCAAGAATTTTATGCATAAGTCTCCCGAATTTTCGCCTTACAATGTTAGCGGCTATTCAATAACATGATGTCTACTGGTCTGCTTATTTCAAATTCTAACATTCCTAAAGTGATATTTCAGAAGTTACCAGTAAAAAAAAATGTATAACAGGTTGAAATTTTAGTGCAAATACAAAATAAAGTTGGGTCTCACCTGTGCCTGGCATTCCTTTGATGAGGAAATAATCATTTGCCATAAGTGCTTTGAGTAATACCCGCTGCTGAACTTTATTCAGAGATTTCAGTATTGGTTTTCCAACCAGAACCACTTTTTTAGGAAGAGAAGAAGAAAAACTAGGGCTCTGCAGATCCACAATCATGTTTCGGAGCTTCTCAGAGCGAGGATCTTCAGACATGAGTTGAATCAAATTGCTGCGCATGCAGGCACTTGCACTGTGGGATGTCTGTTTGTCAATACGAAAAAGCATTTTAATGCCTTCACCAGGCAATTTTAAATTTCTGTGAAAGTAAATTGTACAGTTAGTTATAAACTAATCATAACACAGAAAGTAAAAAGCACTCGAGAATCCAGTGATCAAAAATACTTATACAGTAAAACCTCTTCGAGTGGCCACCTGTCTTAGCCGCCACCCCTCTTTATGGCCGTATTTCTGCGGCACAGGTTTTTAGCTCATAGAATTAATGCTAAAAACACTCCTAACAACAGCCATCCAACCCTTTTGAACAGCCGCCAAGTAGATGCCTCCATCCCAATTTTTCGAGAAAATTTATTCACTTTCTGTTTCTAATCTACAGCCATTCAATTCAAGGAGGCTTACAGCAAATAAGGCCTTTAGTTCAAGGTCTTATTGGCTGGAAACGAATTCCCATAGTTTTGGCATAAAAATGTCCCTAAACCCTTATTTTGTAACTTGGTCAGTGTGTTTGTGCAATCTGGGTTGCAAACAACACTGTCGAGGATCACTTTTATGAATCTCGAACAACATATTGAATTTATGAGCAATATGAGTATGGAAAATCGGCAGAAGAATTAATAGAGTATGATTTCGAGGTCTTAGTCTTTTAAATCTCTGGAAGCGGAATCTAAATATGAAAGTTCTCTTACAATTCTTGAGTTCTTAAGCGATACTTTTTTTATGTTGCTACCTTTATGCTGAGCTTATATAAGTAATTTTCTGTTTTTAGTTAGTTTTGTATTACTAGTTAATTGTTCATATAAGCATCACTATTCCTGAATTAGAAGTTTACAAAAGTTAAGTTTCATCTGTGTTCAAAGTGAAAGTTTTGACTTGGATGCCGAGCAAAATTACAGAAAATTTTCCTGACCAACACTCAACACTACGACACTGTCCAAATTTTATTCTAACTCATATAACAAGACACTGCAAAAATTAAGACTGACAGATTGTGTTATAATTTTATATTGTATGACGATTAAATCAGAGTTTAATTGCAGTAAAAGGTCGAATATGGAAAAAAATTCCAAATTTTCGATTCATGAATTTAGTGTATAATTGATGAAGTAGAAATATGTTCATTTTTAAAAATACATGTTTCAAAAAGCTACAAGAAATTCAAATCCAAGTTTTTTGATATCAAGCCAGATAAAAAGCAACAATTAATGAACAACATAATTGCAGCTATTTTTTTTTTTTTTTTTTTTAAATTGCAATTGTAAAAATGAAAGATTTCATACACAAGTATGAAAATTGTACATTTCAGATCATCTTTTAAGCATGTTCGTTACATTTTCTTCTCCTTCGTTTTGTTTATTTTTCTACAAAATGGTTATAAAACATTACTGATTGGTCTCTGATTTCCCTGAATTTTCATTTGCTAAATTTTTCTTGCTACTTATAAAAAACATGATCTCGAAAACTGTTGAATTTTGAGTCCTGCCGAAGTTTATAAAACTGAATTTGGGGTCCTACACTATCTATAAACACAAGTAAAGGACACAATATTTTACTATTCCCATACACATTACATATGACTGAACATATACACAAATATACATGTTACTGCAATACATACCTGTCAAAAGACATCTGAACATAACTTTCATACACCTGCACAATGTATCCCATCGCCAAAGCAACTTCCTCACAGTTTTCTTGATTACTGACCGAAACATAGTCCCCTTCCTGAATTCCAGTACCACTGAAATTTGTCAATAAAGGACACAAGGGAGATCTTTTAAAGGTGTATGTGAAAAGATCATCTCTATCATCTTGCGTGGTTGGAATGTCTTGATCTAAAACAAGCCAACTTAAGCAAAGCCCTTTCTTCTCCCTAAAAGTTAAAAAAGTTACATGTCAGATAATTGAATGGTTTTTTATTTCTTCAACAGGGTTGCCACAGAAGTTCAAGAATGAAATTCCCTGACATTTCCAGGTTTTCCAGGTGGTTTTGAGAAAAATTCCAGGTTATCGATCTCCATCTTCATTTTGCAACATTAATATATACATCTCAAATTTTGATAAAACTTACCTCATTTTCAAACTTTACAAACAATGATTACCAAATTTAATTTACTCAAGCTGAAATAATCAAAAATATGTACTAAGGGTGGTTCAATTTTTTTTTTTCTCTGAGCTCGAGTCCAAGACACCCCTTATTTTTTTAGACTTACTAATAGTATTGTGCTGTAAAAGTTTTAGCTTCTTACTCAAATTTTAAGAGGGTGCTCAATGACCCCTTAATTTAACATTAGCCCTAGTATTAAAAAACCTACAAATTTAGAAACATTTAATTTCTCCAGCTTTTTTTTTATGTTAGTAATTATTTTATTGCAATGAATATGCATATAACTCGTGTAGATTATAGTATGTAACATTGGTTTTTTCAGTTCAATGTATTTTTTAACCCCCTCCTCATACTTATGAAGTTTGAGGGAGGGGGTCGAGCACCCAATTTCAGTTGGAATAGGAAGTTAAAATTCCTCCAGTATTTTACTATCCACAAGTCTAAAAATATTGAGTGGTGTCCTGTTTTCTAGGAGAAATCTTTTTTTTTAAGTGTACTTTTGAACTACCCTAATGTACTAACACAAGTGAAGCAAATCACTGTAATAAACAATTAATGTAAATGTAGCATATCTAATTTTCAATAGCGAGGAGCCACTGCCTTACATCAAGGGAAAGAACTGCAAAATTAACAATTGTGACATCTGTATCACAAAAATAAAGTTAATTGCTAAAATAATCTGAACTAAAAACTTATGAAACCTAAACTTTTTCAATTATTGCCTTCTACCTCTCCAATCCATTGAACTCAAAGCGCTTTTAGACTTTGGCCTGTAAAAAAATCATGCATCTTTTAGCTTCACATATTTCCCCTGTTTGTTGCTCATAAAACAGGGGTGCTCCTCCCCAAGTTCAATGGCCCCCCCCCCCCCCCCCAATATTTCTGAACGCCTTAGCGCTTTTTTTTATTTTTAACCCTCTTTTTTTATTTTATTTTTTAACCTATTTATTTATTTTTAATTATTATTGTTTTGAAAGAAAAGTGTGCTCGCTCCCCAATAAAATACACACATACAGATGAAAACAATAAAGTAAAATAATATGAGTAAATAATTTGAATAAAAATAAAGTAAAATAAATAATTAAAAAATCCCCCCTCTCCCCCAAAAAAAATTTGATGGCGCAAATTGCGCCATAATCACTCCTGTGGGCACGCAGTCATAAAGTTAAATTTTGAGCATTGATCAGAAACTTCTCTGATGTACAGATTTTTTTTAATGGGATTACTTTTATTTTGAAAGAAAGAAGCGCATAGGAAATCTTTAAAGATCACTACCAAAATACTAAAAGATTAGCGATACTTCTGTAAAAAAGAAACTTTCTAAGTTTAAAATTGTCTAATGAACTAAATTGTTTAGAATAATACGATTTCATTAATTAATTTAAAGAAATAATATAAAATATGAAAAGATTATTGCAGCTCATTAAAAACTTCAGTCGCACTCGCAGACAAAACAATGTGCTGTGCATCATAACAACTTCAGAACTGCTGACGTAAACAAGCAGCGTTTAAACAGAGCCCGCTCAAACGAGGAAGAAAAGAAGTACCTTCTGCGCATGTCCGCCGCCGACTGCTATGGCGCACGCGCCAATGGCAGAGAGTTGATAAAAAGAACTGCAGGGGGAAGAAGAAAGAGGGGAATGACAAAACGACGAATAGGAAGGGAATGGCATGGGAAGGGAATGGCGGCGAAAAAACAAGGCTGAAAGTTTTTTTTTTTTTGACGTCATAGACCGCGGGCCGCGCTAAGAACGATCGGAAATATGCAATTTTTCATTTTCCCTGACATTTCCCTGATTTTCGGCCATTTTCATTTTCCCTGACAATTCCAGGTTTTCCCGGTTTTCCCGGTGCGTGGCAACCCTGTTCAATTTATCATTCATACTAATGAAAAAATATTACACATGAGTAGAGCTCCAGTCAAGTTAAAGACAGTTGTTTGGACATTCAAAGATCAAATGAAGAATTTTGCTTTATAAGTTCTTGGATGTGTATCTGAAATAATTTCGAGAAATTATTTGTACTCTGTATTTGATTGCCATAAGGATTTTTTTTTAAAAATATTCTCGCTGATATTTTATTTTTAAATACAGTTGACTCTCGCTAACAACACGATCCGACTTATCTGAAACAGCTATAATGTGATTTTTTCAACAGTAAAGAATTTTTGAGCTAGCTCGAATTCCTCACCCGCAGCATGAAAATTTTATGAAGGGAACTGCGGTGTGTAAGGTTTTTTTCGAGAACGGACTCTTATCCCTTTAGCATCACTGAGAGCAGAAGTACCCACACCGTACTAGTCTTTTATCTCTTATACAAATAACTACTTCTCATTTTCCATTAATTTTTTTCATTCTAAATGCAAAAGTAATGAAATATAACGACACCTAATAGCGTTGTTTCATCTAAAGTTAGTGAAGATAAAAAGAAAAAGAGAATGTTTCTGACAATTAAAGAAAGGTAATACTTCTTGAAAAGCCTAAGCTGAACCGAAAAATGCTTTGAAGGGGGGCACAACAATTAGGTATGACAGTATAAGTGAATCTTTCATACGTACAATTAAAAGTCAAGAAAAGGAAATCCATGAAAATTCACCAAGTAATAGTATCTAAGAAAAATGCAAAAATTATGAAAATGGAAGCTGCTCTTTATTTTAAATTAAAGAAACCAGGAAGAGGGGTAATGCCATAGATGGAAATTTTATAAAAGAACCAATGAAGCAACTGCATTTAAAAATATATTAGAATAACGGTTTGATTACACAGCCTAAATCATCATCATTTTCACTTTTTTAAAGTTACAAATATCATTACTGAATCAACTGTACAGTACAACTATAGGGAATTTGTTTTCCTTACCACATGCTGTATGTACGGTTACTGGTTTATTTAATGTCTTTCTTTCCCGTTGATCATTGTTTTTGTGCATCATAGCAGTATTTTATGTTGAATAAAACGGTTTAAAAAAATACAAATAAAAATTCAGTTCTTTATGTAAGAAACAGTACTGTATAGTTAAGAAAAAGTTTTTAACTGTTTAAGGTGGTGTTTACAAGTGCCTAAAATGATTGGTTATGTTTATAAAAGTTTTTACACATACCCTTTTCCACAACACGAAATTTCGATTTACGCGAGGGTTCTTAGAACGCATCCCTCGCACAAGTCGGGACTCGATTGTAATGTGGTCTTTAAAGCAATTATATGCTGGGCACCACGGCTGTCAATGAACTGGTGATTGAATAGAATTGATATTCCTCGACTCTTATACTGCCGTGGGCAGATAAAGGGCAGTATAGTTCCTCCCAGGTTGAATCGACCCTATCCTATAACATTGACACCCAGGAGGTGATATCGACAATGCATGATATTCAATTCAAATTATGTTTAAGACACCAAGAAGCTAAACTGACGATATTTTGACATTCCAGTCTGATTGTAGAGTAGAAATACATCGATTTATTCTCGACAGGATTTGCAAAATGGAAATTTGAAGAGAAATTAGTTTTTGTATGAAAGAGAAGTAAAATTATTGTATAAATATGACGATGGGTGCTATTGGATTAGAATAATAAAACAATTTTCTTGCATCAATATTACAGACAATAGAGATACAGAAATTTCATTGCAAACTAAATTCACATTGAATATAATATAAAAAAAGGTAATTGTTGGATTGCTTAATAAAGTATAGGAAAATATGATTATTGAATATTTGATAATATACTTACTGTTCAACAGGATTTTCTAACCAAAAGGCTTTACAGTCAGCAGAAGTTGAAGATTCAAGCAATAAAAGTTCTGTCCAGTGACTGAAATAATCTATATGTGAAGGACTAAGATGTTTAGTGGTTGATGGTATTAACGAATTCATGGCATAAGATGAATTCATATCAGGATTTTCACGAAAAATTCTGTCAAAAAAAATATATTATTTTTAAACTTACGGGGGAACATTTAAATGAGAAGACATAAATTATTATGTGAGCATACACATAAATTACTTGTGCAAAATTATTTTGTATGTATTTCTGTGCTTTCTTTTTGTAAAGTCTTAAAACATAAAACTAGATGCTTTAGAAATTAATATTCTTATTAATTAACTTAAAATACATAATTTTGTTAAATATTTGAAAAACAATGCAAATAAATTAAAATATTGATGAGAAAAATAATTTTACATTTCTATTAATTTTATATTAATTGTAATACAATAGTTTTCTTTCCCTTTTTACATAGTTTAAATATATACAATAATTTTCTTTCCCTCTTACAAAGTTTAAATATACTAAGCAGAACAATGCAGTAATATTTTCATCATCTGAGGGACAGGAGTTATATCGGAGATTAGAAAACTCCAGATGATCTAGGTTGTATCAAAACTGGTGAAAAATATTGGTTTCAAAGACATAGATGCTTTATACAAGGAAATTACTGTTCTTACTTTAGTATCAAAAGAATAAATATATGATTAATAATATTTTTTTTTCTTTAAAAAAGCCATTTTTTAAACATTGATGTTTTTAAGGTTGATGTATTGAAGTTGTTGCTCTTACACTTCTATTCACTTTATGATTTTCAGCAGGAAAAATGAAATAGTAAAATATAAATGTTTTCATTCATTTGCAGTTAAGACTGCTTTAAAATTGATATTAATATTAGATTCGACTTAATTTAACCATTCAAAAACTGTACTCTTAAAATTTTATTAACAATTACTATCACACTAATCTCAACTTAGGTAAGAATATTTATTATAGACATTGATTTAGGCATGTACAAAATTGATATTTCAGAAAACAGATGCTTTTAAATATCCAACAGCATTTTAATATCAAACAATGATGTTTTTCCATCAACGTTGTATCAATAGTTACTAAAAAAACTAGTCACAAAATTGTACATCCATTAATCCGTTCGAGACAGCAGTTATCGAAAGATAGCGCTCTCTCAGGACGGAAGCTAATACAAGCGGACTGTGCGTACAGGTCAGGACAGTTTCTCCTGCTGAGCCGAATATGCAATTAACGGAAAGTATGCATTACATAATAATGGATAAAATGTACACTTAACGTAGAAATGAAACCATTTTTAATTATATGATTAAAGATATCATAATTTCAATCATTAAAAAAAAAAATGAATGATTGATATTTATCAATAAATTTTAAAGGCATTGTATTTTACTATAGCTAAAAGTATACTTTAATTAAACATACAAAGCACTGATCAAAGCAAAGACCAACATTGTACACTTTGCATCCATAGACAGGGTCACGTCTTTTATTTTGCTTTAAGCAAACTACACATCTCCTTCTAAGTTTTTTGACAAGTTTTTCCGGGCACAATTCTAGAAAGCAACCCCAATCAGGGGCGGCAAATAGGGGGGCAAAAGGGGCGGTCGCACCCCCAAATTTTTTGAGCAGAACGCTAAAAAATGGGTAAATTCAATTTTTGTAAATTCCAAGTTGACGTTCATTAAAAAAAATCTCTCTCTTTCTCAGTAATAGTTGATGAAACTCGACACATTTCCAGGCACAAGCAAGTGTTCTCCTTTGAATTCATAGAGCACTTTCTGGCCTTTTCAGCATGGAAAAAACTGATGTAGAACCATGGTGAGCTTTAAAAATTTTCATTGTGTGCCCAGTGTAACAATTAGGCTAAGATCTATAAATTTCGGGCCTCCTCAACAAAATATGTAGGGCCTCTCCCCAAAGGCCAGCAGTGTATATGTGCAACGTTAATAAGCCTTAGTGCTAGTTTTTTTTCTTTTTTTCAATTTCTTGGGTCGTTGGGCCCCTTAAGGATGAGCACCACCCCTCACTGCAGGATGTATGGGAACGCAAATCCGGACCTGGATCTGGAACAATGCTATATACAATATGAGAGGCCCGTGCAAGCAAGTGGTGTGCATGATTTTCAAAAGAGAATTCCTTAGGACTTCACATTGTTACGCTCATATATTAAGTGTATGTTTATTTATTGAGTATGTATTGTTTTCTTCAAGTAGAAACATTCCAGCTACTCAACTCATAGCATTCTTTCACAGAAACTTCTAAAAAATACATGCTATTTTTGAAAAAGAAATATCGCACATCAACAAATTCATTTTCTGGGGTTCTTTAACTATGACTTGGAGTGACACAAGATGGTCTTCAATAGTTAAAACCATAAAGCATTTCTCGATAATTTCAAAGTAGTGATTTGACGCCTGGCAGAATTATTGCAAAACGATTCTTTCAATGGTGAGAATGCTGGTGCCTTCTAACATGAATGGCTTTGTTTAAATTTTATTTACTTTGTTTATATCGTGTTAAGCTTTTGAACCATGCTTTACTCTATCAAAACATCTTCAACCCGTTACCTTTCTTTTTAGACTGTTCAAGCTTCAGTTCAGTCTACAATTTAAACTTTTAATGATTTTAACTTGGATGTTTATTTCAACCAAGCGTGCAAATTTTCAAAAAAAAAAAAAAAAAAAAAAATCTTACTCTGCGCAAATTCAAAAAAAAAAAAAATCAATTTAGAATATGTGACAGATATCTACATGATGATGAAAAGTCAAACATTGATTTAATATTTTGTATGAACTAATAGATTCGCTTTTAATGGAATTAACCCAAGATTTGATGAATTTTTTCTGTATTGTTTGCTCTATATTATCTGGATTGGATGTTAAAAACAAAAAATAAAATATTTCAATGAGTCAGGAAACATTGTTTTGTAGATAGAGAATAGATTATTCAATGATGAAAAACGAAGCCCCTCGCAATTTTTAAAGTTGCCTGGGTGATTTTGCAGAGCAAGATCTGAAAAGTGTATTTTCATGCATAACTTTGTTACCTCAATGAGTTTTTTAACTATTTCAACCAGCTCAGCTAGTTGAGCAAGATCATTTATATGTCTCAGAAGGTTAGAGAATTATTTTTGAAGCACCATGGGTCAAAATTTTTTTATCTTTAGCTGAACTGGCAAAAGGGCACTACCCTGGGCATTGATGGATTAGTGCATGATTTTCTGTTCTTCTGAATTTTGAAAAGCATGCATTAAAAATTTGCCAAAAGGAAAAAATTGTAGTATCAAGGTGTTTTATATAAAGCGAATTAAAATTTTGTCATAAATTTTAATTCATTTTATACGTTATCATGTTTTTAAACATTGTTTTGTTAATATTAGATCAGTTTTATGACCGTCAGTGTGTTAGTCAGTGTGTGTTTTGTACCCTACTGACTACTGAGGTAACTCATATTTAAGAAACTTGATCCCTCAAATGAAATGCTGAAATGCTGCACCTGACCCCAATAATTTATAGTTGTTTCACTGTCATTGTCGGAAAGATCCATAGATGAACCTCATTCATAGCTTTAAATATTTCCTCCTCAGAAAGATAACATGAACTTTTAATCATAGCTACACAAATGGATCTAAAAGTAAAACTCATGCTGGAATATCTTCCATAAAATCCCATCCTAAAACAGAATCTAAACTATAAATAACCATTCAAAATGAGTACATATTTCCCTTCTCAACCACTAGACATTATGTTTACATCCACGAAAATCCAGTAAATCACAGACACTTGATGAACCCCATTCTGACGTCAGAGAAGGAAATACTAATATGCGAGAGTAATCTTTTGAATGTAACATGGATAAGTAACAACATCTGATAGTCAATATTTCGTTTCAAAAGGACGACTCAAATGAGCGTCAGTTGGTTCGTTGAGTAGCATTCGCCGTATCACAAGTAAGCATTGTTACGATCTGTTAGGCATAAATGCCTGTTAACAACAACAGTAAATAATCCTATCTCATCACCTCACAACAACAATAGTAAAAGAGAATGTTTTTCCTTACTTACAATGTATTATCAATCATTCTGCATGACTGGGGGAAAAACGCTTATCTGCACTCATTCGCATTGGTCAAATCGACTGAATGTTTGGTTTCACTTTCGTCCACTTGGCGGAACTCTGTAGTGGATGACATCACATCGAAACTTCTAGAAGGAATGGGATAGCACGTGTGTTCGCGATAGCAGTGATGAGTGTCTGTTCACGTGACTTGGAAAGAAAATAGTCGGTTCCTCCCATTTACTCTCACCACCATTGTATCGAGTGAGTATTTTGTCTCTTTTTCCAGCGTTCCGAGAACTACTCGTGACGCGGGAAAGGAAGCTCTTCAGTCGGACTGGGGTTCTTATTTCCAACGGCAAAAGAGGCTTGCAACTCCGTTTCCCACAGCATTTGCGGTTTCCCGTACTTGTTGAGTTTTTTCATCCACAGCAATGGGGATCCGCAACTTCTAATTCCAAGGCGTTTCGGGATTCGAGGAGTTATCTCATGGCCAAACAAATTGGCAGATACATTTCTTGATATGTCATAACCAACTTTTTTAAACTTTTTTTTCTTTTGTGTTTACGCATTTTATTAATTTTATTTTTGGCTCATTTTTTTCTTTTAAAAATATTCCTTTGAAAGAATACTTTAAAATGCCAAGTGCCTTTTTGATTGCCTTTTGTTTATATACATCAGCTTTCAAAACCTTTTCACGGTAAGTAACCAAATAAAATTTGACAATGGTCTAGTTTTAAGATTATCCCCCCCCCTAAATTGTTGATAATGTAGTCTCATCCTTACGGTTATGTATTGAAAATTAGTAATGCAGATTTGCGTTTGCGAAGCACGGTTGCTTTAGTTTGAAACTAGTGACTGTTAATCTTCGTTTACACCAAAGAATTCTCTTGTGGCATGAACTTTCATGAGCCACATATTTAGGTGGAATCTGTTTAATAATTTAAAAAAAAAAAAAAAAAACTGTAAGCAATTGGTATATTTTTGAAAAAATAAACGATGGACTCACTCTTGATTATCTTTGAAAAGCAAAAAAAAAGGGCTTTTAAGAACCATTTGACAGAATCTTTTTAGTTCATTATTACCCCACTAGAAACCGTAAAAACATTATACCTATTAACGCAAAAACAAATCTATTGTTTAATGGCATTATAACTCTTACGGACCAAGATTGTGGACACCTTACCCAATTTTTTAAAAACCATTAATAATCGAAATTTGTTTAAGAAAAGGCTAAAAAAATTTATACTCAATTCTATTGCAGTCAATTTAGGGTAAAGTAGCATAATTGTAATAGTATACCTGGGTCCGTTATAACATTGGACGTACTTTATTGCATTGCTTGTGTTGATGTGTTCTTTGTATGATTATGCATTTATTTTTTGTTAATTGTATCTTATGTTATAAACTGGCCCTAAATTAAGCTCTTTTCTGAGTGGTGGAAGCTAATCAGGCTACTGTTATAGCATTTACTCCCATCTACTCAATCAGGGATTTTCAAATAGACATAGTGAAATATATTTAAAAGAAAAAAAACTTTTTTTTATTTAATGCAAATTTGAAGAATAATGGATAAATAATAAAGCTGGGGAATTCAAAAACGATCGTTTTGAATTGGCTAGAATGCCCTTTCTCATTACTTCTAATGATAAAACAGTGGTCCAACAAATCAATTTGGCTAGAATAGTGTATAACTTATAACTTAACATGAAAAGTGCTGTAGGTTTTAACCTTTATTTCTTTTAATTAATTACATGAAAAATGTTTCACGTTGATTTTGTACTGAGGTTACAACAAAACAATGCGTAAACATACTGCGGAAAAAAAACTGAATGCAATTGAATTGGAAAAATAAAGCTTGATATTTTATGAAATGTAAAATTAAAAGATATTTGGTTGGCGAAAAATTTCTAAGGAGCTTGAGGTTCTATTAAAATGACCAAATGTCACCCTACTATTTTTTAAGACAAAATTATATGTACAAAAAATAAAGGGGGGGGGACTGTAAAAATATTCTCAGTTATTAGAAAATGTCTACCTGTAGAGCAACGTTGCTTAACGTCGCAAAATTGAATCCAGCAATATGCATGTCAAAACTATCAAAACATGTAATTTAAAGGCAGAAACACCAATATGTAAACCAAGAAATGAGTCATTTCTCGCGATCGAAATTGTTAAAAAGTATCTATTTGCCCTCATCATAATTAATGTTCATTTAAAAACATCCATATTCGGGGAATGAGCCTAAGAAAAATATGTTCGTACCACTTTATAACGAAACACATGTTCATAATATTTTGAAACCGAAATATTTAATTTAAATTACTAACCGATTTAAACAATGCGTCAGTGTTTAATGAAAACCATGTTCCTATAATAATATTACTATTATTAAAAGTAACTTGGCTGCAATATTTCCTAGACTCTTCCTCTTGCAAAATTACGAGAATTAGAAATCCCACAATTGCAAAATTTCCATCGCTACGCAAGTGTAAACAGCCACCGCTTCTCTGGCCACCGCCATCTTGACTAGGAAGCCCTTCTCACCTCCCGAGAAAGCCAACTCCCCACCTGCCACCCGAGTGAAAACGAGAATGGTCCTTCTCGGCAGCTAAAGTCGGCAGCAAGACGTTTAGGATAGCTTCATAGTAGGGAGAAATGGTGCGTCACGGAAAGTGACGTCACGCACAGCGAAAAACTGGTTTTCTGACTGGTTTCTCGTTAACAACTCCCTTCTAGATAGAATCATTGTAAGGCCCATGGTGTGCTATAGATTTTAGTTTAATGTGAGATGGAATTAATTGTTATTTTTTAGTACACTTTATCATTTACAGACTGTTGACTTTAGATTTATATCTTGTTGTTTAATAAACATCCTTCAAGTTTGAAATAGTATATTAGTCTTCTTTCAAAACTCACTCTGCAAATATTCAAGGAAATATCGAGGGGATATTATTATATTAGAAAGTCTCCTCAACAGGATCAAATGAGCATCTCGCGCTGAAGCATATTTGCTTCGTTCGTCCCGAACGAGTTAACAGAGAATTCTTGGTTTATAGAGAGTTGGATAATTGAGGTTTTTAATGCACATGCAGAAAGATTAGCAAATACCAATACACCCTTTTCTATTTTATTTTCGAACATTGTTGATAGCAAAAATAAAAACAAAATAATATTAAATGAAATACATTATACAAAGTACCATAAAAAGGACTCACTTTTGATAAACAGTGCAAGGTAAGATGTAGGGACATTTTTGGCACAAGCGTCTATTGTCAATGGGTTTTGGCAGCAAACAATCTTCCACATCTCTAACCTTTTGGTGAAGAGGTGAAATCCACTTTTTTGCATAAAATGAAAGTTCATTTCTCAGCTGAATCAACCCTCTTAGGGAGCTGTGAGCAGCAGAGACCAATTTCATGTTGGCTCCATCTTTCAAATACAGCAACAAACCATCAGACACTTTTTTTGTTCGCTCCTCCAACATAAGGGTGTACAGATTCACTTGCCCAATGTGTTCAGCAGAGAAAGATGGACGACCCGTTTTCAATTCAAGGGGCATGAGCTAGATAATATTTTCAGTTGTTAACAAATTCTATGCATACATTTTTTAAACACAAAAGTATTAACTTAAAAACAACTTGAACATTTGAGTAATCTTCCTACCTTTACTTTATAATTAAAACAAACTAATGATTTAATAAATACAAAATATAACATATATTATTGACACACATGTTTGACACTTTTGTTATCATAACATAATTAAATATGTACAAATACAAAAATTTAATTTTATGGTTTTTAGTAGCAGGGGCCTAACACAAGTGTCACCCAAGACGGTAAGTTCTGATGTTACCCCCCCCCCTCCATTATTTTTTTTATGTACATATGAAGTTCAAACAACTTCTAGGCCCTAGGAATATATGTACTGCCTTGGGCAGGGAAAGGGCAGAAACTGCAACTTTTTCATTTTTCATTTTCTTGCATTATTGATTTCTTGTAATTGAAGGTATCCTACAAGAGAGGTTTCTAATGCAGTCAGGGAATGAAAAACTATACACCAAAGAGGGACATTTGGGAGGTGTCCATTAATAGGAGCTTTTCTATGTACCATAAAATAATACCTGTGAGATTGATTGCCGAGGAAAAACAGCTTGCACAGTAACATCAATTTTCCCTTTCACACCATACTTTGGGCACCACACATTTTCTTCAATATTTTCAACTTTGGTAACTAGAATATTTTCTTGACTGCTCACTTTATCATATGCACAATATTTTTTCATCCAACTGTGAATGCTTGGTATATATTTAGCAACTTTTTCAGTAATATCCTTTTCAGAAACTCCATCACAACATCTGCATAAAACAAAGCAAAGATATATGATAAAACACAAATTGCTATCAACAATTTTATAGTAACTTTTATGCTAAGTATAAGCTATTGAAAATGACTAATTTACTCTAAAACCCCAAAAATCTTCCCAATGGAGAACACGGGATTTTTTTCTAGAGAGCAGTCAAGCTTTTAGAAAATAAGTTAAATAAGGCAAATTCCTCATTTGGAAGTTGATTATTTATCAACTAATGAATATTTTTAACTTATTGCAACTGTTAGTTTTATACTTAATCATTTGTGTTTTTCCCCGAAACACTCTCTCGATTTTTGTTTCAAGGAATACAATCAGGATGTTCTAGAGAAAGATAGCAGCTACCAAGAGCCAACAAAAGGCCATGTCAGCCTAGTCTGAAAATAGGGGCACAATCCTTTGGAGAGGGCCCGGATCAGATTCAGAGTAGTATAAAATTCATAAGTTTTATAAGGAGAGGAGGCTCGGTGAACAAACTGACAAGGAGCCTGCCTTGACTCTCAGCCACCCTACAGCTATGTCTTGCCCTCTTAGTAAACTGTAATGAGCTTAACCATTTCGGGAAAATAGAAAATATAAGAAAAGTGGGACCAAAAGTTAAGAAAAATAGGCATCTTTTTAGATCTTAAAGAAATGTAGGAGTGCTGTGAAGCCTGAGAGACACAAAAACCAAAAAAATCTCATCCCTGTCCTTTGTAAAATGAAGAGTCAAAAGGACTTAGTCCTTTTCACTCTAGTAAAAGCACTCACTAGTAAAAGCAGTGAAATAGATTACAATGAATATGATAGTGCAGAGGGACATTTGAAGATGATTTCAGGAAAGAAAATTGGATTAAATTGAAAAAGTGAATCTTGTGGTACCATTAAACATGTCAAAAGTTGACCAATTATTTTCCTATAGAGGAATTTATATGCACCAAATATATAGAATCTTACTAGAAGCATTTTTCATGCTTTGCATTTTAAATTAAAATTGCTCATATAAGCCGGTCCTTCCCGTACGTACTAATGAGGTACAAGTTTAAAATATCATGAAGAATGTAGTTTAGAATTTGTTCTTCAGATTTATTCAAACAGCATTTCAGCCATTTTGTCAAGTTAATTTCTTTACATTCTATTTTACTTTGTTTATAAGTTCATAGCTACCAACTTCAAGATTAAACAAATAAGATACTAAAAGAAACAAATAGCAGGACCAAATGGGACAGAATCAGAATCAGAAAAATTAAAACTTAAAATACAACTAGGAAAACACCCTTTAATTTCTATTGTTTGGCATAACTGATAGTAATTTTAGAAAATGATTTCTAAATCACAACAACGGAAACTAACTTTCCTCGAAGAGCATGTTCAATGTGGGCATGTTTAAAAAAAAAAAAGAGGCTTTACTTCTACTTAGTAAACTTTCCTTGTCAAGTGTTTAATAAATTCTATTCAAATTCAATAACAATATTGCCAGGGTAAAATTTCAACCAAAAAAGAAAAAAAAAATCAGTAGCTATAAAAACAGGACTTGCCAATCTTTTATATACTTAACCGTGTAGAAATTAGAGCTCATTGAAAAAATAACGACCGCGATAGGGCTAGAAAATATTGAAAAGCAAAATTTTATGTGTATCAACTCAGAGTAAAATGTGTAAATACCAAAAATCGTGTTTGCAAACATGAGCCATTAACCCAAATTTTTGATCAAAAGATGAAACCAACAATAAGATGGCGGAGGTAAAGCGCATTTTCTATCAGAAATGCTCATTACATTTCCCTTTTCTTTATTACAGCGAGTTATAGGGTTTATTTGCAAGAAAAATGCAACAAAACATTTTTCTTTTCTTTTTTGAAACCATGGCTTGGACTTCTGCGAAGTTCTAATTTTTTTTCTCTGAACATAGAAGGATCAAACTTTTAAGCGAGTACACCAATATTAAAGCATAAAACAAACTTTTCCAGTTCAGCATACAAAAAGCCAATTGGTGGAAAATCACGTGACCATGTTCGTGATAAAAGCAGATACATTGCTTGTCATAATTTCCAGAGTCAATCACAAATTTCTCAGAGTTTTTCCTGTTTTCCAGGGCTATTTTAAGTCTCCCTGAGAATTCCTTGTTTCCAGAGTGAGTGGGCACCCTGAAAAAAACATTGAGTACAAAACCGAAATCGTTTTCACCTTTGGAAACATTAAAGTTACTCCAAAATCTAAATGGAATTGTAAAAACTGAGAGAAATATAAAAGACTTCTGGAGAATATTCAGCAAATGGTAAAATCAAAGAAAATAACCTATACAGTAAAATCTCGTTACAACAAAAACCAACACATCAAAATATCCGTTTCAACAAAACGAATGCTTAGTCCCATTTTAATTACCATTACATTGCTTAAATTCCATAGCAACGAAATCCTGGATACAACAAATAAAATTTGCAGTACTTTGAATTTTGATGTAAAGGGATTTCACTGCATAGACATTAGCTTTAGATAGGTCTCAAACGAAAATTTTTGCCTTCAACAAAAATGACATTTAAAAAAGTGAACTATAAATGAAAGTTTACTTACAAAGATAATAAATTCTTTGGTTTACTCATTATGCTTGTCATTATGCTTTCAAGTTCTTCAATAGAATGAGCATGATTATTCACAGCCTAAAGATTTCATAATAAATGAATTACAGCAATGAAAAAATATTAAATTCTTATGCACTGAATGTTCTTTTGCGATTTTTCAAAACTATATATCTTTGAAAAGTACATATCAGCAGACTCTGAAAAATCCTGGTTAAAAGGTTGTCCAGGCAACTAAAATACATACCTTGGCAACTAGTTCCTTCAGATTGAGAAAAAAAGAACTTGATTCAAATTCTTAATCTGTTTTTTTTTTTTTTTTCTAAAAAATTTATAAATAAAGTAATATTTATACTTCAAAAATTCAGATTTTTTACTCATCAAGATTTTTTTTTCTGAACAATGTATAATTAATGCTCAATGTATGTGAAGATGTAAAAAATTCAGAATTGAAGATTTAGTTACTTAGTAACCCATTAGTTTCATAAAGTTTTCGATTTACCAACAAAAAATTGTCCCTACATTTATTCATTTAGTATATCTGTATCTTTCAAAGCACTATAAGCTGAACAAGGAAATCTTCTTTGAAGTTTTAAATTACTCTTTTATATCAATACTTGAGGTTTTAGAAGAAATGTGTCTTTTAAATAGTTCAAGGAAGGACCTTTTTTCCCAATTTAATTTGTTTAGTGCTTAAAATATTTTAATGACGACTAACATTTTACAATTTTTGCAAAAATTTGCTCATTAGTTTTTTTTTTTTTTTTTTTTTTTTTTTTAAAGATCTAAATAACATATTTTATACTTATAATATTTTTTCCCTTTTAAGTCTTTATCTTCATATAATATTTTAATTAAAGTTCATGTTCAATATCCAAAGGGATGAAAAATCTCTTAAATATTAGCATGCAATTCAAATTTCAGGTTAAGACATACCTGTTGAAACAGATCATGGACAAAATTTCCTACCATCATGTAGGAGTTTCCAGGAGACCAGCTGGGCAAAATGTTGTTTAACAAAGCTTTCCTCATGCAAAAGACAGTAGAAACCACTGCTGTACTTGACAAGAGAAAGTCGGGATTTACAACAAGGAATCCACTAGAATCTTCAATTATGGTTTCATCATTTACAAAGTCTTTCAAAACATTCACAGTATCTCCGCTTCGAAGTAAAGTGTCAGCCCTAGCAATAAAAAAATTGAAGTTAGTTAAAAATTTTACAAAGGTTTTCAAAGCATTTTTTTTAAACCCCAACCCATAAAAAGAAGGGATTTTTTAGTTTGCCGTGTCTCTGTGTATATCTGTCTGTGGCACTATAGTTCTTAAGCAGATGAACTTATTTTGAACATCATTTCTTTGTTCAAAAGGCGAAGGTGACTTGAATTAGGACTTTTATTATCAAAGCTTGTAATTAATTTGTACTTTTCACAATTTTGATAGTGAAAATTTGCACATTAAAAATGTTAGTATCAATCAAAAGCAAAGTTGCTATTTTGTTCACTTTTTTGTAAAAAGACTGGGGCAGCGATAAGTATGAATAAAATAGAGGAACTTGAACAGAATGAAAATCTACTAATTTTTATATGTTTGATACAAACAGTTATTACTATGCTGTAATAGAATTATTACATAATTTGATTAGTGTTTATTAAAAAATAAATTCTTTTAATCATTTAGTAGAAACAAAATGATTGTATTTTAATCAATCTTAATTAATCTGCAAAAAAAAAAAAAAAAAAAACCTTTGTGTAACATTTTTTAGGAAATTTTTTATTTAAAAGTTATTACATTAAACAAAGTGAAATAGCTGTTGAACATAATTCATATTACTGTATAGCTATTAATTTGATAAGAAATGATCATTTTTATCATGATAAAAAAAATTTAGAAATAAATAAATAAATGTAATAACATTAATAAATTAATTTAAAAACATTATGCACCATTAGTTAGTAGGAATGGATATCAACAGGTTAAGAAGGTAAACTTAATGGATATTATAAAACAACATCTTGCATTAAAAGAACAGCAAATAGAAAAAATAAGCTAAGTGTGCTCCATCTCTGAACCCTAATGTTGCAATTGAATAAACAATTATAAAAAGTCTTTCTGTTGATTTAAGGTGGCAGCTTTTAATCTCAGATTTGTGTGCCAAAAGTTTTTCGCGCAAAAAAGCACATTCAAAACCCACCTCTAATAAACTCATTCAAAAATTTGAAAAAAAAAAGGGAAAGAACAGAAAAATTTACAGTGTCATAATCTCAATTCAGCTTAAAGAAAAAAAGCAACTTACCAAAATCCTCGCAAAAGACATTTTTTGATGCATGTGCAGTTACATTCTAATGGTTTCAAAAGAAGCTCCAGCTCATTTTTTGAGTGATTTCTATTTATCGTTTCAACTTTGTATCTGTTTCCTTCATGAACACATTTCATAGCACTGAAATAAGTTTAAATAATACATAATAAGTCTAGTTTCAAAAGAAAGTTTTATTAACAACTAATAATGCTTTAAAAAATAAGATTGTAATGAAAAAAAAGTTTTTTTTTCATTTTTTTGTCAAGAGAAGAAAGAACGGAAAGAATGCTATATTTTTCTTTACAAATGAACTTTTCTGTCATATACTTGTCACATACATAAAGGCTTAGTTTGAAATTAAAAAAATAATTGGCTGCAACTTTAACATACACTGAAATGGAGCTAAAGACAATCTACATTGAATTGAGTATTTTTAAATATTAGGACTTGAACTTAAGCCAGCTTTGCTGCCTACCTGGTGACCAAGCCAACAGAACGTTTGGATTTATCAATGGATCTATTTTTGAAATAATGCTAAGGAAATTTTACCCTTGCACAAAAGTTTCAGAAAACTTAATTTGGAGTATGCTGGTGAGTTCATTATCTAAAGAAAAATATTACCTAATTAAAAAGCACGCAAAAGAGATTTAATGGGCTAGTAAGGGACTTTCAGATTCAAAGTATGATTCTATGCAAAGAGCTTAGCCTGATAATTAAAATCTACCTAATACCTTTGCACATAAAAAGTAAAGTAAGAAATAACATCAAATAGCACAAATTGCAGATTACTGCAGACACGTATTCCGGTGCTTCAAGGAATGCCCTTTTCAACTCAAAAGAAGTGAGCTTATGGATGAAAAGACATCCGACAAGCTCACTTCTTTTGCATTAGAAAAAGGATTCCTTGTAATGCTGAATTTGTCTCTGCAGTAACCTGCAATTTGTGTTATTTGACATTGTTATTTCTTATTTTACTAATTTAGGTGTGTTTTCCTTCCCAAATCCATCCTGCTTTTGCTTTCATAAGCTGGTACAATTCAAGGACATTTCTTTGCTTGTACAGTTGGGAGAACATCAAGTGCTTTTAGTAACCTACAATAAAATACTTTAGCTACATATTTGTGCATTAAAAAAAAAAGGATAAGGAACATTTTTGAAAATTAACAGAAATCTAAATAAAAATAATTTATTTCAATTTCTATTTAGTTCAAATTTTTGTTTTCCTAGGGGATCTTGTGCACCTACAGAGGAGCCGCAACTGATGTTCACAAGTAGAATTCTTAAACGTTAAAAAATTTACCTCATAGCACCCAAATGTGTTGAGGAAAAACTTTCCAAGCATTCTTCATTTTCATCAAACTCTATATTACTGGTCCACATTGAATCAAAATTTTCACTTTCGCACAGATTCTGATTCTCCGATGAATTCTGAATTGATGATCTTGTTTGCTGTATGTCCATTGATGGCAAAGTTAAGTTGGAAATATCTACTAATTTTTCCCCTTGAAAATGATCATGAAGACTCCAATTTAGATCGTTAATTTCCTCTACATCCTTTACTGGTGACTCTATTTCTATATTAACAGGTCCTTCTTCAACAAAAACTTCCTTATCATTAAATTCTTTTTCTTTACTACATTTATTTTCATTGATGGTTTCTAAAGGCTGAGAATCTGGAAAGACATTCACGTTGCATGATTTATTATTTGAAAAAGTTTTAGAGTCATTTGTTTTGCAAGAAAGGGAAAATGAATCGGATAAACTACCAACATCTTTATCCAAATTGAGTGAATCAGAATGAGAAACACTGGCATTTTCAGACATGTCTGAATTTGTAAATGTTTCAGACATAACATTAGATTCAGTATTAGTTCCATCACAACAATCTGGTCTTTTTTCCTCTTTTTTTTCCTGATAATTATCTCCATCATTTCTGGGATTAAACTCAAATTTTGATGAAAGATTTTTTCTTGCATCCAATTTTGAAGTGGTCTTTTCAGGAGAATTTAGCTTTTTCTGCACAAAACTAAGCAATGTTGCTTGTCTTGCTTTCTTCTTAATTTTAATTACATCTGGTGAAATGGCCTCAGCTTTTTTCCTTTTATCTTTCCCACGGACGATCTTTTTCGATGCTCTGGATCCCACAATTTGATTACAAAGGGAAAATTTAGTTGGAATACAATGAGGAGATGGAGGAATCACTTCCTCATTTTCACTGCTTGCCATCTTTTCTTCTCCATGAAAACAAGACACCTGAGACAACTCAACAAGCTTCAAAAATACTTTGAAAGTCTGAAAAAAAAAAGAGCAAAACAGTTTTTCAACCAGAAAGTCAATTAAAATAAATATTTTTTTCACTTATGCTTTTTTTCAAAACTTTTCCTAATTCATTCAAAACTTATTTTCATTACATTACTGATTATTGAAAATGAAACATATGAGGCAGTGAGAAGCAAAGGGATGTGAGTGGCAAGATTAAAAAATTGGAAATAACTAAACAGAGTTCGAGGATATATATCACAATATATATTTTGAAAATATCATGATGTTTTGATATTTTTTATGTTTATTTTTTCAACTACGGTATTTTTAATATAAAAATTATATTAATCATAGTAGTATTAGTTATTACCCAAAAGTTAAGTACTACATTTTTATGATGTATTATTACATCATTAATATAACAAAGTTATTTTATATTCCTTTTTTATATTATATTGTTAAAATTATTAGTAATGTAACACTTTTAACACTAGAATTATGGAAGGAGTCATTTTGACCCCAAGCAAACTTTTTTTGCTAACTGCTCTTCTATATTTTTACTAAATTCTTAATCCTTTCTAGATTTTTCCGAAATCATTGTGAGGTGCAATACTATATAGATTTCAAGAAAAAGTTTTTTCTTTGAGCACCAATCGGAAGGTTACACCTAGAATTACAGGAGGTGTCATTTTGAACCCTTTGAGAAAAAGGAAATGCTAATGCATTTCATCTCAGTATATTTTTGTTCTGTAAGCTATATTTGTTTTTGCCAACTAAGCAACGAACAAAAAATAATAAAAGGGTGTCTGCATAACATCACACCTGCCTGTCACCTGCTTCGTAATACTAGAAATAAACTTTCTAAATGAAAGAGAACAGTGAAAAGATATTAGGCATAGATGAATGATTGTAGGTTTTGCTAGACGGTTTGTTTTTTATTCATTTTTGATAAAATAAGTTTGTTTTATTTATGTGACTTTTTTTTTTTTTTGTTTTTTTTTTTTTTTTTTTGTTTTTTAAAGCATATTATTGTCTTGTGAAAGAGGGCTAAGGCAAGACAAAATTGTAAAAATGCTGCAAGAACTAGACGCTCTAGATCAAATGGGAGGGATAAACTCCCTGAAATTTCCTCATGCTTCTGGCCAGTATATTATATATCTTCCACAATATTTTGGACTGAACAGCTATAAATGCCTGAATTTCGTTCAGGACATGTACAAAAGGAATTATCAGCGGAAGGATTTTTTAATTACGTTTAGCAGAAGAACTCAGAGAGGAACACATACCAAGTACAAACAAACTTTTTCTAGCTGTAAGTAAATTTGTGTAAGTGCAAGATTCAGTGGAGTAAAAAAAAAAGAAAGAAATGTCAAACAAAGGAATGTAAAGTTAAAAAAAAAACTTAACTTTGTGCCACTGTAAGATATCTGTATGTCGATTTTGTGCATAGAAAATTAGAAAGATTAGCTCGTGCAAAAAATGCTACCCAGACGAATAACCTTGTTAAGTACAATTATTTGTTATTTTTACTTTCAATTTAAAAAAATACATTCATCTACTTAATTATTTGGGTTCAAAACTGTTTTCCGCAAAATTTGATAAATTATTCACTTAATTTATTGTAGATTTCTAAAATGTTCTTAATGAAACCGAAACAACGCTAGATATTTCAATCTCACTTTAAAAATATTTTTTAATCTTTCATTATATAGATTTAAAACTTCTCTATCCTCAAAAAAATAGTAATTATTATAAATTAGTTTATTTCATTGAAAAAAATATATGACATTATCCAGGAAACTACACCAATTTCTTTAGCGGAGGTCAAAATGACCCCTGCGGTATTCCTAGATATACAAAAACTGCCGTAATTCTAGTGTTAATTCATATCAAAAGTGCTGAGTTAAATAAAAAACGTTGGTCAGAAAAAAAAAAAATTCTTATGACTGTGCACCAACTAATGCATATTTTTTATTTCTGAATTATAACTAGGTAACAGAAGAAAAATAAGTGAAACAGCTAATGCTAAACTAACTCCATTAAAATTGATAAAAATGTTAATGAAATATTAGATAAAAAAACGAAAGAATCCTTAATTTTAATTCTACATATTGTAATAAGAATATATATATATAAAAAATGAAGAGTTATATGAGGATGCATTTACTATTTTGAACACTTGAGTTTGTGCTGACTAAAAATATCGGACATATATCAAAATATCGGACATATATCAAAATATCCGATATATATCAAAATATCAGATATTTTCTATATTTTTTAAAATGTCACAATATTTTCGAACCCTGTTACCAGTACAAATGGTAGGCGAACCTCCCCTCTGTAAAGAGGGGCAAGAGATAGTACTAGTAGCCCTGGTAGGTGCTGCTATACAGCATGATTTAGAAAATCGTTTCGATGAAACCCTACCTAGGACCTTATCTTTAAACATGTTTTACTCAAAACATGAAAATGTTGACATATCCCTTTGCTTCTCACCACCTCATATAGCAACAGCACATGATCAAATCATTTCATAATAATCAATTAATTGTGACTAATTGAACTGATTATCAATGAACCATGCTAATTAGTGAAAAATGACCCCCCCCCCCCCCCACCCAACCCTCCCCAATTCTCATTTCCAAACAATTATTCAACATAAGAAAGGAATCTAATAAGATAATTAATAAGATATTAAAAAAGTGATATCTGACCCTACAAAATTAATATCAGAAATAAACATAACAATACCCTAGTATATTTTTACTCATACGTCTAATTCATAGTACAGTAGAACCTAAATTAACTGAACTGATAATTAGGAAATTATACAAGCAGTTTGTCATTCATCCCATGTTGGTGATGTTGAGAATTAGGATCAGGATTCTGAGGATTCAGAGTATAAGTTACACACAGGTGTGTAACTTATAGTCAGCTCTAACAACTCCTCTGAAACATTAAGAGCAGAAAAGAGATATTATGACAAAAGAATTTTTTTTTTTTTTTTTTTTTGTTGTTGCTTAAAAACTGGAGTGATTGTGCAACTATTGACAAAAATTTGGGTCTTTTACAAAGAAAGGCAACAGACTTTTTGAAAATAATGTAAATTTAATAAAATGAAGTTTTTTCAATTTGAAAAGAAAAGTATTTTTTGGAAATTTGTTTTTTTAAATGCATTTTTCAATATTTATCTTGGCATTGTTAACAAATTAAATTGATTTTAAAACTTACTACAAGTTATTATTCTGTTTTAGTTTTTTAACTGTAAAACATTATTTTATATATGTTCATTTTCATCTTTTAAAAATATTTCATTCTAAGGTGCAAAGTTGACACTTCTTTTACTCAAGGAAAACATTTTGAACTGTTTTTTAATCATAATTTGATTCATACTATTGTGGAAGATATACCAATAAAGAATTGGGAAAACCTCATTTCTAGAGGCCTCCTAGATCACAAACTACCCTGAGCAGATTAGTGTGGCAGCTTTTAGGGCATGATCATCCTGCCACCCACAAGGACGGATACATGGGAGGAGCAGTGGTGGATGATTGCCCCCTCCTTGAGCGAGATACAAAAACTTCTTTCAGGTATATTTTCGCTTTGAAGTTCCAAAAACGGCACTTTTACATAACCTTAGCTGGTGTTAGGAGAAAGAGGAGCTCTTCCCCTAAAATTCTTTTGGAATTGAAGTCTTGAAAACATAGTCATAGCCCATCTCTTATTAACCTGAGGATAGGAACTTGAACTTTCTACAGGATTTTCCTGGAAATTGAAATTCCAAAACTTCAATTTTAGACGATCTTAGATGATATTAAAGATAGGTTCAAGGTAGGGTTTCCAATCCCGCGCAGAATTCAGACCCGCGGGATTTCAGGATTGTAAGGAGTAGGGAGGCACCGGATAGTGATTTTGCCGGATACCGGATATCCGATGCCCCCTTACCTGCTGGATTCGGATATCCGGCATTTCGATTGCATTGCATGTTCGCATATTTTTCTACAATGCCGTTTGAAAACAATAAATCAAACTTGTTCCACATATCGTTTCTTTAAAAACATGTTAAGTACATTCAAATGTACTTTTTTATAGCCTCTATATTTTAATTTAGGAATTGTGCTATCGATAAAATGAAACATTAAAATATTGTTTTATTTCGACAGATTTTTTCGAAAGAGACAAACTTTCGGCAAAAATTAATTCTGTATGTAATGTACACATGGTTTAAACTTTTAATTATTCATAGTTGAAATCTTAAAGGTCGTATAATGAGTTGTATTTGTTATTAGATTTGCATGACGCGTAGAAATTTTTTTAAACTTCATCGTAAAGTAATACATTTTCTTGTTTCCAATTTAGAAATAACAAAAAATAAAACTCTGCTTTGAAATCATACTTTTTTTTACAGATAATACACGTGTAAAATTTTTCTAACATACAAGTTAAAAAAGAAAATATTAAAACAAGGTCAGTTTGACTCAACTTAAATAATCAACTTAAAATTTTACTTTAATTCCAGTAATAAAGGTACATTTTCTCTAAAGATGCAAATTAGCATCTTAAATACAGGGGTGCCCCCCCCCTAAGGGAAAGGGCCCATCCCCTAAAAACCATAAATACCCTCCCATATTGGTTTTTTGATGGTTCTTCATCCTTTTAGTATCACTGAAAATGGAAGTTTCCACACCGTACTACTCTAAACATTGCTTTGTTTCAGTGCAACTATTCCGCATTTTTCATTAGTTTCTTTCATTCTTCGTTTTAATGCTCATGAAATATAATGGCACCAAAGCGTGCATTGTTAAATTATTAATACACTGTAACTATATTATTGTTTTATTTACATGTCTCTCTCCCATTGACCATTAATTTTGTACATCGTAACAGAGTTTTATGTTGAATAATATACAGCTTTTTTTATGCAAGAAACGGTAATATATAGTTAAGAAATGGTTCAAAATAGTGTGAGAGGTGTTTACAAATGCTTAAAATCTTTTAGTGTATTTCTAAAAATCCGAATTCAAACCTTTTTTTACTACGCTAAATTTCAACTTACGTGAGAGGAGTAGTGGAATGCATTCCTCCCGCAAGTCGGAACTTGACTGTATTTTAATTTTCAACACGGCCCCTCCTCCAACTTCAAGCGCTTTGACATGAACCATTTCAAGGTCGACTTTTCACCTCAGCGTGTTAAAGCAGAGAGAGTGAGAGAGAAATTATTGGCAACATACCGTCAGTAGATTCGCGAAGGAGAGGGGGGGGACCACGCGGGGGAATGCCAGAAGCTAGGTTTGAAGAGGAATGGTTGTTTTTGAAGCAGCAATTAAAAGAGAAAGCATCATTGAAAAGTTTATGAAACAGTGAAAGCTTTAACTGGAATTTTTGCAAAAGTAAATTCAAAATTAAACCCTCATTTCGTACCGGATAACCCCACATCAACCCTGGATATCTCTCACATTTTTACCGGATAACTGCCCGGATATCCTGCAAAAAACTGTCGGATATCCGGATCTGGAGTGGCAATCAGATACCTCATAGTTCCGGATAGTTAAAAAATCAGCCGGATACCAGATAGTTACCGGATATCTGGTGCATCCCTAGTAAGGAGCCAATACCGAGGGATCCCGAGGGATTGACTTTTTATTCTTCTAAAAATTAAATTTTTTTGTCAAATAAAAAAAGTTATGCTTATTAGGAAGGACTGCTTTTATTACTTCAATTAATAGTCTTCTTAAATTTTGTACAGCAATTGTAAAGCACTACGAAGTCAGATCCTAATTAGCAATTATCGTTTGGTAAGCAAAAATGTGCCGCTCGTATGGGATAGTAAAGGATTTTTTCTCTAAAAATAATGCACTTGATGAAAACACGTGCTGTGGCTCCACTGCAATTGATTTTACCAAAATTAAATAATTGTGGACTTATAAAGATCCGATTTAGGACGTTTAGAAAAAGATCATGCTGGCTCAAGAACTGCAATTTCGGGACAAAAACGATACCTCTTGGATGTGTGTTTTGCTGTATCCAATTTAGCTTGCACTGATAATTTTCCTTGTTGCTTTATTAACGTTGGTCATTGTATCAGTGAATTGCAGCAAGGGGTGAATGCTGCTTGATTTCACCAAGTCGTAGTCTCAGTAAAAGTGTTTGAATAATTTCGCTAATTTTAGCTCTGACTTTAAAGAGCAATTCAAAAACATGAGCAGCTTAACTTAATGCACTGTCATGCGAGTCATACTGTGTTTCATACAACTTTCGGTTGCACTTTTTAAAGTCTTGCCGAATATATAAAGTCAGATTTTTCATTGTTTTCTTCTTTAGAGTGCACTTTTTGTAGCTTAAACATTTTGAGTGCACTACTAAAGCTTACAGAAGTGCTCCAACATTGCATTCAGGCTATTTCAGCTGGTTTTGGAATATGTAACACACTTTCTGTATTTTTTGTAAAGCGTAATTTTCTGGATTTTAAATTTTAGTGATGATTTTTGAAAAGGCTTATAAGTTTTACGCATTTTCTCAATTCCTGAACGTATGAAAACTGAAACCTTGAATGAGAAAACCAATTTATTCTCGGAAAAATATACTCTATTTTTATTGTGTTCTTAAATGATAAATCCATCGTTGGTCATAAGGGGCACAGTTTTTCTTGCTCATCGTGCAGATATACGAGGAAGAAGATTCTAATTTAAGATGATGCTTGTGAAAATGGTCGTTTTATGAGCAGCAAAAGCTGGAAAATGCTTAAATGGAAAAAAAAGTTGCTGGATTGGGATTCCTGCGGGATTGAGAGCAAACTCTCCCTAAATAGTCTGCAGGATTCCACGGTACTCAGGATCGGGATTTTAAACCCTAGTTTAAGGGATATCCTGGATATTTTTTTCGAAAGAAACACATAACTATAGGACACCTTTGATTACGTAAAGGTAAGCAATGGGGTTCAGCACACTCCTTCGAAAATTTTTAGAAATCGAATTTGAAAATAGTAAAAGTAAAAAAATCGCACCCTCCTTGAGCATTTTCTGGATTTGCCCTTGTCCACACCCTCCCTCGCATCAATGTCCTGCCATCACCAGAGTACCAACCAGACCCTGAAAGCTTGCTCTGCTCTGGACCACAGTGGCGGATTGGTTGAAAAAATCGGCCCTGGCATTAGGAGGTGTAGCGGCCCCATAGCTCTGATAGATATTAAATTTTACCTAACGATTGGGATATCACCTTAATATGACGAATTATTTTTAACAACTAAATATGTTTTATTTCAGCCAAATTTAACAGATATGAGCACTTCTGCGTTTTAATGGTGAACAATTGATACAGTATTAGCTAAACCTTATTTTGGAGAGAGTGTGATTGTAATTGTCTATTTAAGTATTTTTATAATGCCCGGAACTTGATTGAATATTTCCTCAATGATATCACTGATTGGCTAGTATGTCCTTTTCTGCAGTCATAACAATTAACTTAATTGCCCTGTTATATGAAACTGATCTAGCGATGTTCATGAGTGAAAGACTAGGGCCGTCTTAGAACGTGATGGGTCCCTCCACACAAACATACATTACTGGGTCCTGTCATAAACATTCCCTTTCTGTACTGCCATATCCTGACGACCCCCAGACTCGATGCGAGGTCAAAAACCTGGTGGGTGGGGTTGGGTACGAGTTTGGCTGCCCCTTAATATTTTTTTCAAACGCATGTATCAATGCAAAGAGAGAGAGAGAGAGAGGACTTAGCTTTCTCGCTTCTGGGAGTCATTAAAGTATTAGCAATATAAACCTAATGGAAAGATTAACATTGTGTCTGAAATAAGGGGGTCCGGGGGAGATTTTTCGCTCCCCCGGAAATTTTTTGAAATTGTAGTCTTAAAAACTCAATTTCAGACAATATTTGGTGATGTTAGGGGATCGTAGGTTCAGGGTTTCTCCTGCTGCAATTTTTCAGAAGTGGAAATCCAAAAACAGAATTTTAAATTATCTTCGAGTATATGGTAAGAAGAGCGAATCCGGGGGGCGGCTCTGAAATTTTAAAAAATATATTAGTTCTGAAAACGCAGTTTTAGAAGATCTTTGGTGATTTTAAGTCGAGATAGATATCAAGGCCATAAGCCAGAAAAATTTCAAATTGAAGTCTTAAAAGCCTTTTTTGGTAAAGACTAGGACACCGGCAGTTACTCGAAAATTAAATTCCAAAAACGAAATTATTGCTGACTTTCAGTGATGTTAGAACAAGGATTTTTCAGGAGGCTCACCCCGGAAAATTTTCGAAATTGAAGCACTAAAAACGAGATTTAAAACGTTCTTCATTGATGATGTCGAGAAAGAGGAGGGGACGGGGCACTTTCCCAGACAATTTTTGATACTGTCAATTTAAAAATACAGTTTTAGACCATCTTTGGGAATATTAAAAAAACAATGAGAGAAGTTTGAGTACTTTCCTTCAGAAAATTTTCGAAACTGGATGCTCCTCAATGGTATTTTAAGATTGCATATTTTTAAATAATTTTACGGGAAAAATATTTTGTCACTTTCATTCCAATTGTTATAAACAGGGTCGCCGAGAGCAAAAGCGAATCCGGGAAAAAAATGACTACTTGTCTAAAGCAATGTTCCTTTGTTTTTAATGCTAAATTGTATGCAATGTCGGATGGTTTGGCAATGGGAAACTCACTTAGCCCCATCCTTAGTGATATTTACATGCATTACTTTGAGCTCAAGTTGTTTCAGAAACTACAGTTTCAATTCTATGTTCGCTATGTTGATGACTTTTGTTCTTATGAATCACGATCAACTAAGCATTGATGATGCTTTATCTATTTTAAATTCCATTGATCCTCATATTCAATTCTCTTGTGAAAAAGAACAGAATAATTGCCTTCCATTTCTGGATGTTCTCGTTTCTCGAACTGAGTCCGGTTTTGAAACTACAGTTTATCGCAAACCTTTTGCTGTTTCATTACCCCCACATAGATTATCGTCTCACCCTCCTAATCAAAAATATTCAGCTTTCAACACATTTGTTTATCGTGCAATGAATATTTGTTCTTCACCTGATCTTCTTAATGCGGAACTCAACTATTTAAGAGCTGTGGCTGTTGATAGAGACTATCCACCCACCTTAGTTGATTCCATTTATAAAAAACTTTGCAAAAAATCTCAAAATATTGCTCCTAATAGAACTTTTAACACTAAGAATTTAGTTGTTCTGCCTTTCTTCCCTGGTATTAGTTTTCAGGTTGCTAAGATTCTGAAGCGATTCCAATTCCAAGTGGTATTTTCTCCTATTAATAAACTTTCTTTCTCTTCTCTTAAAGATCCTATTCATCCTCTTAATTGTTGTGGGATCTATAAAATTGTTTGCAATTGCGGACTCGGATACATCGGACAGACCAGCCGTTCTTTGAAATTTCGGTTAAAAGAACATCAAAACTATGTGAGGAAACAACAGCTGAATAAATCCAGTATTGCCCAACACTGTTGGGAATCAAATCATTCTTTTGATTTTAACTCTTATCAAATTATCCAAAAATGCCCCAATTTGTTGGATCTTGATTTTTGGGAATCTTTCCACATCCTGAGGAACCGTTCTAATTTAGTCAATGATCTTACTGCAATTCCCTATTTTTCTTCTGTGTGGACTCCTTTGTTAAAATTGGTTTAGTTCTTATATTATTTTTTATGTAAACGTCGTACATTTCTTACTTTTATTTTTTTCATTTTTTGCTTTCTTATTTCGTTTTGTGATTAACTAATTCCAATATGTTTATCCTTCACTTTGTTCTTAAATGCATTTCTCCATTTGATACATTGCTTTCATACATAGTTTTTCCCGCTGGTAAATTTATTGCTAATTTATTCAGAGTGGTTTCATTTTTGGACTTTTTGCATTGTTTATGGGTTTTCTTGGAAAATTTATTACTTAACGGTTTTTTTCCTGATGGAATTATATAATAAATTTTGCCTCCAGGTGTCATTTTATCTTTTTTGTTTTGTTTAATTTCTAGTTTTTGATATTTACACTATCTCCTGTTCCACCGTGTTGCTTTTCTCGGATGACTTTTCTTCCAGAAGCTCACATTTCTTTGCATTGAAAAAGGTGTTCCTTGTAACACCGAAACACGTGTCTGCAATATTGTGCAATATTTATGCTTTCTGACGTTGGATTACTGATTTTTTGAAAGGTCAATTTGTTCATAAGTTTCCTTCTACACCTTTCACCATTAGGATATTTTACCCTCTGCAAATCAGTTCAATACCAAGCCAGGCCCCTATTCTCCAACTAAACTGACATGACCTCACGTCGGCCCTTGTTGTAAGTTACATTTTATAGCAGTTGTAAATTGTCATTTATAAATAAAAGAGTCAGAGACCAAAAGTATTTTAACTTTTTACGACCCCTAAGGTTTCCCTGTTTCTTTTTTTTTAATTTATTCATTTATTTTTTATTCCACTACAAAAAATATATTGGCAGCAGTAGAGCCCGACTAACTAAAAGTGAGGCCCTAGGCCCACATTAATTTGGGGGCCCCCTGAAGACTATGCAGTGTTTGATTTACATTTTTAAAGCACGAATGTACTTTTGGAGGCCTCTTTGTCTAATCACACAACTATGTATAAATCACTTATATGCATTTATGAATCCCCTTTGGGCCCCCTCATAATCGTGAGCAAATCAATTCGTTACTGGCAGAATGATTAAAAATTCTCCTTTAAAGAAGTTTTTTTCCCAATTAATAAGTCATAATTTTTTATTTTTTAAAAAATACATGTATTTTTCATATCTGCTATGCATAATTCTTTAAAAAATGTGGGACCCTCTTAGGAACATGGGGACCTAGGCCTAGACCTAGTCAGCCTGTGTGGTAATCAGGCCCTGGGCTGCCCCATTTCATAAATCCCCCCCCCCCCACCCGCAAGCTTTAGCCCATGCGTAAAGAGGAGCTGAGGCTGTGTTTTGCGAATTTGCGCTATTCTAAACACATGCGTGCAAAATTTACATTTTGCTGTTAGTAGACAGGCCCGAAAGACTTTGCTGTTAGTTCATCGGCCCCAAGCATGACCGGCCCACCGGGCAATTGCCCGGTTGCCCGCCGGCTGTATCCGCCACTGCTGGACCATAATAAAAATCTCCAAAACACCCTTTTCAGGGAAGCCCATATTTACTGGTCAGTGCACCACCTAGTGGTTGAACAGCCAACAGGGGGGGGGGGGGCTAAGAAAAAGATTTTGATGATAATAACGAACAAAATTAAAGAGTAGAAAAGTTTCCATTCTTGTAACATTTCCTTAAATGTATTCTACTGACTGTCAAAAAATGCAGAGATCAAATAAGGAAAGTGTAATGTTGAATTTTATAAATTTTCAACATTGGTATCAGCAAGAGTCTATTATATAGTTAAGAAATGATTTGTTTTAAACTCAATGTTTCCAGTAATAACTGTTTATTTAAATTATCATTTAAAAAATACATTCAATAGTGTATTATACATAATAAACTTAAGTGTTGCTTTCTATTCCTGCCTGAAACTGGAGAAACTTTACTTGTTCATTTCTTATTTCTGCATTTCCAATGAATACAAATCAAGAAGAGACCGAGGGGACATGATTCAGTTGTTTAAATTTATTAAAATGAAAGATGTTACGGGGCTGAAGTTTAGCACTGAAAACAGGACAAGGGGTCATTGTTTTAAGCTATTTATATCTCAGGCTAACATGGATATTAGGAAAAATTATTATTTTAGCAGGGTAGTGGAACCTTGGAACAGATTACCAGAAGAGGTGATAATGAGCAAGGGAGGAGATAGTTTTAAGAGGGCCATTGATCTTCACTGGGGATTGTAAATTGACTACGGGGTCTTTCCACGTCAGTTCAACCACACCCCAACACCCACCATCTCAGATTCCAATGAAACTTTGTATACTTCTACTTTTCATAGTCCTAAGTAACCTCCTAAAGTATTGCTTCTCTATTAAAAATAGTTTTTATTTTTTGGCCCTTCAAAGTTTTGCGATTTTGCGTTAGTTGTCATTTACAGTTCTCTGAGAATGAACAGCAGCTGTTTGCAAGAAAAATTATTTCACAATAAATAAAGATAAAAAAAATTGGAAATTTTTAATATTAAATATTAAGATTTCAAGTATTTCAGAAAAAAATATGTCAAAAAACTAAATTTCTATTCAGCAATTAAAAAAAATTAACAGACTGAAAATTTTAAAAATTTTTCAATAAAAAAATGATAGTCAAAATTTTAAAATTTTGGCATGAGGGTATAAATTAAAATAATTTATATATTTTTTTTAATGATCATTAACATGTGTGCTAACATATAAAATGAAAATCTTTGGGGGACTTTGAGGGGTTCTGCCCCCCTGCCCCTTATTTCGATTAATGAAAAAAAGTTGATCACAATATTAAATAATTGCATTAAAGAAAATTTAAATATTGAAATACATTGGTGTTTGAACTTAAATGTAAACATTTAAATACTCAAGATTTTTTTAAATTGTAAATAATTAATTAAACTAATTAATAATAAACAGTAAAAATAAGATATCGCAAAATTCGAAATTTTCCTACAACAATTTATGCATTCTAAAAATTATTGTTAAACTTAGGGCAACATAGAAATTAAAACTTTTTATCTAATTCTAATTTATAATTAGGCAGTTTATGCAAAGTATTAAAAATCCTATAAATACCAGCTCAGAGCTTTTAACTTGATTCATTAATCGAATGCAATATCAAACTGAAGCTTGGATTTGGTTTAACATAGCAATTTATTGGGTATGAGTTTAAAATGGTTACCATTGCCCAAAATGTTTATAATTAAGGCTTTGCAACAATCTCATTTGACCCTAAAAGTGTGTTTTGTTATCTTGAGTGTTTCTATGATCATAAATGGATCCTAATACCTGGCATTTGTACAAATGACAGGTAGTGACTGTGAGATTGGTAACTACTTTTTATTTAAAATACACTTTCTTTTTCTTGACCCCTCTTTCAACTGCTGCATTAGTTTTATCAAGGGCAGTATGTTCTTTTAAGCCACTTTTTATTTTCTACAAATGATTTATAAACATTATGTATAATTCCAGTTTAAATACAGTGAAACTTCAGTAACTGGACGCACTGATAATCCAGGTAACTCGACATTTATTTTTCTTAGGGTCTGCCCAATGCTAACTTCAATTGTTGAAAAGCTTTCTAGCTTGACACACATTTTGCTAGAACTGCTATACGTCAACATCTAATTGTTATTCTAGTTCAATTCATTCTTTCATATTAACCCTTTCTCAAAATTTTAGAAAAGTTCTTTCTGAGAAATCTATCTTTTATCCAGGGGAGTCAGAAACCACTCTGTGCTGTTAGTGCAATTCTGATAGGGTAGGATAAAATGTACTCCATGGGAGGCATGTAGAGAAAGAAGGCACCATTACTCGTTTTCTAAACAAGTGTGAGCAGGACTTGTTTTTTTAGCAGACCTGACTAACAAGAAGCTTTTATCTCTTTTTAACAATTATGTATTTATTCCTCACAAGATATTCAAATCTATTATTGTTTTTAAAAAGAAAGAAAACAAAAATAATAGAAAATTCATTTACTGGAATTAATTTTCATAATGTGAATGTTAAGCATTAATAAGCATAAGTGATACAAAATTTTGGAACCCCAGTAAGTTGAGGAAAAGTTGCAAGTTATGTCATTAAGCTGGGGGGGGGGGGGGGGAATCTGGACAAAAAAAAAATTCCATGCAAATAATAATTTGTTTTCCAATTGTCATTAAAGAATATAAAAATCCATTGAATACGAGAGGTGCATAAATACTAATTTATTTCTTCATTTGCTTTGAGGGGAGGGGGAAAGATAATTTACTTTATTTAGTCATATTATTACTAAACAATCAGGCCATTAATTTTTAAGGGATGTTAAATGTAATTTCAAGAAATTAAAAGGTTGAATTTGTCATTGTACAGCAGTAAAACTATAATGGAAAAGCAGTTCCACGATAGCAATTTTTCTCAAACGTAAGGGGGGGGGGGGGGAGGGTGGATCCTGAAAGTACTAGTAACTGCATGATTATGAATTGGTGTTAAGACTTTACTTTTGTTTTAACTTGTCTGGACTTAAATGTAGTAATCCGTATGCAGATATTGTTGTCTGCAACTTTTGAATTTTATGATATCTTATTTTCAGAATGTCTATATTTAATATAATAATTGTAATAATTTTTAACTATTTCAAATAAAAAAATAGCTTTAATATTAAATTTATACGTTTGAGTTCAATATTTAACACACTTTATATTTAAATTTTTTAAATAATTGCTGGGAACTCTTGTTTCAAAGACATGGAAAAACTTTTCTCTATGATGCTTTCGTTGTTTCTAGGGGGGAGGGGACAGAATCCCTAAAAGACCCATAACTTTTTTCATAGGAAAAGTTAAAGCACATACTCATGATCATTTTTTCTTTAAATCATGATTTTTAAAACTGACCCGGATGTTAAAAATTTAGAATTTCAACACTGGTTTTTTTGACCAAAAAAAATCAAAATGTTTAACTTTCTGATTTTTAAAAAATTGTTTGTATAAACTAAGATTATTATAATATTTTTTATAAAAATATTCAAAGTCTTAACATTTTTTATGAAAATTTTCAAGAAGGTAATATCATTAGTTGCTGAGAAACATTTTTTCCCCCATTAACAACAGCTCAGTTAGTGTCTTTGAAAATGACAAAAAAATGCTAAATCGGAAAATTTCAAAAGTCTATAAATTAAAATACATTGAGATTGAAACAAAAGAAACTAAGGGGTTGCTTTTAACCACAAAATAACGAAGTATACCAAGTTTCATCAAAATCTAGATGGTAGGTGTTGAAATCTCATTTTTGAGGTTGATTTGACAAATTTTGAACTATTTCAAATAAAATAGAAGCTTAAGTATTTTTTTTTTAATATTTGAGTTCCATATTCAACACATTATATTTGAATTTTTGTCATAATTGTTGACAATTCTGTTTTTAAGAATATGGAAGAGATTGTATGATGTTTTATGCTTTTTTTCCAAAATGGGGGGCGGGGGCAGAATCCCTTAAAGTCCCCTAATGTTTTTCATTGGATAAGTTAGAGTACATATTCATGATCATTTTTTTAAAAAAAATCATGATTTTTAAAGCTGACCCTTTTGTTGAAATTCAGTTTTTTGCCAACATCTTTTTTTGAAAAAAAAATTCAAAATTTTCAATTTTCTAATTTTTTAAAAAAAATTTGTGCAAACTAAGATTATTGAAATATTTTTTATCAACATGTTCAAAGTCTTTCTATTTTGTGTAAAAATTTTCAAAAAGATTATAGCATTAGTTACCAAGAAATAATTTTTTTCGTAAACAACATCTCAGTTTGAGTGTCTCGAAAATGACAAAAAATGTAAAATCGCCAAATTTCAAAAGGCTGTAAAATAAAAATGCATTGATATTGAAAGAAAAAAAATTAGGGGGTTGCTTGTAACCATAAAGGAATGAAATATACCAAGTTTGATCAAATTCCGAGACGGTGGGTGTTAAAATCCCATTTTTGTGGCTGATTTGACCTGAAACGACCCTACGACCAGTCTAGCTGAGCCCAGAGCCTGTTGCTGGTCGTCACTTTCGTATTCGTATTTGTATAATTATGTTTATTCAAGGCAGAATCTGAATTATTAGGCACAGCATAGCATTTACATTCAAAAGTGGGGACAAATAATCCTTCTGCACCCATATTCGAGGAAGACTCCGATAATTGACCCTTGGCAATATTTTCACCTGTCACCAAATATTTAGAAGTTAAAGATCATGCACAAGATGTCCTTTGGGATTTGCCAGTGTACTCAAAATAACAACGCAAAATCTCAAATATCGAAATAATCGTTTAAAATATTATTTGTTTTAAAAAAAGAAAATTCACTCTGAGCATATTGCACAGACATGTTGACTTGAATTCATAACAGCGCAGAATAAGAGTAAAAATATTTTTTTCTTCATTGTAAGACGTAGATTTTACCTTCTCATCGCTGATTCATATTTTCCGATCCGATGTAAAATGTAAACAACCACAATCTTGAATTTTCCCGTTTATCTTTGCCCGCGCACAAGGTGCGCGCATTTACAGAAGAAGGTGCCATTCTTTGCGAGCGGAAACATTGATCGAAATATCTGATTTATAGAGGGGAAGTGTCTGCTACTCCTCGATTTTTCTAGCAACCTTTGTAGTAACTTGGCGTGGTTTCAGACGTCCTCGATATTTGGCGATCACGTTCGCGTTGTTTATTCCAGCGAGAAACAACTGCGCCTCGTGCTTTTTCGGCATACTTTCCTATATGGATAGTATTTTAATGATCTAATTATTGTAATTATAGAGGAATGACTATTGAAGTAGGGGCGAAGTTTTCCTCATTTGAAAGCTTACAAGACAAATTACGGAAGAAGAGAATTTTGTGCATTTTGATGTGCAAGATTCGGCTAAACTGACGAGTGATGTTCATATTCGACACATTAAAAACATGGAAATGTCGAATTGGTGTATTACAAATTAAAATACACCAATGTTTTTGGCGGACGAGAGTGCCAAAAAAAGGAAAGAAAACAAAAATGAAAGGAAATCTATAAGTGAGTATAAGTTTTGTGTGTTGACCAGTACACCGAACTGACATATAAGAAATATAATCTAATTTTCTTACAAGTTGCTTCCTCTTTAAAAAATAATACTACGTTGCATGTATTAGCTGTTTTATAAGGTTATAAATAAATACACTGCTCAAAATGTGTCGCAATTCATTAATGACTCTAAGTTTGCCGATGATTGGTTTTATGAACCGTATTTAGTCACCAAAGAAGATATCTATTGTTTTTGAGACCTCGATTTGGTGTATTTTTCATCAACATTAATGTAGCTTTCTGTTTGATAATACATTTATTGCATTGACTGACATTTTTTATACTAAGAGCTCCTACAGCTCAACACGCAATTAAAATAGCAATAGATAATTATTTTATACTTAATGCCAAATTGCTTCATGTAATATCTTTTCAATAGTGTTTTACAGCTCTTTTACTGTGTGTTATTCTTGTTGCACTGTAATGTTTGTATTATATTCCTGGCTTCTTTTTTCTTTTCATGGCAATGCATTACTGGGCCAGTATTTGTGAGGCTACTTTAAACTAAATATGGACAGCATCTTGTCGAGTAGATGTAAATAACAGCTAAATCGTTAGTGATTTTGACCTGGAGTTTATGGCAACTATGACGTTAGGCGACTGCAATGGTTTGACGCGCATGAACGAACGAAAAGTACCCAAGGATAATTTGGTAAGGCAAATTTTAATAATTAAGTTTAATTTATGTTTCACAAAAGAACTAGATAAGTGCCCAAAAAAAAACAGTATTGAAAACTTCAATTCTTAAAGAATCAAAATATTTATTTAAAAATTGATGCACCTAGTTAATCTATTACAAAATTGTTTCGCTCGACCTTGCATGTCGATAATATGATTTGATGCGGGTAAAATGTTACAATGTATTTAATATTTCGCTATTGAGGTGTAAATGATGTTTGATGCACTTCTGAATCCATTGGGACACCTGGAATCCTATTTTCTCAAGTATTAACCTTGAAGTGGCTACTGCTGAAGCACTGATCACAACTGGTGTGTTTATCTTATATGTCTGTGAGCACTCCAGGTTAAAATGCATTGTGTGCAAAGCATTTCCCCGCTTGATATTTGGTATTCTTGATTTTTTTTCTATGCACAGAAGGCAGAAATTCATATTAATTTATTATAATTGTTCTCCTTTTGGATGCTATTGTATATTGTTCATCTGAGTAAGTAGAAACATGGTGTAATAGACAACAGAAATATAATAATTTGTTTATGAAAACAGTGAAAAGTCATGCATTGCGTACTATTCCATTGTGATGCATTGTAAAATTGTTGCATTTAAGATTTAAATTAAGTTGTTTTTTCCCCACATAGTTGAAGAAGTATTTTGGGCGTGCAGCTTCAGAAACTGAATTCCTTACTGAATGGTACATGGTAGAGAGATTTGGCTTCATTTACTGTCAGTCATTTCCTCTGCTTGTACTTTTCAGTTTAGCCTGAACCTGAAGAGTAACAACTGAATCAACAGAAGTATGGATCTGTATGATGTTTCAAGGGTTTTCATCTGTAAGAGGTAATCAAGTAGAAAATCATACAACTTTAGTTGTATGTAGTATTTTTAAAGTAGATAAATTAGTATTTTTACTTATTATCTTAGTAGTATTTTTAAAAGTTGATAAATGACACAAGCCTACATGAACTTTTTCCCATGTATTCTAACTTGTGATTGTTTATTGATTTGTGTTCAAAAAAAGTTAAGCAGAGTAAGCTATTAAAAACAGCTTGTTAACCTATTAAAACTATTAAATAAATGATTTAATTAGAAATAGATGAGAAATATAATACAGTTGACTCTATCTAACGACTTTCAGGGGACCACAAAAAAATCGTACTTAAATAGAATGCTTCTAAAACTGCAGTGGAGTATCTGGGACTATGAAAAGTCATTCAATAGAATGTCGTTAAACAGAACCAACTGCAATTTGATATTTGAAAAAGGAGAAAAAACAATGCATTGTGTATTATTCCAGTATGATTATGATGCATGGCAATATTTGTGCATTTAAGTTTTAAATTAAGTTGTTTTTTCCCCCTCAGTCCAAGAAGTATTTCGCATGTGCAGATGCAAAAACTGAAAATTCCTGACTAAATGGCACATAGTAGAGAGATTTGGCTTCATTTGCTGTCATTTCCTCTGCTTATGCTTTTTAATTTAGTCGGAGCCTGAAGAGTAATAACTGATTCAACAGAAGTATGAATGTGTGTGATATTTCATGAGTTTTAATCTGTAATAAGTAATCAAGGAGGAAATTATTCAACTTTAAAATCATCAAATAACAAGTGTACATGAATTTTTTTCTTATGTTCTAACTTTTTATTATTCATTGATTTGTGTTATGCAGTTGACTCTAATTCTAATATTTTTTTATCTCATAGATTTCATTGGGTCCCTAACTCTTGAGAAGGGCTGTGGTTGCTTCCCGTAACTCAAAGGTTACAGCCGGTTTTTTCAGGACTTTGCGTACAGTGATTGAGAGTTAACTGTACTATGTAGTATTTTGTCTACACATCTGAGGAGCAAAAGCTAACTGTGTTAGCTTTTGCTAACTGAGCTGTTTAGCGAAAGATAACAGCTCAGGCTCATTGATCTCTTGAATTTACAGTGATTGGCATAGCTAACCTAAATTAATTTTTACTGTGTATTTGTT
Organism: Uloborus diversus; assembly: GCF_026930045.1. Taxonomy (NCBI): domain Eukaryota; kingdom Metazoa; phylum Arthropoda; class Arachnida; order Araneae; family Uloboridae; genus Uloborus; species Uloborus diversus. Next base: position 127,046,722 of record NC_072734.1, on the reverse strand, counting down.
AAGTAATTTTTATACCTTCTGACACCTCTTTACACACCCCTGATGAAAAAGTGTTACGCAATTTTACTCCATATAGAGATGTTTGGAGCTTCTTTAGATCACCTATTTCTTTCATGTCTTAATATCTCTTACCCCATCTTTGTTAATAGCACCCATAATTTTTGTAAAATAGTTTAAATGAAAATTCAGAAAGTAAATTTTTAAGCTCAATGGAAGACTAAGTAGGAGCATATTCTTGAAGATTTAAAGCTTGGATCCTCCTTTTTCTAGATATTTGCCTAGAAGCTTGTTAAGACATCTTTAAAGGCATCCTACATAGAACATTGAAGGAACAGTGTGAAGCAGGATAATGGTAGAACTAACGAGACATTGGGGCAAAATATTGAAATTATTCTGCGTAATTTGTCTGCTTGTCATCAAAAAAGGGTGGAAGTATCTGAAGACATAACATTCCTCATAACAATTCATTTAAGAGGAATTGGTTAATTTTTAAAAGGTTTTTACCATATTGTTTGGAGGCTTGCTCCATTTCCCTTGATCAAATCCAATTTGTTAAACAGATATATTTCTGTTTCATTCATGAAGAAATAAAGATTTGATCATTTGAATTGGTACCTACTATGCGTATATTTTTGGAAGCTATAAATAAAGTTCTTGTATCAAATCTCTGTGTCTGTATATTTAATGTTTTCTACCAGATTGTTATAAATTTTCTGCAACCTCTCAAATTAGCTACGATATTTTTTAACAGCTACATCTAGCCATTTCATATAAATCTTAGAAGTGTGGTGGAAGAAAAAAACATTTTAATCATTTGGTTGCTAATATTGCAAATAAGTGTTGGTTCAGTTATGTTAGGACAAATGATGAGTAAAAGAAATTGTCTCAGACATGCACTGCTCATGGATCCTTCAAGTGTGCATATTAGAGAGGATATGCCTTTCTTTTTCAAATTAATACATGATTTATAATTATTTATCTGTTTTTAGCTGATAGCCCTCACACATTTTCACTTGTTTTAGTTTTAGCCATGATTTCTTAGATTTCAAAATTTTGTTTCTTTCCTCTCTTTTTAAAGATTTTGTCATTTTCTTTTTCAAGCATTTGCAGCGTAGCACATTCTAGTCAAGAGACCCCACATTAATACAAAGACCACACACAAACTTTGATTTCACAATTTTACTTCAAAACGTATAAATTGTTGTAACTTGAAAAAAAAAAAATAGTTTAAAAAACTAAAAAAACACGCTTTCGTAGCAGAATGAACTAAAAAGTGAAAAATAATCTTTTGATGATAGTAGTTGACCAATCACTTAATTTTAATGTAATACAAAAAAGCGTGGGGTGCTGTTTATTTACATTTTTGCATGGACAACAAATGGAAGAAATTCAAGACAACTGATAAGAAGCCCCCCACGCTTTTTGTATTACATTAAAATTAAGTGATTGGTCAACTACTATCATCAAAAGATTATTTTTCACTTTTTAGTTCATTCTGCTACGAAAGCGTGTTTTTTTAGTTTTTTAAACTATTATTTTATTTTTCTGTTTTTTAGTCTTATGATGGAGAATTATCAGGCAAAATAGCAATTACTTCATATGCATTTTTATATACAGTTAAAATATTTATCCAGAATTGACGAAATTATTTATAAAACGAGTGCGAGGTAATATCTTAAAGTTAAAACAAGGGCACCCCGATGGGAAGCTACTGTGAGTCATCGATGTATGTTTGCGGAAATCATATTTATATTACTTTGAAAATTTGAAATGCATTTAAATAAAAGTTATGTTCAACAATGGTCTGATCAGCAATGAATTTCCAATTAAAGGCTCACCTAAATTTTGGCATGAAATTAGTTAAAAACAATTATATTTCGTGTTCTAATTACCTTGGAACATTGGAACAAATTTTATCTGATGCAGAAAAATTAAAGGTTTTTGTAGATATTTTTAAATAATTTTTGCGAGCATTTTTTAATGTATTTTTGTTAATTTTTCCTTTTTCACATTGTTGGATTTATGCCAAAATATTGATTAAAATTGGAGAAAACTAACAATTAAAAAAGTTAACTAATTAATTTGATTATAAAATATTGCATTGTCATCGGGTCTGAGGTCGCGTGCCAAATTTCAAAAAAATCCGATCGTAGGAAGTGGGCGAAATTTGAGCTGCAAGATTCCGTTACAAGATACATACATACATACATACAGGTGAAGCTAATAAAAGCGTGTTAAAAAAGGCCCTGGCATTCATTTGAATTTTGACGTCTTGATTTCAAATTATGTTTTTCGAAATCACAAATTGCGATAGGACCCTACTCGTTGAGTTTCTTGTTTCTATGTATAGAATGGAAGTAGAGGACAAATTCACACTCATCATATCATGACCAGTGATTTTCTAGGTTAGGTAAAAGGAGGCATATTCTTAAAAAAAACTAGTAATTAGGATGAAGTAATAAAGATATGACCAAATTGCACTCGTGCACTTTTCATAAAGATTAAACTTACAACGTATAATGTTATACTTTTATCCTTACCAGAATTAAGTATTTTTAGATGTTTTACCTGAAAATATTTGATTTTACACAAAAAAAACCCTTTATGCAAAAACTATTTGAGATAAGCCTTGAATGCAGACGATTTGTAACCATGACGACGAAAATAAGTCTCGCTAAATAAATATTTAAAACATAAAATTTTTATTCGTTTATAAATATTTTGTTAATTCCCTCATTATTTGGAGTTTGAGTATAGATATTTAATGTTTGTTTCCTCCTATTATGGGAAGAAAAAAGGAAAATAATTTTTTTGATTAATTTTGTATTTAGTGACTCAAGAATCTCAACGGAATATCAATTTTCCTTGATGTGGAGTTGAGATACGTCCATTAATTAGCATATCGATCATTTAAATTTATTTTACCGATTAATCCGTGAAAAGATTATTCTTGGCGCTTCCCCCCCCCCCCTTACCCTAACCTAAACTCCAAATTCGACCTACAGAATCTGCTTTTCCCACTTCTGTAATGCGCTAAGACAGTTGTTCCTAACTATGACATGAACGGAAAAATCGCACTTTTTTTTCTTTCTAGGAATAAATGGTTTTGAGGTTTTTTTTTTTTTTTTTTTGGACCAACGTTTCAGGAGAGGTTTTGTCACCAACCCTAATCTATAATAGACTGACTGGGAGTTGCGCCCCCCCCCCCCCCCAAGGATGAATTAATTTCACTATTTTAGTTATTACTTTTTAATTGACTTTTCTTTTGCATTTTTTACGTAGTTAATTAAAAAGAACACATAACACACACAGCATATTTGCTTGCTAAGGAAGTATTACTGGAGTCAGAGGCTCAGAGTTGCAGAATACATTTAACTCACTAGTTTCGAATTCAAGGGACCGTATTATCGCGATTCGTCCACTAATTCTTCTTTGATGAAATCAATAATTATTTTGATTTTTTTTTAATTTTATTTATTTATTTTTTTAAATTTGTAGGCGCACCTAAAAGAGTCATTTTGATCCAGGAACCTATTTGCGATTCTTTTTCAGCTTATAAAAAATGCAAAATGAAAGAAATCATATGGTAGTTTCTTGGAAAAACCATGATTTTTAATGGAAACGGCATGTAGTATCAATATGTTATCTCAACTGTATCATGGTTTCAAGAACAAATCAGCAATTGTTTTGAAATTCACACAAAAATAGTTTCTGAATTCTTCAGTAAAACTTATATGTTATGATTTTCTTTATAAATTAATTTTAAAAACTTCAAGTGAGGTATGGGTTTGGGTTTATTTAATAACTTTGCCCTTTTGTTATAACCTTAATGGCAATGTTCCTGAGTAAAACTGCTCATTGTCTAGCATCTCGGTGACATTATATTGGGTTTAGTATTTAAATGGCTTGAAACGTTAAAGATGTTTTCGGTTCATGTATTTCACATGTTTTCGGTCTACATTAAAAGTATATTAGTGCATAATATTCATGTACTTCGAAGTAGATTCCTCGATCTTAAGAGGAGAAATAAAAAACATGCACTTTTAAAAATAAAGTCATTAAAGCTTTGTTATGAAACATCAAAGGTGACGCGGGGGGGGGGGGTTCAATTTTCCGTACCACCTCCAAATGATTTTTCTGTATCCGCCCCTGCTGGCTGGTCGTCGTATTCGTATTAGTTAATCAGCATAAAGTACTTTTTTTTTTATCAGGGACAATTGCCACAATAAGCCATATGGTCGGGGCCATAATATATAAGCCATATGGGTGGGGAGGGAGGTTCAGGCTCGTTATTTGGACAGTTTGGTCTTAAAAAAAGGTAGTCTCTGATTGAAAAAACTGTAAGATCTTGAAGGAAAACTCAAGCTCTGGCGGCCCTGTATTGGTAGGCCCAATTTTTTTCTTGAAAGGGCTCTGTTTTTTATTTTACTTTAAACTGAGCAAGATCAGATCTATAAATTTTGTGCCCCAAAATCTGTAGGGACATTCCCCTGTTTGTGACGTAATTAAGTCTTTGTGTAGTTTTTTATTTATTTATTTCTTTTAATTTTTTCCCCAATTTCTTGGGACATTGGGCCCCCCGCAACGCGGGGTCTGCAGGTACGCAGATCCAGCCCTGGAACCGAGGACACTCATGCTCCCCTCTCCCATTGTGCATATATACAGTAGGGGATTCATAACTATATCGTCCAAATAAGCTGTGCTGACTGTGTGTAGATCAGAAATACGGTTACAAAGCAAGATTCATGCTTAGGAACATTATGAAGTTAACGTAATGCTGACGCGCGATATGCATACAAAGTCAGAAACCGAAACAGAGGCAGTGTCGGATTTCTCTCCTGAAGAAATACTAAAAATGATGCTGAACAAAAAAAGTCAACAGTTTCGGAATAGCATCGACCTTGCCAATGTTCATTAAGATATAGTATAGTTGACATTAGTCCAAAAATTTTTTTATAACGGGGGGGGGGGGGGAGTCGACACCTCCCGATCTCCAAAAGTGACTATCTTGGAATGAAGAAACAATTTAATAGTATCAAAAGAGTGCCTAAATCTTTCTCATGAGCGATGTCCTAACTCCATTTAACCCCTTGATATATCATATTGATCCCGGAAAATGGGCGCCCATATGCAACATTTTGAGAAGAGGACCAGATATTTTCCCCATGGTATAGCAGGATATATTTTCCCCGTGGAAACCGATTTCTGTACAGATTAGAGTTATTAAAATTTGACATTTTTAATAACTTATTCATTAGTAGCTAGAGAAATGTTAATACATTTTTGCGAAGAAAAAATACTAAAATCAAGGAAGTTCTGATTTCCGAGGGTGCCCACCTGGGATGGGGGGGGGGGGGGGGAGTCATGGCGCATACTGCACCATTAAAATATTTAAAGGGAGGGGTATTTTTCTCATTCGGGGAAGGAACTCAATATTGAGACGGGTGCGCCCTTGCCCTTAGGGTGACGCCTCTGTGATTTCTAAGGGGGGAGGGCTTGAGCCCTCACTTGCCACCCATATGAGCGTCTATGACCGGAGTACTCTCCCCCCCCCCATAAAGAGAGTCCCTCTAAAATGAGGATAAACATATCACTTAAAACTACCCCCTTAAAAACCTAATTAAAGCAGCCTGTGCACCATGAACTCTCTCTCCGCGTATATTTCTTCCTAATAAATAACGTCAACGGTCCTGTTCAAGCGACGCATCAAATTAAGGACAGTAATCCCTGAAAAGCTTCATTTGAATGACAGGGGTGCTCATCCCCGATGGGCAAGAGCGCATCTCCTCTCAATATCGCAAAAAACACCCGAGCAAGAGGCCCCCCGAATGAAAAAAATACCCTTAAAAGAATCCCCCTAAAAACGCCATGATCCTCCCCCTAGGTGGGTACCCCTGTGAAGGAGGACATTTAATACTCAAGAACTCAAGCTATATTATAAAAAGAAAAACATTCCCCAAAAGTCTCCATTAGAGAGTATTAAGAGATCTCCTTTCCAATACATTCCTCTTAACCATTTCCGCCCTCTAAAAATCTCCGTAGGGACTCTATAATACTAGTTCGAAAACCCATGAGAACTCTAGTATAGTGCATTCTCCCCCCCCCCCACACACACAAAAAAAAAAGGAAAAAAAAACTCTAATTTGAATTCCGAAACTTTGAATTCAAATTATGTTTTTCGCAATCACGAGTTGCGACATGACTCTACTGGTTAGATTTATTGTTTCTAGAAATGGCTCCCCCCCCCCAAGCATGTCTCTCCTCCTGGCTGGTTACGTGTGTATAGTTGTGTGTGTGTAGGTTTACGTGTGTGCACGTAGGCGTGTGTATGTTTGTAAAGGCGTGCGCGTGTAGGCGAATGTGTATGAGCATGCGTGTGTAGGACATGGACGCCACCGCCCAGCAAAAGTGGATTCCGGGGGACAGTGCTCAGGACCAGCCGCGCCGCCGCCGGTGGACGGTGGTGCTGCAGGCCTGGTCCAAACTGAAAAAGGAACCGAAACATCAAGGACTGTCAAGTGAGAACAATAAGCAATCGTGATTGCTCAACAAGGGAAGTCCTCATCGCAATAAGGATCCCACAAAATTCTCATACACTTCAGCATTTCTTAAAGAATAATCAAAAAGGAAACATTTAAATTGCTTTCGCTAACGACAAAGCCTCAAAGCTTTTGTAACATTGATTCCGAGCATATTTCTCTGCACGCAAGAAAAAAATGGCAACCGACAATATTCATCAACTGTATAATTCGTCATGTAATTTATTTCCTGTAGAATTAGAAATTTTTCGCCAAAATGAGCGATTATTTTGCCAATAAGTAGCCCCTACTGGAGTAGACTACGTTAGCCAATCATAGCTGCTTATTTTCGAGGAGTAGTAGCAACGTCCTTATAGAGGGGAAATGCAATCATTTTGTTAAACTGACATAATTCAAAATCATCGGCAAAATTTTAAAATAACATACTGAAAATGTGAAACCATAAACATGGCAGGGAACTAAGGTCATGCCGAAATAAAAAGATATTAACTTATTTCGCTGGCAATGATACGTAAGAACTCCAACTTCCAAAATTTACGACTTTTATGCGATGCGAAACGAGATCTCGCAAAAATTATTTATTTTTAAATGACAGTTCTCAGTAATATTATTCGTTTGTAGATGTTAATTCTTTTAGTTTAAATCCATTAAATGTTTAACACTTTTGATACGTGATAGTATATGGCGGCCAGTGGACTATGGCAAATATAGCAGTTCAACGTATTAAAAGAGAATTTAAAGAAGTTGTTAAGAGTGAAGAAGTAAGAGTTTGTCTTTATTATCGGACTACCCACTTGGTTAGAATTAGAAAAAAAAAGCAATGTAACTGATAAGATTTTTTCAAGGGCGATAATATCTTAATTCAATTAATTCGTATTTCCTGTTTGAATTCCCGTTGAAAGGAAATTTACATTTTTATATGGTATTGAATTTTTGTTTTAGTTTTAGAAATCGTGAGATGATTTGGTTTTGAAATATTTATGCTCTTTTCAGGCTGCAAAGTGTGCTATTAGTGTAGAAATAGTTAATGATACTTATACAGAATTAAAAGGAGAAATAGCTGGACCACCAGATACTCCATATGAAGGTGGAAACTTTGTTTTAGAAATCAAAGTACCTGAAACTTATCCTTTCAACCCTCCAAAGGTATTTGTATTTTTTCTTGTCTTTCTAATATGGTTTAGATTGTTAATATGTTGATAAGCACTTGCAAAGTTTTAGTACAATTTGTCAAATTACTGGAGTCAACTGTATACTTATGGTATCCCCTCAGCATTTTTAAGAGGGTGAGGTTGGATGACCCTTTCAAAACAACCTTTGATGAGCCTTGCCCTCTTTCTTGCATCTCTCGAATTGCAATGCACCCTCAATGCCCCTCTGAAGTTTTTCAACATTTGATCTTAAAAATTATGGGTACCTTTCCTTCAAAAGCATGTAATTCACTTGGTTTAGAGACTTTTTTAATTTATCTTGCCGACAGTAGGAAAATTGCTTAATGTGATTGGCGATATTATGTATATAACAGCCAAAATCTGTGATCAACTTCACCAGCTATGAAACTCTCGCCATAGCATGCAAGACGGCATTATTTCATTGTTCAAGCACCCACAATTCAGTAATTTTATTTATAATTTGATAATGTTTCGCAATATTTGAGAACCAAAAGTAACAAAAATTAAAAACTGCCTGTTACGGACGTAACTCAGAAAACAGCAAAATGTATATACATTGTCATACAATTGCCAATATTCCTGTGAATTATTCGTAGATTTCTAAAATTTTCTTTGAAATACTTGTTCTAGAGATTTCAAGCTTTCTAAAACCATAAAGCTTTCATGGATATTGTTTGTAAAATTTATGATAGAAATTTATATATTTGTTACGGACGTAACAAAAAAGTGTTACGGATAACATGTCTGATATGCTAATTGCACATGCTTATGTATACTAATAATTTTGTTAAGAGAGTGCAATGATCTAAATTAACACATTATTTTGACCCTTTAAGTTACACTTTAATAGTTTTTTAAGATTTGGGGAGGTAGGGAGCAGCTCCCGTGCATATACCGCCATGTAAATAAATATAAAATATAAATTGGTGTGTTATAAAAAGTAAATTTATCCAAGGGGAAATTAAGCAAAATAAAAGTGGAATTATTCAGTTACAAATGAAGTTTTCAAATTTTTAACATGAACATGGAAGGAAAGGGGGGGGGTGCTTCTACAAGGGAGTACTTTTACAGTTTGAGAATTTTCGATGATTTTCTCTATCTCTCAACAAACATATTAACTGCCAAATTTCTTTTAAAGTTTAACAGTTCCCTTTGATTTCAATCGCTCTTTAATAGAATTTGCACATTTTTGCCAAAGGTGGAAGAAAACAGTCGAAACTGACATCGGAAAATGCATTTTGGCCAACATTTGCCTAAGTAATCTAAATCTTGCTTCAAAATTAGATGTGATTTATCTGAGGATCAGATGTAGCTAGTTTAATATTTAGTACTTTTAACTCTAATCTAATTATGCTTTTTAATTTAAGTTTTAAAACTATAAAATATTCAATGCATCAATGAAACAGTAATCTAAATATTTTTTTTGTGGAGAGTAAATAACAATCAAAAGTAACTCAATAACTTTGGTGTAAACTATTAAACAGGACAAATTCTCATCTCTAAGTTAGTTTTGAAATAAGAAGTAATATCAATTTGCTATGCTTTCAGAATGATTTGAAGTTTGAAGAGAAAAACTATAATTAATATCTGTAATATAAATTTTTTTGAAAAAAAATCTTTATTATTGAAAATTACGCACAAAATGCTTTGGATTTCATTGTGTTAAATGATCAAGTAATTTCCACAAAAATCTACTTGGAGAACACTATTTTTTTTGTGTCATAGTGCATTGATGAAGCAAAGTTTGAGAAATTAAGGAACTCTCTAGAATATTTTTATGCATGTTATTAAGCATTAATTGCTAATCTAGAATTATTAACAACAATTGAATTTATTGCATGATTTGGAGGACAAAAAATCTTACCTTGAGAGAAACACTTCAGGCAACAGTAGGATATCTTAGTGTTATTCCTAGGATTAGATGTCTTAATGTTGCTCTGAGGCGACGATGTGTATTTCAATAATTTTAAAAAATAAAATTAAATATCCACTAATATTTATAAAATTTTGAAAATCGCAGTATCGGAAGTTTTGTTATATCATATTACATGTCATACCCTATATTTTCATTGCCCATCCTGTACTTTGTTTCTTTTTAATTGGAAATATACATGTGTTACGGACGTAACGTACTGCTTTTTGTTACGTCCGTAACAAAAAATGTTACGTCTGTAACTAAAGCTCAAAACTCGCGGTCGCCAGTCGCTAAATGCGATCAATTTTCAAATTTTGGCGACTATTATTTTCACTTCAGTCGCCAATGTGGCTACCATTCGCCAATGCAACCTTCTCTGAACTATAGTCTTGACATATGACCTTTCCCCAAATTCTTTTGTCCACTAAAAGTTCGGCTATCGGATCGCCAGGGATGAAGGAGGGAGGGGGGGGGGAGTATTGTCCAATTGTGGCTAATTGTGCTATGTGTTCTTGTTCTGAATAGAAAACAAAAATCGCAATCACGACGGCAAATTCGTTACAAAACTTCTATTTCGAAAACTCGGCTTTCTTTACACGCGATCGTAAAAATAGACAAATTTCATACACCAATTTAGTAAATTATGCTTTATTGATCTTAAATTCATTTTTCAACTCTATTTCTCCTTAACAAATGGCTATTTCTTCGTTTTGCGGTATTTTTAAACTACGCGTTTTCAAAATGGCGTCGCGTTGTTATTGTTCATTTTTACCAGTTAAGACGAAAATGTCCTTTCCAAAATAAAAAGAATTAATCTTGTACATTTGGTTTACATATGAATAAACAAAAATAACGCCTTTGAGTCAAAATGCACCGAGACAAGGTAAAAACGATATCGCTATAAAACAAATTTTTTTTGCAAGATTTTCGATTTTTTGTTTTAATCATATTGTTTGTTTTTCCTTTTTTTTTCTTTTTAAAATATAAAACCTACTGGAGGAGGGGATATATCCGTTTATTTACTTTATTTCTCCTTAAAAAGTTATTTTTAAGTTTCGCGGTAAATTTTCAAAATGGCGTCCTGCGTTTTCAAAATGGCGCCGCGTTGTAGATTGTCCATTTTCACCAGTTAGAAGAGGAAAATGTGTGTTCCAAAATAAATAAAGAGAAGTACAAACGTATTTATAAAACACATAAATAATTTTAAAAAAATGGCACCCTTGCGTCTAGAGAAGGTGGAAAGAATACGGCTGAAACCCTTTTATTCTTCTGCTGGATCTTTTATTTCATTTTTTGTTTTTTTTTTTCGTTTTGTTTTATATTGTTTACCTTTCTTGTATTCATTCATTTTTTGACACTCAGGCTTCGATTTTTATAAAATTCTGCATGCATTTGTAGAAACAAAAAAATATTTTTGTAGAAACGCAAATGGTTTAGGTTTTACATTCTGTTCAAGTTTTTGGTATTTTGTTGTTTTATTTATACTTGTGGAACTAACTCGTGTTTTGGTTGAAAGCTGTGATGTTTCTAGAAGTTTTGAAAGCTGAAAAAAATTAATAATAATAATAATCTTTTTTATTTATTTTTTTATCGTGATGTGTTTTGCTTAAAGATAAATTAATGCAGATTAGAGTTTGCAAAAGATGTGTTAAATAATATCTGGGCAGGGGTGCCCGCTCCCCCCAAGTTCAATTCCCCCCCCCCCTCCAAAAAATTTCCTCAACCCTCTTTTTATTTTTTATTTTTAGCTCCCTTTTTATTTTATTTATTTTTTTTAATATTTTTTATTTACTTATTTATTTTTAATTATTATTTTATAAGAAACGCTCTTTGCTACGCCAATGACATATACACTCATACTAAATAAATAAACGGAATAAAATAAATTAAATAATTTAAATTAAAATAAAGTTCGGCTATCATTTTTTGAGATTTGGCTACCATTCTGTGAGGATCTGGTAGCCATTGGCTACCAATTCAAAATTTGAGTTTTGAGGTATATCTGTAACGCCATTTTTTTAAAAACTAAAGAAATTCTAATGTTTTAAACTATGGTAAACAATTACTGTTATGAATTGCTAAAAGGACAAAAAAGGATTTCTTTTAATTTTGATTTTTTAGGAAGTAACAACAACTTTTGCTAAATTTTTGTTACGGACGTAACATTGAACTTCATTTTTTTTAAAATTTAAATTGCCTAATTTTATTTTGTAAAAAAATTAAAATAAATGCATGTCATTACAGTATTATGTTAATAGTTTAAGCTGTACTGCAATTAATTTTGTTTATTTTTATCTTGCTATTAGAAATAAGCATTTGAAAATGGGGTATTTTTTTTCTGATTGTTTTGAAGACCCTACTATCGTACTTCCAACTAGGAAAAAAAAAATATGTAATTTTTATTAAAAAACCAATGTAATGTTCTGAAAATACACATTTCAAGCTTTACAATGATGTATAATTAGTGATGTAAAATACCCGGGTATTTATTTTTAGGGGTAAATACCCAAGGTATATACCCGGGTAAATACCCAAATTGGGTATTTACCTGGGTATTTATTTCAAAAATTTATATTCAACTAAAATACTTTTCTGTATGTATTCCACTATGTATATATATAACTAACCATATACAAAACAATAAATTTTTGCCCAAAAATTGTATTTTGATCACATATTTAAAGAATTATTGTGTGAAACAACTTAGCAATCTAATATGATATTCACATTAAATGTGCTGGATATGCCTAATCAATGTTGATAGCCAAATTTCAGATATAAAAAGCCATTCTACAAAAGTAAAAAGCTTAACTGGTTACAAAAAAAAGCAAACATCAATTTTTTAAAATCCTAGTCTTTTATGACCCAGTAATATGTCCCTGCATGACATCAAAATATAAAGAAATGTTGCTCAATTTATTATTACTATTTATTTACCTGTATCTTTTGCAGAAATTTCCTCCAAACTTAGTTCAAGTGTCTAGGCATATCCTGCAGATAACGTAGTCCTTAATTGGCTTATTTCATTTTGATATTGTGACTTTCTCTTTTTATTATATTTCAAGCATATGTATTGAGTGTGAGAAAAAATAGAGATGTTACATCTGTTTTACAATGTCTTAATTTAATACTAAACATAAATGTAGTACAACTTAAATGTTAGCGTAAAAATACTTGATCATTCCTTTTTCAGTAAAATGTGTTTGAAGATGTTTTACGGTTTATGTTTTTTAAAAAGAAAATCATCACCTTTTGATACCACCTAAATTTTTTTGGCAAAATGCGCAGTTATTAGGGGACTTACCCTGCCTTCGGATAAATATCCAAAAAAATATTGACCTTCCCACCCTACATCACTAATTGTGTGTATTAAAAATAGTCTGAATAAATTTTCATCATGATGTACCAAGGAGCAAATGCAAATGAGCAAGGCAACAAAAAGCAATATTTTGATTTTTTTTTTTTGGTTATTAATGTGAAAACTGTTTCTATATTTGCCACGTTATCACTAAAACACAATAAAATAAATAACATCATAGTATTAATAACTTCTTAGTTTATTCTTCCAAACATCCCTCATGCTTCCTTTTTTTCTTCAATTTGGATATGACTAACCTAGATTGTGATTTTGAAATCCTAAAGTTCATCCTTGAATTGCTTATACTTCTCCAATTATGACATTGAAAAGAAAGATTCTTTGGTTCATGATATGTTTCTTTCATAATTTCATCAAGTCTTCAATAAAAAATATTATAAACTGTGTAATACATATGCATGTATCAGTTTTACCAATTATTTCATACTTAGATTTTTTAAAAAAATCCCATTCACTTTTTGCATTTTTTTGTCAAATACCCAGTTTTTGGGTATTTACCCAGGCCTTGGGTAAATATCCGGGTAAATACCCAAAAAATATTTACCTACCCACTGGGTATTTACCCGATCCACAATATCACTATGTATAATATAGCAAAATAAATGCAATATGAAATTTTGACCTACTGGTTTCACTTTTCATGGAATTGCCCATTACCTTAAAGCAGGGGTCTGGCTAGAGCAAATTTGGGTCCGTTAACGGACCCTTCACAAAAATCCGATCAACCAAAACGGACCTTTCACAAAATCCCGATCAACCAAAACGGACCCTTCACAAAATTCTGATAAACAAAACGGATCTTTCACAAATTGTTTATTGAAAGAGCAAATCTCAGATTAAAATAATACAGCATATTTCCTGTGTAAAAACGATAATGGTTGAAACCCTTTTTAAAGTTAAATTATAGGAATCAACTTATACAAAATCAGCTAATTTCGCAAAAGAAAAAAGAAATCGGCACTCTTGTGATGCTCCTGCAAGCCATAAATAATTACTACGGCCAAATAAATATAATGCCTGTTGTTGGTTTCTTTGAACGAAATTAACAGCTGTAAGTCAGTTTGGTTTATAATTTTGCTTGTTTGTTTTATGCAGCAGTGTTGTTGTAAACTTCTTTGAAAAAGCGTCAACATTCTCTGAATAGATGTAGTAAGCACTTTTCTCCCCACTCATGATTTAATAATCAATAATATACAGCGAAATGAACTTAGAACTGCAAACGGTAGTACGGGGGGGGGGGGGGATGTGATCGCTTCAGATAGGGTTACCAATTTCAAACTAATCACCACTTAGCGTCGGCGTCTAGCGGTGCGATGTTTAACTGTTTATCGCCACTTAGCGTCTGTCAGTGCGATGTTAAACTGTTATTTTGGGAGAAAGTTATATGGGTTTGATTTTTCGATGCTGAAAAGGATAATTAACTTAAAATAAACTCTTTTATTTACCGTTTTTTTTCTATAGATGCAACATTTTGAAAAACGAAATCTTTTTACTTCCGATATGAGATGAGAATCATATTTCATTCTTTTTTCAAGCTAACTTCGCTTTATTAGGATGCAAATAAATGAAAAGGGTTTTTTATTTTTGTAACAAAGCTTATTTCAGGTTTTTAATGCGGAATTCCATTTTCTTTTATGAGTCAATAATTAAAATGCTGAATCGATCGTTTTTTTTTTTCATTTTATTTATTTATTATTATTATTTTTGCTTCAACTGTGTCCAGATATTAATGATATGTTTATCATAGGGCTCTAAAATGCAATTCTAAAATAATTTTATCCAAAATATTTATTTTACAAGCCGTTTTTATGCTTTTGATGCCTTCACTTTGAGGATTGCAATCTCTTTGCATCCGCTATGGGAATCTGATTTCTCGCATTTTCGATGTTTAGTACGCTTAGTTAAGATGTAAACAAATAAAATATTTTTTTATTTTTGTAAAAATCACGGAATTTATAAGTTTTAAACGAAACTCTGTGCTCTTAAACAGTGTCTTGGGTTAAAAATTTAAATGCTAAACCCCTGACTGAATTTTTTTTTCTTACAGTTGTTTTAAATACTATACAAATAACATTTCTAGTACAATTTAACATGATGTAGAATGGTAGATAAATATTGATACTTGAGGGGTGCCCATCTCCCAGTGAGCGATGCCTCTCCCCCCCCCCCCCCCCAAATACTAGAAAAGCTCTAAAGAATGATATTCTCAACAGAAAAGAGGGAAAACACTCAACTTTAAGTGTCAATGATGCAGTTTCCACCATCTCAAGAGTAAACTTTCGTTTTTGCAAAAAAAAAAAAAATTTTTTTTTTTTTTTTTTTTTTTTTTTTGCAAAATTATTTGACTTTTCACAAAAGTATTTGATTTTTCACAAAATTATTTGATTTTTCACAAAAAACGGACCCTGTGAAAAATCCTGGACAGACCCCTGCCTTAAAGAGAGCGGTAACATGGTCAACCCCCTCTTCTTCACAGACATCAAGAGTTCAGGATTCTGTCCAAAATTTTTCACAGGGTCCGTTTTTTGTGAAAAATCAAATAATTTTGTGAAAAATGAATTAATTTTGTGAAAAATCAAATAATTTGGCAAAAAAAAATCGTTTAAACAAAATTTTAAAATTTAGAGAGGGCACAAACTGCATCATTTAAACTTAAAGTTGAGTATTTTCCTCTTCTATGTCAATATCATTCTGGAGTGTTTTTCTAATATTTGGCGGCTGGAGGGAGGGGGCATCACTCTCTCAAGCATCAATATTTATCTATCATTCTACATTATGTTAAATTATACTAGAAATATTTCTGTACAGTATTTAAAATAATTGTAAAAAATAAAATAAAATTCAGACAAGGGTTCAGCATTTAACTTTTTAACTCAAGACACTCTTAAAAAGCACAGAATTTCGTATAAAACTTATAAATTCCGTGATTTTAACAAAAATAAAAAGATATTTTAATTGTTTACCTCTTAACAAAGCATACTAAACATCAAAAATTCGAAAAAACGGATTCCCATAGCAGATGCAAAGAGATTGCAATTCTCAAAGTGAAGGCATCAAAAGTATAAAAACTGCTCGTAAAAGAAATATTTTTGATAAAATTATTTTAAATTTGCATTTTAGAGTCCTATGATAAGCATTTCATTAATATCTGTGGACACAGTTGAAGCAAAAAAAATAAAATAATAATAATAAATAAATAAACCATCTATTTAGCATTTTAATTTTTGACTCAAAAGAAAATTGAATTTTGCTTTAAAACTTGAAATTAGAGTTCTAACAAAAATAAAGAGATTTTTCATCTGTTCGCATCCTAATAAAGCAAAGTTAGCTTGAAAAAAGAAAAAAATATGATTCTCATATCCTATAAAAGATAGCATTTTTCAAAATGTAGACATCTAAAGAAAAAAAACGGAAATTTAAAGAGTTTATTTGAAGTTAATCATCCTTGTTAGCATCGAAAAATTAAAACCCATATAATTTTCTCCCAAAATAACAGTTAAACATCACACAGCACCTTAAAAACGCAAATATTGACTAGCTGGTAAAATGATGAGAATATTTTCTAATCAAGTCATTATAAAGATTCAACGCCAGATGCTAAGTGGTGATAATTTTGCGACCCTACTCTATCTGAAGCGATCATATTTTTTCCCCACCCTTATTATCCCTTTGCTGTTCTAAGTTCATTTCATGGGGATAAAAGTGCTTACCAATACCTTTTCAGAAAATTTTACAACAACACCGCTGCTAATTAGCTGTGATAAAACAAAATTATTTAAGACCAAACTTATTTTTAGCTGTTAATTTCTTTCCAAGAAACAAACAAGCATTATATTTATTTGGCAGTAGCAATTATTTATCGCTTGCAGGAGCATCCCAAAGCAAAAGTGCGATTTTTTTTTTTTTTGCAAAATTGGTAGATTTTGTATAAGCTGATCCCTCTAATTTGACTTTAAAAAAGGTTCCAAAAATTACCGGTTTATGCACAGAAATATGCGTTATTTTGCTTTCAGATTTGCTCTTTCAATAAACAATTTATGAAAGATCAGTTTTTGATTATCCAAATTTTGTGAAGGGTCCGTTTTGATTGATCGGGATTTTGTGAAGGGCAGACTTAGATAAAATGAAAAGCTTTCTGCGAACACAAATCCTAACTGGAAAATTTTCTGCAAATATTTATTTTGCTTAACTCACAATTCAATAAAAAATTAAATTTATATTCAGATATGAAAGAGACAAAAAAAAGTGCTTTAAATCATTTATTTTTATTATTTTTTTTAAAATAACATAGTTTGCTTATTTTTCACCAACTGAAGAAAACTGCCAAAACCATTATTTTTTTTACACATGTGCTTTAAAACGCTTTTGGAGAAAGGCTTTAACAGAAATAAACTGGGATTTTCTTAAAAACTTCCTAAAAAAAAAATTTAATCAACGTTAGCAGATAGGAAAAAAATTTCTGCACAGCCAAAAATTTTCTGCAAACGTCGTTCGTGCGTTCGTCTATATTATGCAACTCTGGCGAAGGGTCCGTTTTGGTTGATCGAATTTTTGCGAAGGGTCCGTTAACGGACCCAAATATTCTCTAGCCAGACCCCCGGAGTCATTTACAAATTAACAATCAAGATAAAAAGGACATCCCAGACACCATTCTAAGAGCAAACGCACTGTGTATGCTCCACGGTCAATACTCTGAAAATGAATGGCTGTGAGTTTTCACTGACAGCTCACTTTGGCAGAACAAAGCTGGCGCTTTTGTGCATATTAATCTTTTCTCCCTCCAAGAACCTGTTAGATTTCTCAATTCAAACTTTGATGCAGAGATCCACGCCATTTTCCTGGCGCTTTATAATCTTCAATGTGGACTCAACGACTTTTCCAAAGCTGTAATCTTGGTTGATTCCAGAGCAGCTCTTCAGGCAGTTACAAAGATCCAAATTACCGAATCAAATATTATCTCAGAAACTAAAAAGAATGTGATTCTTTTAAGAGCTGCAAATAAGACCATTACCTTCCAGTGGGTTCCCTCACATGTAGGAATCCATGGAAACTAAATAGCTGACTCCTTGGCCAAGCAAGGTTCTTTAGATCGCCAAGTGAACTGTCCCATTCTCAGTGAGTCCCTTACTTGTTTCTGCAGAAACTAAATTCAAGACCAACTTGCGACCATAAACAAAGCCAATTCGAACGGCAAACCTTGGACCTAAATACAAGAGATGTGGAGGACTTACTGTAATAACCTCGAGCGGAAGCTGTGGCCCTTTTTAGGCTCTCTACAGGCCATGATTGCCTGGCTGAGCACCTCCACTATATAGGTATCTTAACATCTAGTACCTGTCTAATTTACAGTCCTGGCAACATGAATGCTGCTCATCTCCTCTCTTGCTCAAAACTTGACCCAACTGATCAAAAACAATATTTACTTGGAAAGCTTTATTGGTCTACGCGATCAGTCATGGACTCCCTGAAATGACTTTCTCTTTATTTCTGCTACAATTGTGAAATCCTCTAATTTACAGATTTCTTTTTGATTTTAAATTGTTACTTTTGTTGTATGTTCAATTGTTTATTGTATATTTCTTTTCCTGTTCGTGGCTGCCTTTTAAATGGATTAATATCTTTCTGAATAAAGCCATATGTAACAACAATGTATGCTTTTCTGTGCAGTGCAAGTTTTATCTCTAACTATAACAGGATTAGCAAATGTTTCAATTATATCTTAGTCTTTTTCTTCTCCCCAGGTCCGTTTTGTAACTAAAATATGGCATCCTAATATTAGTTCAGTTACTGGAGCTATTTGTTTAGATATTTTAAAAGATCAATGGTATGTATTCTTATTTTATTTTTGTTAAAACATACTAGTGTAAATGTCATTGTATTTGAATAGGTTATTATTTATTTTGAATTAATTTATGCTTTTGTATTTTAATGATTCCTTATGACTATATTTTATTTTTTCTGAAATTAATAAAAGATCTTTTGGAAATTCCCATACAGCATTTAAGTGTTAGGACTTTTTGTATCCCACGATTCTCTCTTATACTGGTTTTTTAAAACATTCGAAATTTCAAGTGTAGTTAAATAATTCGGGTACCTATTCACCAACTCGAGAGACTGGTATAAAAAAGTATGTCTGAAAAAAAAATGTACTTTCTGTAAAGGATGCAAAAAAAATTTACACTGCAACACCTTTGTACTGTTTTGTGACCTTTGCTATCACCTCTAAATACTTTTTTGGAGGTAATTAACATAATACCAGCTCAAAAGTAACTTAACTCATGTTGTTGTTGCACATTCCCGTTGGCCAGCAGTGCTAGATCAGGTCCATGATATTGTACACCCTTCAAAAATTCCAATATTGTTAAAAGATCATCAGCTAAATCGTGTTTTGAGAGCCCCAAGCACGCAGGAATGTGTTCTGGTGCAGCCTGCTCAGAAGAATTTGGAACAAATATCAAAGTTCTTGGATCCTTCGGAAAATTTCATTCATTTAAAGGTGACCACTTTGAGGGCAGTCAAGAATAGTCAAATCCGGTCTGTTCTGATAAACATACAAGAAATGCATCTTGTATGTTTATCAAAAGTAATTAACAGGGCTGGATTTGGGGGAGGGCAGGTGGGGCTACTGCCCCGGGGCCTCCACAACAAAGGGGGCCCCACAATAAAGTTTTACAAAATATCCTAACTTTCACGGGTCGAAAATATCAGATATATACATATATATCAAAATATTCCGATATATATCAAAGTAACGAATATTTTCGAACCCTGATTAGGGGCCTCCACACTTCCAAATCCGGCCCTGATAATTAATGTATAAAATTATGAATATTTAGAAAGTATTTTAAAGTATTTAAAGAGTTTAAGGAATGACCGCCCCACCCTCCCCCATTTTCTCTCTTTAAAACTTTCAGGTATTTTTCATGAATTCTGAATCACCCCTTTTAGTCGCATTTTGTTTTTCAACACTAACACTTTGTAATCAACATCAAAATCCACAATTATTTGCAAGTTATGATATCCTTTATAGTATTATATAAATGAATCTTTTTTTACCATATATATGGGACGGGGTTGTTGTTGGCATAGAGATGGGGGTGGGGACTGATGGAACAAGCATGATTCCTGTCAGACATCCCAATGCAGTCATTTTATGACCATTGTGACGTCGCTGTAACTTGGCTGCAACATGAGCCTATCAAAGGGGTTGACCTCTTCGAAAACATCATAATACTATCTGACTTTGTTTTGCATGGAAAATTTGCTTCTGGTCAGAAAAAAATCGAATTTAAATGAACCAAGGAGGAAAGATGTTCTTTGTTTAATTGAGTGTCTTGTATTTAAGAATTGTTTTACATTGTGCTTTTACAGTGTTTCAAAAAAGAACACATGGGTGGAACTACCAAGAATAAATTGTTTTGAAATGCAGTAGAACCTACAGTTGGGGTAAACCAGTGGCGCACACAAAAATTTTGCAAGGGGAGGGTCCAAGGTTGAACACCTCATTCTCATATCCTACCCCAATACGCCGTCAAACATATTGACTTGATTTTATTTATTCCTGAGAACGAAAAATAGTAAAAGATAAAGTATTGCATAAATAGCATTATTTAATAAAATATCATGAAATAAATATGTATCCAGAAAGCTTAAATAAGTAAAGGTTTTACTCTTCTCATTATTGAAAAATGGATTCCGGTTCATAGTACCTCATTTTAATCTGTACAAAACTAAAAACACTGTTATTGCAGTATATTCATTTATAATCACAATTCTGCTTCTTATAGGCAATTTGTTTTTGGAAAAGAGCTAATTATTTTAAGAAATCTTTTAGCATGAGGATTTTATTTTTTCGCTAAATAGAACTGAACGTACAAAATACATAGAATCGTAATTAATCAGGGTAAAAAACAAGACCCCTATGGGAGAGGGGGCACTGTTTAGGCTACACACATCTGAATAACTGCATTACGATGCTGCCAGGTTATGTTCACCCCAACTAGTTTATTCTGCCTTCAGGCCCCCGCAGTTCGGTAGGGAGGTGGGAGCACATCCTTAAGGAGGCCAAAGACCCAAGAAATTGAGAAAAAAAACTAGCAGACTTTTAAACGTTGCAAATATACTGGCCTCTGGGCCCTACAGATTTTGTTGCAGCCCCCCCTCCCCCTTCCCTCCAAATAGGTCCGTGCCTGCCTTCATTCATTCGGATATATCAGATTAAATTTGAATACTTTAAAAAAAGTTTGTTTAGTGGATAATAATTTTAAATTATGACAGCAAAAACATAACCATAAGTTCACTAAACATTCCTTTTTACTTCCTTTTGCATAGTAAAAAAAGTATTGTATTCGCAAAAAAAAAAAAAAAAATAATAACTCGAATATCCGCCTAAATTTCCATTTTTCTCACCCCCAAATGAGTGCCGAGTTGTTTTTTTTTTTCAGTTCTTTATGTGCATATGTATCTAAAAACTTATGGATGTCTGAAATAGCCATTTTGATGATCGCCGAGTAAATTACCACAAGTTTTCTTATAATGTCTGTATGTATTTCGTATAACTCCATAACAGTATGCCGTAGAAGATTGAAATTTGGTATGTAGACTTTTAGTAGAGTCTATTTGTACGCCTCCCCTTTTGGTTGCATTTGGATGTTCCAAAAGGGATCTTTTACTCCATTTGGGGGAAAATCTGTGTTTAACTTCAATTCAAGCTCAAGTAATGTTATAATTTGTCCAACACTTGTTTATTTTGATCTCTTAATGATAAAGTGCTGGGGTGAACATGCTTCATTCAAGTGCCATGCTTGTTTGAAATGGAAGAAATTAATCATTTCTTTGTTAAGAAATACTATCAAAAATTATTTTTACCCTTTTTAATGTCTTGTAAATAATGCTACTGAATTTTGCTACAAAATATGTTTTTTTGTTCCTAATTACAGCAGTGAAAATGGTATAATTCAAAACAAAGAGATTCCTTGTCTTAGGTTTATTACTTTCTATTTATAATTACAGGGCAGCTGCCATGACTTTACGAACAGTCTTACTCTCTCTTCAAGCGCTTTTAGCAGCTGCCGAACCAGATGATCCCCAGGATGCAGTTGTCGCCAAACAGTACAAAGATGATAACGAAATGTTCAAGCTGACTGCTCGGCACTGGGCACAAGCTTATGCTGGTGGTCAGTCTTGTCACTGTTCATATTTTTTTCATTTCAAATGTTCTGATTATAATTTTATTTTGTGCACTCATGTTAATAGTTTTGTGTATTCATGGAGATCATGTGCAAAATCGTTTAGTGTATGGTATGTAATTTTGCTTTCTTCTACATCATTTAAAAGAGTTGATAATTCTGATCATAGAAAAAGTTGACAACTGATCAGAAGTCTTGGTTTTTTTTTAATTAAAATGCCTGTCTTGAGAGCTTGGTTGTATCAAAACTTTTATTTTTATACATTTTGAACCTTAGTTTAATATTTCAAAGCTGCTGGTTAGTATCCTTTTATTTCCTAAAATTGTCCCTCTTTGTTCATATAAGTATCTTTTTTCCATTGCCACTGGTCTCAAAACTTAAGTGTTTTACAGTCTTTTTTTTTTTTTCTTCTTCTTCTTTTTTTTAATTTTATGATTTAATTTTAGACTTGCTTAAAATTCAGTGTTGTACAAAGAAGTATTTAGTAAAAAATCTGAAAGAGGTCAAGTCGTAAATAATCCCATCATGTAGCCATCTTCTTGTACTTATAATTTTGCTTTCTTTCTGCAAATGATCATTTCTATTAGTCTTTTATTTTGTTACTCATTATTTATTTATTCATTTTATTGGTAAGATTGGGGGATTTCAGTTGACAGCTGAAATTTAAACAGTTTTCACTTTTCAGTAATAAAAGTTTTATAACAGAATGTTATTTGCTATAAAACAGACAACATTGAACAAATGACATCCATAACATTTCAGATCAATTGTTAATTATTTTTAGGTTTCTTCTTTACTTCATTTACATTACGATATTATTGCCAACTTCTAATCGATGGTTTTTCTCATGAGTGCACTAAAGTATAACCTAAATTGAGGAAAATACTAATACCATCATTAAATGACAAGATGATTTCACCTAAATAAATTTTGTGCATGAATGAGCTAATTGCCTCAAATGATTAATCTTTAGTTATGTAGGCTATTTATCTGCAGGATTTACACTACATTTGAAAAATTCAGCTCAGTCACTCCTATGCTGGGCTGATGAGTGCTAATAAGCACGAAACTGCAGTCCTCGGCTGGAATGACTTAGCTGGCGGTGTATTTCATGTACTATATGGTTGATTTAAAAAAATGTTTAATGACTTTTAAAATATTATCTATGCCTTTGGTATACTAGACACATGTACAATTTTTAGCAGTGCATAAAGTTTGTTCATATATTCTACTTAAATATTTATAAATGAAATTGCCATGATGTGACTTACACTACTGGAAAGGAAGTCGTTATTTGGCTATCCTTTCAACTTACGTTTTCTTCCTCATACATTGTCTCAAAAGAATTCCATTAATGCAGTTTTATAGCTAAGGTTTTGAATATCAACAGGTGAAAACAAAACTATTCTTGATTGTATATATATTTTTTAATAAATATTAATCTGTGTGACTTACACTACATTAACATTAAATGTACAGTTAAAATGTGAAACAATGAAACTAACCCATCACGCATTTAAAAAAAAATCAAAATTAAGAAAAGTATAGTGAAATTGACGATCAAAGTATGGTTCAAGTAAATTTATCATGTCTTTATCAAAATCAATATCTGAAATGTCTTCCTTCTCAGGCCAAATGAAAAACAAAAATCCTTTCCATTGCAGACATTTTCTTTCCTGACAATTTGTGCAATGTTTAACAACCCTTTATCCCGCAAATGGGACTAATGGTGTAGTTTTGCATGTTTCTGCATAAAATAGTAACTCTTTTTCCTTAACAGATGTGCATCTGTTGAGTTTTGCATCTGTGCTATTTTGTAGTTTTATGTCGTAGCGACATTTTTCGAGACGCATTTAAACGTGTTATGAAAAAGATTCTATGAAAGTTTAGGGAAATTTATGAAAATATATTAACAAAACCTTACTAGGATTTTTTACTTTTTTTTTTCTTTTAAATAAGAAATGTGCAGATACTAATGTTGCTTGTTTAT
This sequence comes from Uloborus diversus, assembly GCF_026930045.1. Classification (NCBI taxonomy): domain Eukaryota; kingdom Metazoa; phylum Arthropoda; class Arachnida; order Araneae; family Uloboridae; genus Uloborus; species Uloborus diversus. The sequence goes on along the minus strand of NC_072734.1, from coordinate 127,022,542 downwards.
TATGTACAGATAAATTTAATAAATTTTGTTCTAAAAATTAAACTTTCTTCTCCAGCTCCTGCTTCCCCATCAGAGTTTGATGACAAGATAAAAAGGCTCATGGATATGGGTGTAGATGAAGTAAGTGCTTTGATCAAGACATTTTATAGTTTGTTTTTAGTAAAAATAACATATCATTTTTGACGCATCTTAAAGATTTTTTATTGTTTACATGATATAATTTGTTTTAGGAGGTAACATTTAAGCTGATATGATAGGATTTCTGCCAAATTTTCAATTCTTATTTTCCACACTTTGCACCATTAATATTGTTAAGGAATTAAACATCTAAGTTTCAATGAGAATGTAAAGCCAATTCCATCAGATGGCTTCGCCCCCCCCCCCCCCGGCATTAAATATTCTGCTGAAGTGAAGTCCTTACTATCCTGGAACCGAAAATGAGCTATTTTAAGTTTCTGCGTTATTTTTACGGCAGCATGAAACCTTAGCCAAACTAAAACATGATCTGCAGGGTTGACAGACGTCACGGATTTGAAGGGACGACAGTCCCATATTTTGAAAAAATGGACCGCGTCCCGGGAGCTTCCATACGAGACGGCTAAAGTCCCATATTCTAGCTAATAACAATATTTTACAAAATGAGACATTACTTTAAAGGAAAAAAATGAAGTAAAACAAAAAATGTGAAATAAAGAGCAATAAAAAAAATCATGTAGCAGCAAACGCAAAAATTGTTTTTGTTTTAATTTGGTTTTGTTTTGGCGGCAGACCATGAGGAGCTGAATAATTGCTTCCTCTTTTCTCATTGACTAATGTTGGAAAACCATCTCTGTGCATGTGTCGTCAATCTTAATGAAAACGTTTTTAAAACTTTTTGACAGGCGGCTTTTTTTGTAAGGTTTAATGCTTTGTTACGATGGATTTTTTTTTCAGATTTATCATGAAGAGACGTTCTACGTCGAAAAGCACACCTAAAAAATACATCATATCCAGTAAATACTCTCAACCTCAAAAATACCCCCCCCCCCCACCCTTTTTCTCCTAGGAGCCTATCCCGTATTTACTGTTCTTGAATCTGGCAACCCTAATAACCAGTTTCTGTTTGTAGTGTTTATTCCTTTTTCTTGATAAGTCATAGTTTTTATTATTATTATTATTAAAAGCTTCCGAAATCCTGGAAAAAGTTATGACTATTCCTGTAATTGTGTTAGTTAAAGCATTGTAACCTTTTCTTGCAGCACAAAGCACGAGTGGCCTTATCTTCTTGTTCTTGGAACTTGGAGAAGGCAACTGAAACACTCTTTAGCTAGAACACCCCATCTTCCTCATCTTCATTCAAGAATAAAAAGAAAAAAAAAACTGAGATGTGATTCTAGCACTTTTTGAAGATCACCATTTGTTGACAATACAGAATGTTTACGGAATTTAGAATTAGAAAAATTAATAAATAACCTTTAAAAACTTCATAATCTGAAGATTTTACATTTCTCCCTCATTCAAAGATGCTGAATTATTCTTATTTTTCTTCAAAATGGGTTATACCATTGGCATTCTGGCAAAAGTCACTAAATTCAATACTTGTGTTTTTCGATGTTGTAAAATTAAAAACTTTAAACATACAAGGGATGAGCAAATGAAAAGGTATGAAACAACATGGTGGGTACAAATGTGGACTTTATTCAAAATATACACCATAGGCCTGAGTACAATGATCCCACTGATGAACAAGCCGCAGGATACCTTGTTCCCAGAATTCCTGTGGCTGTGACAAGATCTTGTCCTTCAGTGTCTTTGAGTATGTCATCCGAGTTGAAGTGCTTCCTTTTCAGGTGTTTCTTCAGCAGACCAAACACATGAAAATGGCAGGGAGACATGTCCGGACTGTAGGGCAGATGGTTCAATGTTTCCCATTTGAACTTAGGGCACTAAGTTTTCTGACAGACTTGTCAGAGACACATTTCTCCCCATAAACGGTCACCAACTCCCGATGAATAGCTGCCGGTTTCTTGATCATCCGCTGTCAGAAATCGGATAACACTTCGCTGCTCCTGAATCGTCAAATTTTGCAACGCAAACACCATCCTGTCCTTATAGGGACTGCCGCATTATTTGGACGCCGCTTTTTATAAGAGCCTTTGCTCTCCCCTGCACATGCGGGCACCCGCGCATGCTCCGATCCCAGTCAGAGCCTCCAATGGCATCCCGAGATGTTTCGCTACATCCTCCTATGACGGAATATGCAAATATTTAACTTTTTCATTTGATCACTCCTTGTATTACATGGAACCTATAAGAAAAATCTTTACAGACTCATTAAAAAGATATCTTATTTAACTTGCATAATTAGTTAAAATCATGAAATAACTAATGGGAAATTGTAAATGACTGCAGAAGTATGTCAAATTTGTTTTGTGAAAGTTGTGACTCTCGCCTGAATGCTGAAAATATGCAAATATTTTATGAAACTTTTAATGGATTATACAGTAGAAGACTTATAATGCACACCTTGGGACCAGAGCTTTTGAGTTATACAGGCAGATCATTTCACAAATTTTGAAACTAATATTCAGAATATATCTATAAAATAGCACTTCAGAGTGAGTTTTATCTGCAATGAGTATTAAAGCACTCATATTACAATTAGTCATTCTCAAATAAATATGTTTCACAATTAAAAGAAAGTGAAAATATCCTGCACTTCTGCTAGCTTTGTGGTTTTCATAACAGCTGCATCTTCAAGAACCATTTGGTGTTTTCTGATTACTATGAATACTAATTTTCATTTAAAAAGCTTTGAATTAGGAAGGTAAGATGATAAACTGTTTCAAAATTTAATTTGCCTAACAATTTTTATGTTTGCAAAGCAAAACAGAGGGCTTTTTTAAACTTCAAATCCAATTGTTTACTTCTGAAAAGTTGTGCGGTTTATAGAGAATTGTGTTATATAGGTTGGCGTTATAATGGTATTCTACTGTATTTCATCCTGATGACTTACTAAGATATGTTTTTTAACAAATTATATTACTTTTCAAAACTACTTATTGCATTGCCTTTGGATGATTTTCATTTAAATTCATGTGAAGAAGAATTAAAAGCTTTTGATATTTTATATACATCAAAATGTACAGCTACAAAAATTAAAAATAAATTAGAAAAAATATATAATTGACTGATGTAAGTCGCATAAGTTATGAAATATTTTAATTTTTAAAATGTTATGTTCTTTGTTTTAATAAAATACCAGTGTTCCGTTTTATAGTTTTAATTTTTTATTTTCTGCATTTAGACAAGAAATCATTAAGACTAGTGGTGCACAACCTACAGCCTGTGGGCCACATCTGGCCCGCCAAGCTGATCCGTGTTGCCCCTTTGTTTTGTTCTATATCACAAATCAAAAAGCACAATTAATGACAACGTTATAAATTTGGATCCAAATATTCAGAAATTGGGTTTTGAAAAACAGATGCATTTAATAAAAGAAGAATCATAATAACAATGATTACAGGTTTTTAACTTCCTTTCCTTTTTCTGAATATGTTTAAAAATTTTGAAATTTTAAATGTTCTGGCCCACGAGAATGGCTCTCAGATAAAAAAAAGTTGGGCACCACTGATTAAGGCAATCAAGCAGGGTTGGCCGGAATGCACCCAATGCGATTTTTTTTTTTTTTTTTTTTTTTTTGAAAAAACCCATAATTTTGCCCACTTTTTGGCTTTTTTAAATTCTGAGAAGTTTTAAATAAAATTAATTTTAATGCTTTTACAATTTAAACTTATTATTTAACACTAGAACCACGGAAATTTCCGTATACCTAAAACAGCAGACAGGGGTCAATTTGACCCAAAGCTTAAAATGGGTTCTTTGATGTTTAGAAAGAGGTAAAAAAAATATTTTTGATGAACAAGAGTAATACTAAGATTATACAATATAATAGTAAGATATAAAATTCTCTCCCATTAACTTTAATCATTTATTCATTTCACTTTGTAGTGTAAATTTCCTCCCAGAAGTAGCTTTTCTGCTATTACATTGTCCAGAAAAATTAGATACGGTATCAGGGGCGTAGCTAAGGGGGGGGGTTTGGGGACAAACCCCCCCCCCCCCCGAAAAGTTAGTCTCAAAAAAAAGAGAAAAAGAAGAGAGAAGAGAAAGAAAAAAAAGGAAGAAAAGGAAAAAATTCCAAGCGATTATACATACATATATATATATATATATAAAAGAAGTAACCCCCCCCCCCCCCCGAAAGTCGGGTCTAGCTACGCCACTGTACGGTATCTTCATTCGAGGAAATATTTTCTTCATCTGGGGGCTCATATTCATCATCGCTGAAAACAACTTCTTCATCATTATCGTTTTCGGATTCATTTTTCGATAATTGTTACATATATTCGAGGGCCTCGCCATTTGTAACAAAAGTTCCAGATTTTATTTCATCTGGATTTGAATTTGAGAACCTTTTTCATGTATGTACATATTGTCTTTTCCTCCCAGAAATAGTTTTTCTGCTAGTACATTGTCCAGAAAAATTAGATACGGTATCTTCATCCGAGAAAATATTTTCATCATCAGGGGGCACATATTCTTCATCGCTGAAAACAACTTCTTCATCATTATCATTTTCGGATTCATTTTCCGATAATTGTCGCATATATTCGAGGGCCTCGCTAACTGTTAATTTACACCTATTTCTTCCAGCCATTTTTACATCAGATCAATTTTATCTCCTTGTAAACAAGGCGCCAAAAAATGGAACAGACTGGTACAATCAAACTATCCAAGGCAATGCGAACAACCAGTTGTGAAGTCATAAAAAACCGGATGTGCGCCGGTTCACCACTTTCCCTTCTAGGCCGAAACAAAAAACATCAGAAAGAAAACATTCCTTGAATACACTAACCAGACGCATTTTTCCCACAAGGAACGATAACGTTAGGGGAGGGGGGGCGTAAAAAAACTCAGCAACTCCAAATTTTGCAGGTTTAAAATTTGATCGTAAGTCTGTTCATTTGGTCACAATGTTAAACAAGTAACAACACTACAACTATCAATTAAACAAAACTAACATTTATTAACATAAAACAAATAGAATTATAACCATAGGAATGGTTCATGCTGGTATTTAAGGGCCAGCGGCTCCCTTCGTAAATACACATCAATCAATCTAAAATCCTAAAGCAATCTGGTCTGAGCTGAGATTCTTTCAATTTAAACTAAGGTTTGCCATAAAACTGGCGAGATATTTAATCGCCAAACGAAACTAAAAGAGATATAACAGGGCGTCTGCACTCTGCAACACTTGTTACTACTACTACTACAGACGCCCCCCGCCCTCACCTACACTTCTGTTATCAGTAACAATTTACTGACCTTGAAGTATTGTTCTGCCTTCATCTGGGAAATAGAGAGAGGACTGAAAAAGCTTTTCCTATTCTAGGAAACGTTGAACTGCAACTTTAGTGCTTGTGATTATAATGGGGTCAAAATGACCCATTCCGCGGTTTTAGGTATAAGTATTAAAAACAAAAAAGTGGTAAGTATTTAACGTATCATAATTTCACAGATTGTTATTGGTATAAAAATAGGAAAAGTCACGAATTTTTTTCAATTTCGTTCGTAACTTTTTGAGGAAATCTGATACAAAATTGCTTTTGAGTCAAAATGACCCCATCCGCGGTTCTAGTGTTAATCGTTCTTCACTACAGACAAAAAACATTTTTAAAAATGTGTTTTTAACTTAAATAGCTTTTATAAATGCATTTGTCTTTACTTTTGGTCAGATTTAAGTGTTAATGCATTAAAAAAATATATTTCAAAGATTTTAAAGAAACATATTTTGCTTTTTACTATAACTGATCAAGAAATGATTCAAAATATCTTGACGAAGTCATGTCAGATCTAATTTTCTCAAGATTGTAGTGAAAACTACACTAGCCAAAAAGCTTTCATGTGAATTATTTTCTGCAAACCAACACATGTCACAAATCTCGAATAAACAAGAGATATTTTCTTAGAAATTACCATATTTACAAGCAGTAGGATGAGCAACATTTTTATTGTCTCAACAAAAATGTTTAATATTTCTTATTACAAAGTGTTTCGGCGATATTTTAAGTGAACTGTAAGTTTTCTTTTTAATGATGACTAATTGCTTATAGAACAGACTTTATAAACTATTTACAATATTTACAACATGATTCCAGTAATCATTTACAGCTAACCAATATAGCTGTTCAAATTTTAGAGACAAATACCCTGTTGTAGAAGAAAGCTATGCTCCGTTGCGGGAGGTCTACAAAAACACAACCATATTCTGAGCAAGTCAGCGAACAAGCTAAAACCAAAACAGTGCTAGGCGCGCATGTTGCGTTGAGTTGTGGCTCGCAGACGATTTCTATAGTTCGATAAACAATCAAGGCTTGTCTGTAGCGTAATAACGCAACACAAAGAAATAGAAAAAAAGCTAACATGAAATTTTAAAAAAAAAATTGATTACGCTGGAACTCAGTAAAAAATATTTAGACAATTGAGATTCTACTGCAGTATTGCTTAACAAAATAAAGTACTATAAAGTAAAAGGCGAAACAAATGTAGTGATGAAAAAAAAAAGATGAAATCAGTTGATTAGTAACTTTGCCTTAACTGTTGATAATCATAGAAACTACAAAATCTGAAAGTTCACACGGGCTTTTGCCAACCCTGCAATCATCCATCAACTTTAAATTACAAGCTCTCATACAAGTGTTTCAATAACATCATCATCTTTATGGATTAGGCTTTCAGCCTGTTCCGGCTTCCTGGTCTGCCCACCGCTTTATAGGTTGACCACGGTCTCGTTTGTCTTTGGGTTGATAGAAGTACACGGCCCTTAGTAGTTCTCCACGCGGCATTCTTCGTACGTGATCTCTCCATTTGATACGATAATCAGTAATTTTGCCATTAAAGCTGTAGATCTGTAATTCTTTTCATATATCTTCGCTTCTTATTTTGTCTAGGATGGTGCAATGTTTAACCGCTTGGAGAAATCGCATCTCCGCCGTCTGAATTCTGTTTGTTGTCTGAGAGTTCATGGTCCATGTTTCCGAGACATAGAGCAGTGTTGGCGCTGCCATAACCCTATAGAATTTCATCCGAGTTTCTCTTCTTGTCTTTCCTTTTAAGGTTCTCATCAGCATACCACAAATATGTTGGAACTTATGCACTTTGTTCTGTATATCAGAATCGTGTTGATATGAAATGTTGCAGCCAAGGTAATTGAAATTATTGACCTGTTTAATAATTTGGTTGTTGAGGACGATTTTAGTTCTTACTGGTTCCTTTCCCCGTAATGCCATCGATTTAGTTTTCTGTATCAAGATCTTCATATTGTAGTCTTGACATATTTTTTGTAGTGTGTAAAGGGATTGTAGTAGGTCATCTCCATTCGGTTGGATAATGATCAAATCATCAGCAGACAGTAATGTATTAATTACAGTTGTCATGTTGAGTGGAATACGAGTCTTGACCAATGCTTTCCAAGTGCGTAAAACGTTGTCAATATAGATGTTAAAAAGGGTTGGTGATAGACCACAACCCTGAGGCACGCCTTGGTTGGTTTCTATTTTCACTGTCAATTTTTATTTTAGTGCTTTGATAGAGGGATTGGCATGCTTGTATTAGGTGTATAGGGATGCCTCTTTTCGTCATTATGATCCATAATTTTTCTTTATCTATACGGTCAAAAGCTTTTTCAAAATCTATAAATAGCATATGGGTTTCAAGCTTAAATTCTCTACGTTTTTCTGTTAATTGTTTTACCACAAAAACATTGTCTATACAAGACCTACCCCGTCTAAAGCCTGATTGGTCTTCTAATAATAACAGGTCAATAATCGTTCTGACTCTAGTGTTAATTATCTTACTGTATAGTTTGTAAGCACTATTTAGGATACTAATACGAGGGCTGTTTTTTTTTCAACTTCCGATGTGGTATAAAAATAAAACTAGTGAGAGTAATTAAATAAATTTATTATCAAAAGTTAGGTACATCATTAGTTACTTTTTAACATAATCGCCATTTAAAATGAGGCATTTTTCACACTTGCGTACAAGCTTCTCAATACCTTCTTCATAGAAGTTTGCCGCCAGTGATCTGAGATGGGTTTTCACGGTGTCTTTTGTAGCCTAACTTGTCAGTTACGATAGTGTATAGGGCTGACTTACAAATCTCAGGAAACTGATGGAATAGGTCCATAAACCTCCGATTGCTTCTTACAGTTTGGTCAACTTGATCAATGAGGTCTTCGTTTGAGACCGACTTTCGTCCTTGGCCCTCTTTATCATGAATGTCACCTCATCCATCTTTAAAGTTCCTACACCAACCAGACACTGCACTGTCACTCATAAAGCTTTCACCGTATACTCGTTTCATTCTACGGTGAATTTCTGCTGTGGATAACCCTTCAGCTTGTAAGAAGCGAATGACACTTCGCAACTCACACTTGGCGGAAGATTCTATCATGTTAGCCCTGTTTATGTGTCGCTAGATTAACTGGTAATGGCGTCGGACGCCCGAAAACGAGTGAGGTTGTAGTGGGAGAGGTGCGCAGTCAACTGCCGTGCATTGCTGGCCGATGCCGCTCGCTCTGCCGACTAGCGGCACGATCGGAAGTTGAAAAAAAAACAGCCCTTGTACCTCTGTAGTTTCCGCAATCATTTCTATCTCCCTTTTTGAAAAGTAGAGATTTTGTAGAATTTTGCCAGTTTTCCATTCTTTGGGTATTTTACAGCTCTTCCAACATACGTTAAAAAGGTGGAACAGTTTTTCATGTAGAAGGGGTCCTCCATATTTTAGGAGTTCCGAGTTCAGGTTGTCTGTACCCATAGCTTTCCTGTTTCTGGCTGTATTTAAAGCCTCCTGTAGTTCATAACCAATTTGTGTCTCAGTGACTGCATTTGGGTTGTACCAGAGGTTCTTATAATGGTGAACCCCTCTTCCATTTTGATAATATTAATATTTGCGCTGTCTCTATCCTCTTTATTGAATTTCCTGATTATCTTGTAAGCCATTGTCTGTCTACCATGTACATCATTTTCGATATTACTGATGTATTTATCCCAAGAGTCTTGATGTGCTTTACGTGTAATGTGCCTTGTAAGGTTTCTTTTCTCTGTAAATATTTTTTGTTAGCTATGAACTCTTTTGTAACATATTTTTATATGCTATCTGTTTTTCCTTGACAGCTTTCTCTATATCTTCGTTTCAGATACTTAGGCCTCTTTTCCTAAACCAGGGTGGCGACAGGAACTGTGAAAAAAAGTTCCCTGACTTTTCCCTGATTAAGTTCACCAAATTTCCCTGATTTACGTTACCAATAATAATGGTTTTCTTTCTTTGCTCTACTTGAAATCCATTGTATAAAATGCAGTATTTTAAACGTTTTAAGTTGTGTAAAGTTGTTAAACTAAAATTAAGATATATTTTAAAAAGATGCTACTTTTAAATAAAATGGTTAAAAAAACATATAAAGTCAATTTTTGGGGGGAAAAAAACCCTACAAAACAGTATATTAAATTTTTCTACAATGGAAAGATTATAGAAAATTAAAATAAAAAAAACTTTACTTCGAGAAACCACTTAGTATAAGAATTTTAAAAAACTATTAAAATTACTCTTAAAAACATATGTGTATTTATGATAGAACTAAAAAGTAATTGAAATTATTTTGAACTAAGTTTTAAAACAGTATAATAATTGTTGCAAGAATAGCAAGCCATAGTGAAAGAACAGAAGTAATGTAGTTATTCTTATATAACTAATTGGCATATTTATGCAAAACAGATGAAACCATTTGACATCCATTCATAGGGAACTTTTCTCTAATCAAGAACATAGGTTTTAATGAATGAATACAGCATTTTAACAATTAAAAAATAAAGATATTTACTTAAGTACACAAGGTAACTTTATTTCAAATGAATTCAGTATGTAACGAAAAAAAATCTTAGATTGCTTTTGTATCAAACAACTTTGAAATGCAAGAAAAAAAAAAAGCAATTAGTTAATTTCAAAATATATAAAAGAAGAATACAACTTGGTTATAAAATTAAAGAATCACTTAAGTCTGAAGAAAAGAAAATCTTTATAATCTGCGGTGACAACAAATAGTGTAACGGAAAAAACCAAAGTTTTTTTAAATTGAAAGTTCAATTTTAGAAATTAAATTAAAAACACGAAGTAATAACTTTTAAGTTTTTATAGTATTAATTCAAAAACCAAAGATTTCTTCTTGAAATCGTGATCACAGTACACTAATTACTTCGAGACAATGGAATAAAGGCAAAGCAGCTAAGGCATTAATGAAGGCTTCCTCTTTGCCTGTATGGTTGTTTATTTTACGTAGCATTGAAAGCGCAAAGGGAAATTTCAAGATAGGTAAAATAAACAACCTAACAGACACAGAAGCAATCTTAGGAAGTTCATCCTGCGGTTAATAAGTAAGGTTCAATACTTTGACGTTGAGGAAAAAAGATGCACAAATATGCAACAGTGTATAATCGCACCTCATTAATTTCACTGTTTTTTTTTGAACAGCTAATTGGTGGAAAATGCATAGGGAATTAGAGTACTTAATTTTGTAAAGCAAAAAAAAAAAAAAAAAAAAATTCTTCATAAAATCAATTTTCCCTGATTTTTTGTTATTTTTTCAAAATTCCCTGATATTTCCCTGATTAATAAAGTTCCCTGACTTTTCCCTGATCTCCCTGATCTGTCGCCACCCTGTAAACCTTTTCTTACTTTTCCCCCCAACGCCTCATACGCTGCCCGGTTGATCCGACTCTTGATATTATCCCATTCTTTGTTTACTTTGTTCGCTGTTTCAACTTCTTCTTCCAAAAGTTGTCTTAAACATTCTCGATATAGGTTTCTAACACTATCTTCGTTTTACAGGGATACTCGATAAATTTCTTCCTCTTGTTTGGTTCCTTTTTTTCGGATTTTATTTTCCTCCATCTGGACAATAGTTTGACCTTTGACACGTTCAAGAAGCTCTACACAAGAAATGCATATCGCAGAGCAGCATTTCTGCACCTTCATTTGTATTTTAATTTAGCCTTTTTCATTCCTCTTATTTGCTTGTCGCTAGACTTTTTTTTACTATCATTCATTTATTCCTTTGTTCAGTTAATTTGTTTTTGATGTCAGTATTGTCTTTTGTACCTGCTGTTGAAAATAAAAAATACCCATGAACCACTAGTAGAGGATGCATTCTCACACCCTTTGGCTTTTAGTTTTAAAAGGTAAGTAAACTTTGCGTGATTCACACTTATGTTTGTGAGTTCTGGTAGAGGGGTGTTTTTTCTCCCCATGGCTTTTCAAAATATATTTTTTAAAAATAATATTAATTTAATACTTTTTTTCATTTCAATCTTTTGTTTAAAAAAATTGTCCTTATACCGAAAATCTAACACTCAGTATGTAAATGAAAAACACACTATCCCCCCCCCCCGCCCCCAAGAAGGGCAATAATATCAAAAACATTTACATGTGACTACAAAATAGGTAACTATAGTCAGTTTCACAGCTCTATTTTATTTTATACACACCCTCCTTAAAATTTCACACCTTTCACTCCCTAGGGAGCTCCCCCCCCCCCTTGAGAATCGCTGTCTTAGAGCTTGTATTAACACAAGTTAAATGTTTTCATTTGGGGAACTAAACAAAAAACATATTTGAACAAAAAAATCGTACAATAAATTTCTGAATTTTGTGCGAGAAATTTCAAAATTTCCCCCGAGTGGAAAAAAATTCCCCCCCTCAGAATTTCAGGGGGGCGAGCATTCCCATACCTACTTTAGTCACATAATAAAACTTATATAACAATTTCAGTTGGCAACCTTGCAGACCAGAGCCCTCCAGAGTTAAAAAAAGGTATTTCTAATTCCAGTTACAATTAGTTATCAAAGCATTTTTCCCAACAATACAATAAAAAAATATTAGAAATACATATACAGTTTTCATTCCTATTGCTTAATAAATTGTCCAGAAAGGAAGTCTGCAGTTTCTGGACTTGATAGTGATCAATATAGTTATGATATTTAATTAGTTACTTTTCAATACTTTTTAAAATAATAACCAAGAAAAAGACAAAACAATTTAACATTTGCTCAAATACAAATAGCCGTTTATTTCTTAATTTACAGCGATACAGGTTTTAGAACTAAACATTTTGTAACAACCAACTAATAGGCTGGATTGTTCATTTTCTAAATGACAGAATCTGAAAAATGGTTTTAGAAAAGGATCATTTTGTGATTGTTATTGAATTACTTTATGCAGCGGGAAAATTTATATTTACCTCTAGCAACAGACGGTGACGTACATATGATGGGATTCTATCTTGATAGAATTAAATTTATAACCTTTGCACTTTGAAGGCAACATAAATGCAGCAGAATAAACTGTGATTAAACATTGCTCAAAAGGCTCATAGTCAATTATCTCTTGTACGGTTTCAAGTTGAGATTTTCTTATAAATCTAAAGTTCATTAATATCAGCTATTGTGACATTTACAGCTTGAAAGCACTCTAGTTGCTAGCAGCAACTAAAGTAAATTAAGTAAAGAAAAATGCTTTACTTCCTTATAAATGTGATTGTTATTAATGATATAGAGTATAATAATATATTAGTTGAAATTTCATCTTCGTATTAATAAACAATCTCCAACAAATCTCTAGATTTCCCCCCCCCCCCCCTATTATTCCTTCTTGTTTCACAGGATAACAGATTCATCATATTCTTCTAAACAGCCCTCTGCTGCAAGATGATTTTGAAAGTGCTTTTGAACAATCACTATACTGTATAGTTGATATACAACATTCTATAACAACATCATTAACATGTTGTAATAATGTACTGTGCAGTAGACCTACGTTTTGCGCAAGGATTACGTTCCATGAAAGTGCCATATTAAATCACATTAACTAAAACATAATAGTAGCGTTAAAATATGGGTTAGGTTTCATAGATAAAAAGGTAGTGGATTCTAGTGTTACACAAACATATAATGAATTTAATGTGTAATTATTTCGATACATAAGATAAAAATAACTGGCTGTGATAGTCTGTTGGCAATCATTAATAATTTTTCTTTTAAGTTCTTTATAGGGCATTAACACATCCGTGATTTATCACGTCACTTCCATGACAGGATCTTCATTCCCTAACAAATTAGAAAGATTATTTGCCATTCTCAAGGAATGGTTGATTACTTTCAATGTAAAAGTGTTTGGTTGTACCTCATCAATGTCGGTATCCTCGCTGCTTTTGTCCTCTTTTTGTCACTTGCAAAAGCTCTCCTTCAGTGAGCTCAAAGTTTCACCAGTGTTTATCTTAAATTTATGATACTTTTTGGAAATAAAATTGAGCTAAAAAGTTGAGGATGTCAAGAATGACAATAAAATATGAAAATTATCCAATTTTCATTGTTTTTTTTTATTTATTTTATTTTTTAAAGCAAAGAAAAGTTGGGAATTATGCATTTTTTTTAATTTTTTTTTTCATTTCTTGTATACAGTCTCTCCTAAAAGTTTGGCGATCATATTAGGTAAGTGTTAAATTTTAATATATGGCAGGCTTAAAAAGACTTATTTCGTTATTCATTCTGATAGCGTATTTATTTTATGATAGTTTAATTTTAGTACCTAAGAAGTTTCTTGATAGCTGCATATTTTTTAGAAATTAGCTAGCTTTAAAAATAATAAGCACTTAATAGTTTATTTTTTATTTATTTATTTTTTTTTTTAAATAAAATTTTTATTTTAAAAAATCTCTCTAAATGTAAAAAAAACTTTTAAAACTTAGATTCCCTCTTCACCAGTAAATTTATTATATCATGTTAACATAAAAATTGAAGGTTCTTTTATTCTGGGAACCCTAAATGCCTTTGTTCTATATTTTTAGACCCTATTTTCCGGACATTCCCATCTCTAATTGTGTACCATATCAAAGATTTTTGTGAGAAAAAAATATTGTATACATTAAAATTTTAAGCTGTTGTATACATTTAAATTTTACCCGATTACCTTTTTCCTGGGGGAAAGGGGGATTTCACGATAATTTCTTTTTCACAAAAAATAAAGAAAATTCACAACAATAACTTGCTTTTTCAAAAAATGGGGACCCAAAAAATAAAACCAGGATTGATTGACCTCTGGTGATTTTAATAACTTTATTTCAAAGGAAAGAAAGCAATCTGGAACCAATCGCAAAGACTGTCTCCAGTGACCCTCAGCTCGCTTATCAGCATACTAAAATGCATTAGTTGCATATTATTCGCAAACTCAGGAGTTTAGAATTGAAAGGAGGGGAAAATTTTCTCTATTTGCCATGCCACTTCAGCGTAAAACCAAGATGTCTATTCTTAAACTGCATATTTCGCGTAAAATGAGGGTCTACTGTATATATCATATTTTTATATATCACAATATGATTCTTTCTTCAGATTTCTTTAAACATATCAAAGCCATAATATGAAGCAAAAGATTCATCATCATCAACAACATATACTGCAATTAAAGTGACAACATCTCTAATGTTTATTTACATTCAATTGTACACACATATAATATAAAAAGCCAGTTTCATTTTGCCCAATTAAAACTGGTTTAAACCAATTTTGACTTCTGGCCTCAACAAAGTTTTAAAAATGGTTTTGTTTTTTTTCAACCCTGCAAGAAATACTGGGGTGAAAGTTGCAAGGATCCTCAAGACGGAAATGTTTTACACCGAAAGGGAGGGTATCCCAAAGTTAAGTTTTTGAGCAAAAAAATGGAACATTATACGGGTGACTCAGTTGCCAAATCGATTAACTCCACTTTTTTTAAAAAATCCTTATTTCTGCTTTAATAGTGCTTAATCAATGCTTAGAATGTGAATTTATATTAAACTTTTGGCTCAGTACATTTCTGATCATGCGACGGCAGAAAATGTAACACGAGGGCCCATTCACTCCTATGGATAACACTATCTTCTTCATCATTTTTCTCGACTCTTTGTTTTATGGAGCTAATCGATTTGGCAAGTGAAGCACCCATATCTGAATTATTGTTATTTGCTAAAAACTCATGTAAGTCTATAGTTGGAGCACACCTAACCTGGTAGCATTGCAAAGGCCACACAGGTCCTAATCACAGCTTTATGACGCTGCCAGGTTAGGTTTGCTTCAACTATAGTAGTCACATTAAGTCTAAGTCATAGAGTAAAGAAATTTACATAGAGAAGCCTCGTCTATGGAAAAAAAAGGAGATAAAATTGAAGCCGGAATAATAGGATACAGTGATGAAATGGTGAGCGAAGTTATGATAACATGGTCGCTTTCCAAGAATAGTTTGCACCAATCTTGCGAAGGGACCAAATAATGTAGCTGGCTGAATGGTTTACATTTTAATTCATGTTGCATTGCAATTTCAAAAACGTGCTTCATAAACATGCAACAATATCTAAGTTTAAATTAACTACCAATTGAGATCCAGTAATAGAATATTTTGAATCCAAAATGTATCTCAATATATTTAGCGAGTAGTTAAGAATCATGGGATGTAGCGGTGCAACTTCCAACTTCAATTTCTTAGTATAGCTGTCCCTCTCTATGTAATTTCATTATTCTATGGTCTAAGTCAATGCTTCTCAACCTTTTTTCCTCTACGCCACACTAGATGGTTGGCTCAAACCTTGTGGCACACTGAACTAAATTTCATATGTCAATATGAAGAATGCTTTCATCATTCACTAGTCAAGGCAAGAAAGTGATAAAAGCAGCGTTTTCATATGGATATAACAATTAATCTTTTAAATATGCGATTTTTTTTAAATATTACAGTTTCTTTAAAAACTGAATTAAAGTTTATCAAGAATTTTTCTTATTACAAAGTCCTAAACTTTCGTTGGACACTACTTGCGCTTATCTTGATATACAATGGCAGAGTGGCACTTTCTATTCAGCTTTATGTTGGGAAGAGCTACACGAAGTTTTTAAATCGAGGATCTTGTGATATTTTGTTGTTCTTGAAAAGTGTCAAAGCTAATAACTTTATGTTGTCTTTAAAATGGTAACAGTAACCAGCTCATGCATAACATAAACGGATATTTTTAGGTTCTCTGTTCAATAACTGTCAATATGTGTCTAAAGGCATTTTGCTGAACCCTAGTTTTAAAGAATGGTCGCTCTTGAGGTCTATAAATATTTCTCATGTTTTTTAAGAAAGTTTCTTGCTGATGTGTTAATAGATCACGAACCCAGTCATACGCCAATCAACTATTAGAAGTACTGCTTACGAAACCTATTGTTTCCTGTACGATTGCTTTACACATTGGTAAAATAAATGTGTCACCGTTGGCACGCAGTTTTCAATGCAATTTGGCAATTAATTAAACTAGCAACTAATCTCTTGAGCAGGTAAAATACATCTCTATCAAGCAGTAAGTTACCTCCCTTAAGCCAGAGTTAAGGCAGAACTTCATGATAAAATGAGATCTGCCTCCCAGTGTTGCCAGATTGGGGGAAATTTCCCCATTTTGGGGAAATCTGGTGCTTTTTGGGGAAATGGGTTTCGAGGGAAATTCTTTGGGGAAAAAAAATTTTTCTTGGAGGAAAACCTGGGGGGGGGGGATTGTAATTAAATTTGCGTCTTGACATCTACTAGTTACATTATTTGTATCAAACAGCCAAACAGCGTTGGTTGAGCTTTGCTCAACTTTATGGAATTCGCATTTCGTATTATGTGGAACATTATGCTACGGAATTTGCATTAATAGTTCTGCGTGAGTTATTAGTTGATACGTGAAACAGGCAAAAAAGGGGGTGTGATGAAGAATGTTCTAGGATAAATATATACAAAAATCATAGTTTAAATGTACATACAGAAGCAGAGTAGTAAATGCGAGTAAAAAAAAATATTTGGCTATTTCTTATCTCTTGGTCAGGCACTTGTATTTATGACTAGTGGCACCTGCACAGCTTTGCCCATAGTAGAAAATTAAAAGGTATTTTGGTTCTCCTGTATATTTACAAATAATGCATGATGAATTTCTCGCCAATTGACTTGCCCACGATACGGTTCCATATTATGATAACTTGGTAATTTAGTCGTCCATCTTATGATAATTTTGCTCAGGAAAATGTTCTTAAAATTGGAATAGAAAAAAGAACAAAATCGAATATTCGAAAAATCGCTTTAAAGGTGCACATTCACATGTTACAAACTGATTCTTTGCCAAATTTCATGAAAATCAGTCGAACGGTCTAGGTGCTATGCGCGTCACAGAGATCCTGACAGAGAGAGAGAGATGCGGAGCAAGAGACTTTCTGCTTTATTATTAGTTAGTAAAGATCAGAAAAGATAAAGACAAAATAAAAAAGCGAAAATGGGAACAAAAAGTTGGGGAATTTTATAAGAAAATTTGGTTATTTGGGGAAAAAAAAAATTTCAAGAGACAAAAATATCAGAGGAAATTGATTCATTTTATGAAAATACTAGGGGAATTTTGATAGAAAACATCGCTTTTTGGGGAAAAGTTGGAAGGGATTTGGGGAAAACTGGATTTGACCATCTGGCAACACTGCTGCCTCCAGCTCAGTTATTCCCTATTCCAAACTGATGAGTTCATAACAAGATGAAACTACGGTTTCTGGATGGGATAACCGGGCTGTTGGTTTATTCAATGTAAAATATCTTCTGTTTTCTACAACTCCAAAAATACCGTGGCACACCAAGGACCTTGTCACGGCACACCAGTGTGCCGAGGCATACCGATTGAGAAGCACTGGTCTAAGTAGTCTTAATGTAGACTCAGACCAGGATAAATTGACAATACTTTGAGGTCTCATAACTTTCTTAAAAATCAACTTAATGATTTAAATTTTTGGCAGCATCGTTATGAACACTTATTTTTTTATGAATCACTCATCATTAAACTAAAAACTATAGCAACAAAATTTTATGGTAAAACAAAAACACAGGCAATGGATGCACTTTGGTTCACTGTGCAGGACTGAACAAAATAATAGTTATTATAATAGTTATAGAATCTTAAAAGAAGCTCTGAAACAAAATACATTAGTGTTTCAAAGACTAAAACAACATTTTAGGTTTTAAAAAAAAAATGCAAAAAAGTTAAATTTTCTTTTTTCAATTTAATTCAACTTGTTACACTGCCGTGTTAAGCAAAAAGTTGCATCTGTACTTTTTATCAAATTGAGCTAGTCACCAGGTGGTTCTTGGTCACATATTTCACCGAAATAGTGTTTTCTGTTCATTTGTAAATGGGAAATATTTTTTGAAAAAGTTGCATCTGAATCAAATAGGGTAAGGTCACCAGTAGTAGACAAGGGTCAGTCAGTTATAATTTTGGAATCATTAAATAATAAGCCTTTATAGCGGGTAAGACGGATGTTGCTGTGGGACATGAATACAGTGATAGACATCACATGTTATCAGATTGAATTTTATGAGCCAGTTGATATTTACATGGCAATGGTTGAAGGAACTTTTGCACATTTTGAAGAGAAAAAAGGGAATTTTTTCTATTACTCATCCTTACCTCATTCTGTCTTCTGCTGGGTATCATCGGATTTTATAAAAATAGAATTAACTAATTTGGAGGATCCAGAATCAGCCAAACATTGGATGAAATGTTGTTGCATGAGAGAAAAATATTTTAAAGAGTCTAAATACATTAAAACAAAATTTCCCAAACTGGTCCGCAGTGCTATTCACATACCTGCCAACCTCCGAGAAAAAAAATCCGGAAGATTTTTTTATTTTTATCCACAAGATTTTAATGCAAAATAAAATCAAACAGGACACCTACCCTCTTTACATTTAACAATATATTAGTTATGAATTTTATATCAATTGAACTTACTTTCGTTTAGTAAATATTACTTTTATTGCTTTCTTTAAAAGTTTGGAAATAACATTTGTTACTCATCTTAAAAAAAAGAACGAAGTAAAAACAGCTCGAATTGAGAGAATGAGAAGATAATTGGCGCCGAAATTGTGCCCCTAGTTGCCAGGCGCGACGCTCGCTTTGATTGGATCCCGATGAAGTCATGCGCTGTATCACTCAGTGACGTCATAATCTTCACTCGCTTCTTCTCGTGCCATTCTCTTACGGCAACCTTTCCTTGGCTACTTGGACTATAACGTGGTGCCGCATTCCACAAAAGTCTCGTTAGCGCCAAAATTGGCGAGATAATTATTTTTTCTACAAAATGTGAAAAATCCGGAAGATTTTGCTCATAACCGGAAAAACGGAAAAAGACATAAAAATCCGTAAAACTTCCGGGAAATCCGGAAGGGATGGCAGGTATGTATTCAGCTAAAACGTTAAATATAATTGAGGAATAAAAAAGTTCTTGCTTAAGTACATGCAAGACGCAGCAATCCCCTCCTCTCCCCATCAAAACTCTCAGAAGTAAACACACTACACATTAATTAATTTTGTGTACATGATGAAGTTCATATTGTTACAAAACTATATTAAGTAAAATGCAAATACTGAGGCACATTTTTACAGATGGGTTATTATCTTGTATAATTAAAAACTGAGCATATGTATCTATGTATGTACTATGTCCGAGTTACTTCTCCCGAATGCCAGTGAACTGAATATCAAACCAGGTATCAATCTATTTGTAATTTTCCCGTCTTTATGTTTGACTATTTAACAGTCAAACATCCCCCAATAATAATTAGCGGAGATATCAGTTAAAAACTGTTAATTATGATGCTTAGATTTCGACATAAAATCCCTATGTTTCTAAGGCTTTTCTCCATTTAAATTAGTAGTCATTGCTTACTCCACGAAGCTTGTAATTTTTCTGAAGGGGGTCTGCGGAGACCTCAAGTTTGAGAACTTCTGCATTAAAAGGCTCAAAAATCGAGCTAACCCGAGAGTGATGTCTTAAGCATGTCTCGCCTGCGACAGGTCCATTACCCAACATGGGGGCGCAAAACTTGGCCTCCTTGTGCCAAAATTTCTCAGTTTGATCTAACTGCAGATACGACTTTTGCACTTAGCGTGGAAGAACAGCTAACATTGAAGTATAACTTCTAAATAACTGTTTGCAGACAAAAAAAGTTTTGAAGTACAAATTTTTTTTAACCTTTAAAAATATTCTGAGTGACAACTGAGAAAAATTGCCCTTAAAACTGGTTTTTTGAATTTGTTTACCTCCTGTATTACATATTTTCTTATAACTTATTGTACTACTGTAGAAATTTTGGTATCAAAATGTGCAGAATAAAACACTGGATCAGTTTATTTATTACTAGCGGTGTTTCTTGGCTTTGAACAGTCTACCTTGAAAGTAAAAGTTTTGTCAAGTGGCGCATGTTCAACAATCAGACCTCAATTAGAGAAGAAAAAAACTACAAAATTTCCCGCAAAAATTATTTTTAAAGAAAGAAAACAGCAAATCAAAAGTTCCCGAAAAAATTAAATGGAACCCTCCATAAATACAACTAAAGCCCTTAAAAAAAGAAAGATAAATCATCAAATAATAATCAAAGGGGGAAATTTTTACCTCAAAACAAAATTTTATTTAGTCACAACCGAGGAAAAAAAATGGCAACCTTCTGAACGCTAATTTAAAAATGAGATCGCACAATTGATAATTTTCCAAATCAAAATTTCTGTTCTATTAAGCTTAGCAGTGCTTTTTAATTTTTCCACGGTGATTTTGCAGCTTTTTTTGAAATTCGAAGGAAATGAAAGAACTCTATGGGTGTATTTCGCAGGCTTTTGAATGGGACCTGAATCAAACAAATTGGATAATTATTAAGGGTAGAAAGAGCCATTTAATGCCATTTTCGGGTCTTTTAATTAAAATTCAAACGGTTTGGTACTTTTTCGGCGTTTGAAAACCCCCCTATGTTCCTTTTTGGGTGTCCAAGTTCCTTCCTGCCAAATTTGGTCGAGATCTGACGTAAACTGTGGATTTGTATAGGGAACATACACATATACATTCTTTGTTTTATTTATATAGATTATTGTTTTTTTTTTCTTTTTAAACATCTAAAATTTTGAAGCTTAAGACTTCCTTGATCTTTTAGAAACAAAATTATAAAAAAAAATCTCAATTTTTCTTCACTGGTTAGTGAGTAGCAGTTTTATCATATAAAATTAAAAATTAAATAAAAAAGTTGGGCTTTTTTCTGAGCTATGAGATTTTACTTACTCAAATTTATTTATTACTTTTCAATTTTAACTTGTTTCATCTCTTTCAGTTTCAAAAATGTTTTTTCAGTTTCAAAAATGTAATTAAAAAGACAGAAATCAATCAAAAGAGGGAAAACTTTCACCCGAGATATCATTGCACTAGTACATCTAAACTTTTATAAAACACAATTTTCATAAGACTTGCTCCCACTCATTAAATTCTAATAATACTAAAATGAGACACAAATAAAGCGTTTATTTTTACAATATTGCAAGCGATAAAGAAAGAATCCTTCAAAACTTTAAGAACACCATTTAGTTTTTGAAGAATGTGTTCTGACCAGCGTGAGAGAAGAAAACAGGAGAAGGACGTGGAAGAAGTTGAAATGAGAAGGGCCCCAGAGCAGGTGAAGGGGCCCCACTGCTGCTAGGAATTTGTATACTCAGGGGGGAGCACGGTGGCAGGGGGCTCCTGGCAACATTTGGTGCCGGACTGGCGGTCAGAGCAGACCCGCTGAACCAGCTTGCATTCGGCATAGGACTTGCAGGACTGTGAATTGGCCTCTGACTTTGAGGCCAAGGGTTTGAAGCGAAAGTCTGATGTGGTAAAACAGGATAAGAGGAATTCATGGAGTGAGAGATGGGTCCATATGTGGGAGGAGGGATGGGAATTTGGGCATCATAAGGACCTGTCTGATTCGGTTGGATGAAGCCTTGTCTATGCTGGTTCATTGGAATGTTCCTTTGATTGATTTGGCTCAAATTCTGATGGTTAGGATACCTCTGTGTCATGCCATTCCACTGGTTCTGTTGAGACATCGGACTGGAATTCATGCCAATCTGTGTGTTTGGATTTTTGAACATCTGGTTGTGATTATTCTGATTCATTGAGGTTGCATTGTGGCTGACTTGACTGAAATTCTGCTGAATTGGATCTTGATGCAACTGATTTATACTTTGTTGGTTCACCAAAATGGGGGGTTGATTTGCAGGATAAGAGTTTTGCTGGTTTACTGGATTTGGACCAACCACATTGAGATTATGGGGTCTCATCATGTTTGGGATGGGACCAATGGGGAAAATATTCTGTGTGGAAGGCACAGGAGTGGGTCCAATTTGAATAGGTAATTGAGGTCGCAGAGCATTAAATCTGAACACTGGTGGTGGTTTATGCAAAAACAACAAAGGCTGATTCACAACTTGCAGTGGTGGTGGAGGCCTCCATAATTCTGTCAGCAATGGAGCATTTGCCATGCTGCTCATCGTAACCTGAGGATTCCTTGCGAAACTTGTCACAGCACTAGATGCAGGAACAGCTGAGGATTCATTTGATAAGGGACCTGAAATGACTTTAAAAAGATAAATAAATAAAACACTTACAAAAACATTGTAAATGAGTCAATATAAAGAAATCTAATTCATTTTAAGCAAAATCGTATAATAAACATGTAATTAGTTCTATCACAAATAAAGTATGCGCTATGCCAGCTAATACTATCTTGAGGATGTTTTCTAAAGTACTTTGATGATAATTTTTAACAAAATTCGGTCTCTCCCCCCCCCCCCCCCCATGGTGGAACTTTCTTAAATAAGAAGAATCTTTTTATTACTTTGCAGACCAGACAAGTCAACAAAAACAAAAGTTACAAATGAATCATGAAACACTTCTCATTTTCTACTTCTATTTACTTCTTTCTACTATTTTCATTCTTCCATTTTATCTCCATTCAAAAGCAAATTATTTGAGCAGCATTACTTATGATTGCATTGCAGCACAAAAAAATTTAACTTGGTTTTACATTTAGTGAAACTAATTTACATCTAGATTCACTTACCAGGAGTTTCAACAGGAACGTCTTCAGAATTCTTTAGAGGAGTCCGGTTTCTGGGATGACGTTTCTTGCGAGCAAGCGACTCTTGCTCATCATCAGAATAGTCCAAGTGCTAAATTAGACAGGGAAAGTATGGGTCATTAAAATGAATCTCATATTTTAAAAAATATATATATAAGGAAAGAGAGCAAAATCTCTTATTAGCATAAAACTAGAGTTAGAAGCTAAATTATTTGAACTGAAATCTTAATTATATAAACTGTGTTTGAATTTTGAAAAAAGAAATGCAAAATGCGTGTAATTCTTTCGTCCATTTGTGTACTAAATCAACATTTCTAAAACTGCTTTCTGTGGAGTCTCAGATTTCTGAAGAGCTCATTCAAGGGTTTGGCAAAACTTATATCCTTTCCTCATAACAGTCAAGAAAGTTACTTAAAAATTATTAAAAATAACACTTCTTGAAAGTTACAGAAATATAATAAAATGAACCCTACCCTTGCATCCATTTCTTAATGCACCTAGTAAATAATTTGAAAGTAGAACTTTATTCTTGGAAATACTGTAAGATCAGTTTGTTTGGGAAACAAAAAGCCCTTCTAATATCCTCTTAAAAGCAAAGATAAGCCAATAAGAAACAATGCCACCAAATACAAAATTGGTGCTCTATCTAATAAGGATTTAGATCATGTGCTATATTGGTTTGAAGGCCATGGCATTGGGTGCAGCAATAGTTTGCGTTTTGGGTAGAGAAAACGTTTGTCCACATACAACTTCAAAAACTAAAAAATTTGTTGAAAAATAAGAGACGGTAGCACACAAATAGAAAGATTTTGTAACATGTCTCATCTGCTGTCATTTATGTGCATGCTGTTATAAGCTTGAAAGAATGAAAACAAAAACTAAGGAGTCAAATAGCTTTACAAAAAGGGAAGAAGAACAGCTAATTTTGAATGCTAGTGAACATTTGAAAGCCAAAAATTATTCAATATTGAAGAGTCAAATGTTCTGATTTTGGAGGAAAATTAAATTTCTTTCTTGAAGGAATAAATATCAATTAGGTCCAAAGAGTAAAGAAGCATCAGACATTCACAGAACATTAGAACTGGATTTTGAAGGTGGACACGAGACACCATTTGCTACTGTAAAAATGTTGTAAGGGTCCTATCATAACTAAAAGTAAATATACATCAATAACTTTCAAGGCAGCAAAAATGAAAAGTAATACAATAAGGTTAGGGATTTTTACTTTATAAAACGTATAGGGAATTGTTAAATTAGCATAGTCACCACACATTATCAACATATTTTTATTTCTAATCTATGGACAGTTACATTTAATACTACTATAGCAGCATGTAACAGTTACAATAATTTTCCTGTAGTCAAAACTATGCATTGATAGTAAGTTTTTGTTTCCCCTAATTGCTGGGTTTGTATTTAGGGGATATGAATGGTTTTGTGGCAAATGTGCAAGAGAAGAAACTATTTTGAATCCCATGAGCCGAATCATTTCAAGGGGAACAAAAGATAATTTTATAATTTGAACTTCTCATTAAGTAGTGCAACCTTTTTTACAGTTATTGAGCAATATGCATTTTTTACAGTATTTAACAGTGCAACTTTCCTTTCTGCTTTTCTGCCTTGCTCCAGAACTAAATCTTAATATAATTTCCTTTAGAATATCATTATGAAGTTTTAAAATACATGAATTGATTACTCAATACATCAAACCGATTGCAAGTTCCTAAAATGTCCTTTGTAGGCATAGTGATATTTCATTAACTGCCAATGTAACATGTATGTCCCCCCCCCCCCCACCATTTCCTATTTTTAGATCACTTTAACTTAGTTTTGCACTAAACATTGTCAAAACTATATAAATTAAGGTCATCATTTCTCCTGATAAGGTTATCAGAACTTGTTACAAATAAATCACACATGCTATAATCAAATTAAACAGAATTACATTCTTTGAAAATAAGTCAGGGGTTAATTTGAATTTTGCTGAAATTCATCAGCACCCATGACATATGATTATGAGACATGTAAAAGATCCCTTGGACATTTGTTTGGCTTTGAATTACCTCAGCAAAATTATATCCCTAATGCAGGTTTCCATTAAAAAAGAGCTCAGGTGCCTCCATCTGGTGGAAACTGGGCATCAAAATTATCTGTGCCATTGACATATGTGCCTTAATGGTTGCACTGTAAGACTGAATGCCCTATAGGGGGATCACACTGGGTCTGCTAAAGGTTATACAGCCTAACACAGTCCCAGTAGAAAGAAAAAAAAAAGCTGAATTTAAAACTAGCACAATTAATGAAAAACGCATAAAACAAGTATGTTGGAAAAATCAAGACTTTTTTTTTTGAGCCAACACGATTGCTAATTTTTTCATTTGACCGTCCTTGATGTTTGGTTCCTTTTTCAACCCCACCGTCCTCTGCAGGCGCGACTCCTCCCGGTAGCCGCTGCTCCTGGTCAATGGCGTACCTGTCCTACACACACGCACACTCATACACATACACACACAAGCCTACACATACACAATTATGCACACTTAACCGCCCAAGAGGAGGGACAGGAACCGTTTCTAGAAACAAGCGAGTGGAGTACTAACCAATGAGTAAGGTCCTGTTGCAACTCGTGATAGGATTGCGAAAAACATATAATTTGAATTCAAAATCACAGAATTTAAATTAATTTTGATTTTTTTTTTAATTAATGGGAAGCAAAGAAGAATTGAAGCACAATGAACATTGAGAACATACTTCTTCGGGAGGCTCATTATTATCCTTCCATGATGCATCAGACCCTTTCTGGCTAAAAAAAAAAAGTTTCACAATTATAATGCTGCTGGTAACAAAGATTTATTACATTCACTTTGAAGATCTCTTATATTATATAACCAAAATTCCATTTTTGGAACAGCAAAATGACTTTAATACGCAAGATTCTTGCTCAATATTAACAAATAAATAAAATAATAATGACATGAGACTGGCAAAAAAGTTTAAACTATATGCAAGGCTCAGTAAAATATACACAAAAAAGATTTAAAACTATACAGCAAAAACTATTATACTAGAACATTTAATAATTATATACTTTAGGGCATTGAAAAACAAACAAGCTTTTTTTTATTACAAAATCAGTTGCATGAATACATATACAGTAATATTGTTACAAATTCTGTAAATAGTAATTATTGTTATGACTAACTTGTTGAAATCTGGCTAAATTTGGCATTTGTTCCATTAATTTTCATCCAAAATTATCATAGTAACTTAACCTGCAAATAGTTTCTTGTAATGAATATTCAACCCCTTTACATTCAAATGAAGTACATGGTCCCTCCATTTCTGAATGATAATATTTATGAATGGAATAAAAAGAAAATATCAGAAATTGGTACAATGTTTTAGAATTTTCTGGATATTTCTTTGCTAGGTATAAAACGCCGGGTGTCTTGTGAATGAAAGGAGAGAGTCAGTTTTGCTTTCTAACTGTTTAGTCTCGTTTTTCACTGCTGTTTGTGAATGCATTAGCGCTTGCGCTGTGATTTTCAAATTTGTTCTTTTGGACGTACTTTAGATTTAAATGTGTGGTGTACTGAGTAATGTAGTGTTTAACGATATTCGATTAACTGCTGGATGTTTGCAATTGTTACCTGCTCTATTATTAATATTTGTAAATAAATTAATTCTGTTTTTATCAAGATTAGAATCGTCCTTTCGAAGAAAGTTAGAAGTTGCACCGAAATTGTAACACTATTTAACAGGGTTGGCCGGATTGGACCCAATGGGTTTTTTTGAAAAAACCCATTATTTAGCCCACTTTTGAGTTTTTTTAATTTTCCGAGAAGTTTTTAAAAAAATTAATTTAAATACTTTCACAATTTAAACTTCTTTTTTATTTGTTCTTCACCACAGACAATGGACATAAAAAATGAATTTTGAACTTTAATAGTATTCTTAACTTTTAACAGCAATAAAAAAAATACTTCAAAGATTTTATACAAATATATTTAACTTTTTTCTTTAACTGGTCAATAAATGACTCAAATTATTTTGACTAGGTCCTGCCACGTCTGATTTTTCAATATTTGTTGATTGTATAGAGGAAACTACTTTAGCTAAAAGGCGTTCATGTGAATTATTTTCTGCAAACCAACATGTCACATATCTCGAATAAACACAAGGTATATTTTTTAGACATTAACATGTTTTTTATACAGTCGGGAAGAAAACAGAACAGGATGTACAGTATTTTCATTATCTTACGAAAAAGTTTTATATTTCTTACTCTGTACACAGAAATTGAAAAACTGGCAACATAAAATTCAAAGAAATGTCTTGATCAGGCTGGAATTCAGTAAAAAGGGGGCAAAAACTACTTGAGGTTTTACAGTAGTTTTGCATAACAAAATGAAATACAGTAAAGTAAAATGCAAAAAAAAGAAAAAAAATGTAGTAGTAATTAAAAACGAACAATAGATTTTATCACTCGAGAAGTAACTTTGCCTTAAATGTTGGTAATCATGAAAACTAAAAAATCTGAAACTTCACCATTCTTGGGTTTCGTTGTCTTTTATACTTTTCTTCAAAAAAACGCTGAATTTAGCTAGTTTTCCAGCTTTTTTACCCCAAGACAATTTTTGCGCTTTGTCCATATACTTACGCTACAATCTGCTACAAGTACCCCACATTTTCCCTAAAAAAAGACAAAAAAAAAACCACATTTCTTTTAAAAAGCCCAGCTTCAGTTGGGTTTTTTGAGGTTTTATTTAAAAAAAAAACCCTGGATCCATGGGCTTTTTTTTTTAAAAAAAACGGGTTTTTGCCAACCCTGCTATTTAACTCAAAAAAGCATTAAAAATTAGAATATTTGTTTCTTTTTTGCATTAGCTATACATTGAAATATTCTTTGGGTCACAAAACAATACCTTAGTGTTTAAATTTTAAAAATAATTTTGATAACACACGATTTGGAAATGATTGCAGACAAGTGTTTTTTGGTCATAGGGAATTTCTTATGAAATAAGAAAGAACTGAGCTTTTAAATGAAAGGACATCGGTCAGACAAAAGTTTTTGTTGTGTGTTCCCATGTTTTCATGAAGTGGGTAAGTATCAAGGTAGTGGCTGTGCAAGTGAGATGCCCCTAAAGCACAGTTGTTCCTTCAAAGAAAGCCATGTTTTTTCTTTTATTAAAGAAAGAAATTTTCCATTATATCCACTCATCAGCTATTACTGGAATGAAAATCTGTATATTCCTGTAAAATATATTTCCGTATCTAAAGTGACTTCTTGATTTGTTCTACTTTTCTAATTCTTCTTTCTCCTCAGTCATTAAAAAAAAGCAATTTTTATGAGTATTATCTACCTTAATTTATAGTATTATATTTTCTGAAAACTAAGTAAAGATGTCACTTTCTGTCATTGAACTTGGTCTATTTTTTGAATGTCAGAAATTACCCTCACTCTATTATTTAAGTCAACCAACATTTTCAAAGTGAAATTATTGTACTTAGGTTAATTTTAGCTACTAAAAAACAGAAACATAAATGAAAATAATATATAATTTTCATTTTTTTAATTTTTCTTTTGTTATATTCGACCGTTTACTGGACATTAGCCACACTAAACAAAAAATACCTTTGTAATGCATAATGTAAACAGAAAACGTGTGTTAGATGGCAAATCGGTTATTTCTGAACGTAAGAAATACTTCCAATTGAATTCCCTATTCCTTACAATATTTTCCTTTTCTGTTGCTTGCACTAAATTTCTTTAAAAATAACATTTATAAATTTTGAAATTAGACGAATAATTTTTCCCCATTACAACAACTGTATATACTTACTTTTGCAGTTGCTCCAAGAAAACATATCTAGTGATGGGCTCCGGGCGAGAAGGAGCAAAGAACACAGGAGCGTCCACCACTACGTTTTTCTCTGTTATGTCCTCTGTGCTGTTGAAGCGTACACTGTAAAATGGTTCTCCAATCGGACCAAAAACATCAAATACCTGAACATGGAGAGAAAACAAAGGTTAATACAAAAAGAAAAAAGGTTTCGACAAAAAAAAGGCCATTGGTTTCCATTTGCTTTTAGTTAAGAAAATACATGTTCCTGACTGTTGATTGACTCACGGATTATCAAGAGTTTACTGTATATCCTAAAACACTAGGATTGAGAGTATCGCCTAAATAGAAGGAGTCTGGGGAGTTGACCTCCACCTTTTCACCAATAACTCCCAACTTATTAGTTGGATAGCCATATCCCATAACCTGGAAGAAAAACTGGACTTGTCCCATAAGCATGACCCATGCCAGTGATAGAACTAGTGATGTGCCGGATATCCGTATCCGTATCTGCGGATATCCGAGGAAAAATAAAGATCCGTTACTTTTTTGACGGATCTGAAACGGATCTTTTCTATTCTTAAATTCTTAAATATTTGAATACAACACTTAAATTAGGTTATATTCCCTATTTAAATTATAAGGTGTTATTTACAAAGCCAATTTGTACCCCCCGGTGCAAAAAGGAAGCCTCGGTAATACGTTTTAAAAGTGTATCTATGTGTCTATTTCTGTAAATTGTAGAATTCAAATAAGTTAAAAAACACTATGAGGTAAGTAAAGTTAAAATTTATTTACATTGAAAAGGATTAGTAAAAAATTAGGCTTTCGCCTTCAAAACACAACTGAAACAAGCACATTTCGACCGATGCAATCTGTTTTTATCCTTTGCCGTTGCCAATTTCATTTTACAATATTTTATAGCAACGGCGCCCTCTTCTAAATTAATCTAGCCGTCACAAACACCCCCCGATGAACTTTTAAGTTCATCTGCAAAATTCTTTAAACACAATTATTAGTAAAACATAATATTAAACCATTGTTAGAAAGAACACATAAATTACAATTGAACACTTTAAAGTTAGTCATTGAGTTCTAGTTTATATAGAAGCTGAACAGGTCGTTTTAACAAGCCTGTAGATGTTTTTACGCAACATGATCTTATTTTTCCATCTCGACCTTTAAACAGTTCTATCACTCTCCCCATTTTCCACGTAAGTCGAGGTTCACGAGATCCACCTAAAAGAACAATATCATCAATCTGAATACTTTGAGTGCGTATAGGTGACACTATATGGTTCAATCTCAAAGATAATAAATATTGTTCTTTCCATCTGCGCCAAAAATGCTCGACTAACGTCTGTTGGTATTTGACTCTTTTACGCAAATCACTGGAAGAGGAATTGCACGGATAATTTCTTGCAGGAAGTGAAATTAAGCGTCTTCCAATCAAGAGATGCGAAGGATAAGATCATGTTGCGTAAAAACATCTACAGGCTTGTTAAAACGACCTGTTCAGCTTCTATATAAACTAGAACTCAATGACTGAAATTTTAAAACTAACTTTAATGTGTTCAATTGTAATTTATGTGTTATTTCTAACAATGGTTTAATATTATGTTTTACTAATAATTGTGTTAAAAGAATTTTGCAGATGAACTTAAAGTTCATCGGGAGAAGTTTGTGACGGCTAGATTAATTCAGAAGAGGGCGCCGTTGCTATAAAATATTGTAAAATGAAATTGGCAACGGCAAAGGATAAAAACAGATTGCATCAGTCGAAATGTGGCAGCTGAATAATTTATTTCCTTGTTTCTATAATCGTACCTATTAAATTCCCTACGCTTTTAAAACCTATTTTCATACGTATTTGTATTTCTAGCCTCATCATTTTTTGTTTTAGATAAAATTAAAGTCCTTTCCCGCAATTCTAACTCTTTCTTTAGAAAGCATAATAAATCAGAAACTTTATTTTGTTCCGAATCATGGGATCTGTTAAATTCCAAAGCCATGTCAGTTGGAATACACTTTATCAAAATGGGAAACAAAAGTACCCCGAAAGAGTCTGGTCGAATCCCCAAACTTTCTAAAGCGCATATTTCTACTGAGCAAATGTCATATAATCTACGTAGCGAATATACATCCCTTGAATTTTTGCACGGTGTTGAACTTAATAGGTTAGACATATGACTATCAATAATCAATTCCTTTCTACCAAAGCGAGATTCCAAAATACCGATAGCTTTTTCATAATTATTTGCCTCTGATGACAACCCAGAAATTGCAGTTTCTGCATCAGCTAGTAAATAAGATTTTAAATAATTAAACTTTTTGACCTCAGATAATGATTTGTTATCATGTATACTACTTTTAAACTGTGCCCAAAAATTTGGCCATTTGCAAATATTCCTGTTAAATTTTTCTATTACTAATCGAGGAAGTTTGACAGAAGTAGTATTTGGCGTACAAAGACTCGAATCTACGGGACTAATTTGCACTTGATTTGGAACTTGTAAATTATTCTTGAGATATTTCTTTACCCGAGCTTTACACGTCAAAATTTCTTCTTCGTAGTTTTCTACTGTAAGTATTTCTTTTTCTAATTGTCTGTCGTCGGTAATTTCCTGTTCTATCACTTCATTAAGTGCTTTTAGGCTTTCTTCCTTTTCAGTTAATAGTTCAAGTGTTATTTCAATTACTTCAATATCAGGTAATTCCGTGCTAATTAATGTTTCTAATTTCCTAATAATTCTTGTTGTTGCTCCTCTTAGCGTAGCACGCTTCTTAATGTATTTATCCAACGTTTCCATAGTAAACAATTCAAATTCACCTTACCTCATAAATTTTCTTCAAAGATTAAAATATTTCATCTTAAAATCCTGGAAGTTTTGGCACCATTTTTGTAAATTGTAGAATTCAAATAAGTTAGAAAACACTATGAGGTAAGTAAAGTTAAAATTTATTTACATTGAAAAGGATTAGTAAAAATTAGGCTTTCGCCTTCAAAACACAACTGAAACAAGCACATTTCGACCGATGCAATCTGTTTTTATCCTTTGCCGTTGCTGATTTCATTTTACAATATTTTATAGCAACGGTGCCCTCTTCTGAATTAATCTAGCCGTCACAATCGTAGCTCCTAAACAGATGAATTGATTTTGATAGTTCTATTTTCTTTCAAAAGGTGACTTAATCGAAGGTGTTCTTAGCTTGGCCTTGTCTTTGCTGAACTTTAATTACCAAAGATATTAATTAAAAACCGACTTAACGTTTTTCACACTTATGGGTGTGAAATCTTACCCATACATTAAAAATATTGGCACTAATTTAAAGGACGAAGTTCTCTGTGTTTAATATTCATTTGAAACTTTCAAGTTATGTACAGTAGGGGCTATAATCTTGTTAAGTAAATTTTAAATGCAATTCTAAGCTGTTATATGCGTGATTGTTAGCGATTTAATAGTTGGAAGACAAGAAAAAGCTCAATGATTTAAAACTTCTATCTGCTGCCAGTTCATAATTGTTAACAATGTGTGCTCTGACCAGCAAAATTCATCCTAATCTGAGGTCGGCCCTCTGGGACATGTTTTTTTTTTTTTTTTTTAATTTAATATTAGTTATATTGTTATTGATTTGGGGTTTCTGTTATTCTTCATTTTGGTTTTTCTCGGCATTCTTCAAAAAAAAAAAAAAAAACCAGAAATTTATTGCTAATTTATTAATAAGAGGTTTCATTTTGACAGCAACATGTATTTTATGGGTCTTTTTACTGAAATTATTGCTTAACCGTTTTCTCTGGGAGGGAATCATGCAATAAATCTTGACTTTGAGTTCCGTTTTGTCTTGTTTTGCTTTTGTTATTGCTTAGTTTGATATTTAAACTGTCTGCTGTCCATTTTCATTGCTTTTACTGGGTGTCTTTACATCTAGAAGCTCACACTTTTGAATTGAAAAAGGGGTTCCTTGAAACCCCGAAACACATGTATTCTGAAATCTGTGTATTTGTGCTAAACAACGTTGGATATTTCCTGTTATCTCTATTTACTGTTTGTAAAGGTGTTCTCGGCTCTGTTATTTCGTCGGTAAGGGCAAGTTGGGTGGAATGGGTCAGCGCTGCATTTATGCTGAAATAAAATGCGAAAAATTATTTCTAGCCTCTCCAGTATCAGCTTTAGATTCTTGCTTCTGTATTCCCTACATCTACCAAGCAAGCGCACATTTTATTTAAGCATTAATGCACCACTGTCCTATTCCTCCCAACTGTTCCTCAATTTTTAACAGATATTTCTTTAAAGAGTAAATCATAGTCTTGATTTCTTTTCGCCGCAGATGACATTCTTTGAAAAAACAGTGCCGTTACCCTGACAGGAATACCTTAAATTACAAATTTCACACTTGGATAGTTGAATTGGGTAAACAAATTTTGAGCTCTGTATCCGTATCCGCGGATCTAAACACTAATGATCCGGATTGATATCCGTATTCGCGGATCTACTTTTTTAGCGATCTGGCACATCACTAGATAGAACCCGGGTCCTCTAAGTCAGCGTTCCTTAAATTGTGTTCCGCAGAACCCCAGGCTTCCACGGAGTTCTCTCAGGGGTTCCATGAGATTTGTACATTTTCTTTTCACACCTTTCAAATTTGTCACTTAAAAATTCGACAAAAACGCCTTTTCAAAAATACATTTACAGTCACTTTTGCATCTAATCTAAGCATTATTACCCATCTGAGATAGCCACTATGGGAACAATTTTATTTCATGCATAAAATAATGCAAATTTTTGACTATCATAAATAGCATGAAATGGTGCCTTTAAGGTTTTAACTGCAAAAGTTTTTCGAGATTAATCCCAAAATGCCTATTTTTTAGCTAATGTCTCCAAAGATAACATAAAATTGGTTTTTAAAATCTTCAGTTATGAAAAAGTTTTGGAAGAAGCTATTGACTCTCTAACATCGCCAAAAATAGTTTAAAAGTGGCTTCAATGTTGAACAAATTTCGGGAAAACACCCAAATCCCTCTCCTACAACATTACCAAATGTTGTCATAAATTACAATTTTTGACATCAATTTCAAATATTTTGCCATTGAGACTAGACACTCTCCCAGTATCTACAGCAAGACCGTGGTGGCCTGATCGGTAAGGCATCGGACTTTTGACTGGAGGGTCCCGGGTTCGTTCCTCGCTGGTCGAAGATCCACCGTCTTCATTAATGGTGGCTGGGGAACGATAAATATGCTTGTGGTCACAAAGTCTTCCAAGCGAAACGATATATCCGGGGGTGCAGGACCAGGGATTGCTCGGTTACTGGTCTGGTTCAAAAAAATCAGAGCTGTCTTCAGGGTTCTATCCAACTGGTTAAGCCGCAAATAGCGGCAGGTACGGGGGACTCTAGAGTAAAAAGTATCTATGGCAGGAGTTGAAAGGACAATTTAAACATTTAATGAGTTATGACCATTTTAAGGAGGAGCTCTGGTCACGAAGGTCTAAACAGTTTAGTTACGTCTAAGGCCCCTATATATATATAGAGCGACTTTAGTTCTGTCTGATGGAACACACAGTTACATTAAAAACTCTAATTTGGAAATAAATAAAAAAATGTTTAAAAAAAAGCGATATTTTAAGATTTTTAATTTTAAGGTTTAAAAACTTTTTCTACGTAAATTTAAGTGAATTATTAACATTTTTGTAGGTAAAGCACATCTGTGTTTCTTTTTCCAATTAGGAAGATATTTTAACCATATAACTCATGCATAAATTCTGAGGTTATTTATCCCTTATAAAAATTCTGAGTATTTCTCAGAATCACAAATAGGAGTGTACTGGTAGTTTACAATGAGAAATAATAATTAGCAATAATCAATAATTAAAATGATCTAAATTATGTGTATTTAATTAGCAGTTTAATGACAAATAGTTAATGTGATAGTCTGAGGTAAGAACATGGGCATTTTCCAAAACAGAATACTGGCTAAGCCACTATAAACTATTGAAACACCAGGGCTCCACGAAAAAAGTGAGCATTAAAAAGGATTCCACTAATCAAAGAAATTAAGAAACACTGCTCTAAGCGAAAGACAGTGGCTTTAACCACTAGATCACATGGTACATGCCAACCTTCCTTAGCACTGTACTCCTGCTGCTGAATGATTCAGCTTGGCACCGAGGAGAAAGCCTTCAAGGAAAGCTTTAAAGAAAAAATAGGGTTCCAAAAATGTTTATTAACTTATATTATTATTTGGTGGCTTTTCCTTACTTATTTTGCAATAGCAATTTTAGTATTGATTAATATCCTCATTCTCTAGGTTTGAAACTAAATAGCAAGCTCATGTTATAAAAGAGTAACATGTGCTGCTATAGATAGCTACTTTTTGAATTTTTAATAAACAGGGATGAGAGTGGTCAGAGAGCGAAAAGGAGGAAATCCAAAAAAATTTCGTAAATGGAATGATATCCAAAAAAATTTCGTGAAAGGGATGATATCCAAAACTGCATCAAAATAGAACTTGGAAGCCATGATATTCAAAAATGGCTAATTTACCAGTTTTAAAGGTAATACGTATTTAATTAAGTATGAGTAATAATTTTGTACAATTTGCTTCATTGTACCATTTCTTGCAAGGGTGTTTATTCTTAAATAAATCTAAATTTTGAAAAAGAGGCAACAATTTCTAACCCCTGAGTCCTTGAACAAAGGGTTGGGGAAGCCAGAGTTCAATCTTGGCTGCATCACAATAGTGTCAACTTTTCATATTTTTCAGAAAAAAATACATTTTTTTCATTAAAAACATTTGAGTTTATAGTGTTAAACGAGTGAGAACATAAATTTTAAAATTAGGTCTGCTTGTAAAGTATAAATTTACAACAGAGAGAAAAATCTAAAACTTCTTTATGTAGTAG
Source organism: Uloborus diversus (assembly GCF_026930045.1). Taxonomy (NCBI): domain Eukaryota; kingdom Metazoa; phylum Arthropoda; class Arachnida; order Araneae; family Uloboridae; genus Uloborus; species Uloborus diversus. The sequence continues at coordinate 126,986,741 of NC_072734.1, read as the reverse complement.
AACATACTTTTTATAGTAAGAATTGAAAATAAATAAATATATATGTATATAAACGATTGGTTATCTTTTTCGTTGCATTGGAACTCAAAATTTGTTTTTGAAAACTTCTTAATATAATTTTGGAACAAATTGCGGCTGCCTCATTTAATCATGAAATCTCAAAACTTTTAACAGGTTGTACAGCCTAAACCATTTGAGATTCACAATAAATATTTTTTACACTTTCTTAAATGCACAAAAAAAGTAACCATGCCAAGTTACGAAAAAATTCGAGACTGTGTGTGCTAAGCCACATTTTTTGATTGAGTTTTGCATTTTTTATAAAATAAATTAAAGGAATAAAAATCTTATTGAAATGATGAATAAAATAAGCAGATATAAGGTAGCACATAGTAAAAAACCACCCAACATTAAAAATAATTGAAATACTTGCAGGATGCAAAAAGATTGAAATCTCAAACCAGGCATGCAATTTTCGGCGCAGCACGTGTTTGACGTCGTTGGCATGATTCCAAAACGTACGTTTTTGGCAGATATCGCGGAGGATGAAGATTCAAGGGGAAAAATAGAACAAATAAGAAATCGGAAAGCGAAAATTTTAAAAAATCGTATCTTTTTCCGATTTTTAAGAAAAATAACGCATGAAAGAGGCAAAAAAAGGAAGAAAAGGATGAAAGGTTTTAAAAGCCAACAGAAAAAGCCGGAATTTCATCCCTGTAATTAAAGACACTGGTTTTGTTTTGCATTTTTAAACACTTTTTTTCAAAGGACAAAAAAAATTATATTAGATATAAACATTTGGTTGATCTATTAAGCAAAAAATATGCATAAGAGACACTCACTTTCCCGAGAGGCTTTTCTGAAGTCAGGAAGAGGATGGAGTCTATATCGAGGGGACGCTCATCTTTGTAAGAGCGCACAACAACTGCAAAACAGAAAAAATTGATCAAATTAAGAGTGTACATTGCACAATGTTTAAAATTGAGGGATCTCAACCTTTCAGACACTGCATCCCTTTTTGAACATTGATGAATGGTATTTATATTCTGAAGTTTGAAAATTAATAAAACCTATACGTACATTTAAAAGAATGGATTAAAAACAAAATAACAATAAACTTAGTTAGATATGAGGCAGTGAGAAGCAAAGGGAAGTAAGTGCCAAAATTACCGTATTACCCCGCATTATACAGCATACCGGAAAAAAGCAAGGTTGATCAGCATACCGGGAAATTCGAATTTTTCGGCATGCCAGATAATTCAAGGTTTATTTTGCAACAACACAAAAGTGAATTTCCTCATTCAGTTCCAATCAGAAAGAAAACCACTGTAAGGAATAAATAAATAAATCCCGAAAGTTACCTTTTTTCAAAAAAAAATGTGTATTGCATATAACATGTGCTTGCTATTTACGGTAGGTCATTATTGATGGAATTAATTATATGCCAATAAAGTAATAAATTCAGAAGCAATCATCGTTGCTGCGATTTGTTCATAATTTTGCTAAATAAATTATTTTAGGTTCCTTTTAGAAAGGCAAGTTTAATTTTTATTTGGTGAATAGCTATTAGCACTGGTTTAGGGGCAGTAATTTAATGCTTAAATGTTTGCTTACTTAGTTTAAATTTAATTTTTATAAAATTATTTGTTTATTAAACAATTTTTTTCTTGTTAAATAACAAATTACTTTGTTAGTAAATATTTTTAGAAAATTAAACTGTTTATTAAACTAACAAGATATGTATAGAACTTATATTCATTTTTAGGTTGAATATATAATTTATAGTTTTTCTTTTTTTTCCCTCCAACCTCGATTTTTTTAGCATGCCGAAAAGGACCGGGCAAGTGTTATTGAAAATCTGGTGACCTCCGAATTTGTGGCATGCCGGATAATGCGGGGTAATACGGTAAAAATTTTGAGATTAACTGTACAAATGGTAGGAGAACTTAGCTTTTTTGTTAGTGCAAGGGATAGTACGAGTAACCCCGGGAGGTTCTGCTATGCAACATGACTTACAAAAAAAATTTCAATGAAAACCTACCTAGGATCTGTGAACTTGACACCCATTTTTTCTCGAGAGTTTAAAAAGTCCACTTACATTTCTTTGCTTCTCACTGCCACATATAAGCTCATTGATGTCAAGTGAGGTGTACTTGGCATGGCAATCACCACTGATAATTAGCAAAACCACCCTTTCCTTCCCAACAGAACAGGAATGCCAAAGATCCTATATCTTCATTTTAAAAAATACACGACAAAACCTTATCCTGAAGTGTTTAGAAAGAGCAGTTTGATATGCTTCAGTTCTGAAAACTAGAGTGGATGCTGAAGGAAAATTTTTTCAATGCAAAAGTGCATGAGCAATGATTGGCAAAATGCAAACAAAAGTAATTATGTGCAATATTTTGTACCAAAACTCAGTATATTTAAGTTTAAATAAAACCTTTATTTTGCATACAATCATAGAAACTTTTTAACTCTGTGAAATGCTTTGTTATACCGTCGACTTTCATTGCAGATATTATATATTTTATTGCTGGGAAATTTTCGCGAAATTACTAACATTTTCCAGCAAATTTTGGTCTTTTTTTTTACCATGACAAACTTGCAACCATAATTATGATCAAAGACATGAATTGAAGCCCATGTTCTGCAATCTTCTAAACACTTACAAAACTGTCCAAGACACTCCAACAGCAACCTTCTAAATAAAATCAACGCCGAGTAAAAAACTTCTCAACTCGACTGCTGTTGAACTTTCCTTTCCTTATCTTTTCTTTTACTTCCCAAGATGCAAACAAATCATCATATAACAAATTTTGAGCCAAATATTCAGAAATTGGTTTCTGAAAAATAGCTGCAAACATTGCATTAATCCCACTGGCAGAAACGCCGCAACACCGCAACATCATCGCGGACAACGAAACCTTATCATAAACAGTTTTGTCCGCGATTTAAAAAAAATGTTTGCAAAAAAAAAGGTTATCCGCATAAAAAAAAGATGTCTTCAACTGTCCGTCATTTATCTGCATGAACTGCTGATGCGGGGAGAGAATGATTGCACATGTGATCCTTTGCCTGCCCACAGCACATATAAACCAAAACAAAACATAAATCAAAACAAAACAATCTTTTTCAAATTATTTACTGAAAAAGCTAATCTGAAATTAAATGAGCTGATGTGTGCATCACATGACTTCCTTTTACTCCAATTTAATGTCCTTTCCCATTACTGGCAATTTTAATGTGATTCAATAGTTTACTCGCTAAATATCACCAACAGTGGTCAAATTGAAATCATATTTAAAAAAAAATAAAAAATCCACCAAATTTATCGCCAAGTTGGCGACAAAACTTAGCGACCAAAAGACTGGCCATATATCGCCAAGTTGAATGAAGCATGTTCACCCCAGCACTTTCTCATTTTGAGATCAAAATAAACAAGTGTTGGCCAAATTATAACATCACTTGAGTTTACATCGAAATTAACAATGATTCCCCCCCCCAAAAAAAGGGGCAAAAGACCCTTTTAAAAACACCCGAATGCAACCAAAAGGGGAGGTGCACAACAAGACCCCACTAGGAGTCTACGTACCAAATTTCAACTTTCTAGGACTTACTGTTCTTGAGTTATGCGACATACATATGCACATACGCACATATATACGTCCTTCAGACGTCACAAGAAAATTCGTTGTAATTAACTAGGGAATCGGCAAAATGGATATTTCGCATGCCTATATGTTCTTAGGCACTTATCCACGTGTGATCGAGTAGAAAAAATGAGCTCATGTGTGCATCACATGACTTCCTTTTACTCCAATTTAATGTCATTTCCCCATTATTGGCAATTTTAATGTGATTCAATTGTTTACTCTCTAAATATCATCCACAGTGGCCAAATTGAAACTAAATTTAAAATTAAAAAAAAAAAATCGCCGCCGACAAAACTTGGCTATCAAAAGACTGGCAATATATCGCCAAGTGTCCGACAAATTATAATACCACTTGAGTTTACATCGAAATTAACAATGATTTCTCCTCAAAAAGAGACAAAAGATCCACTTAGGAACATCTAAATGCAACCAAAAGGGAAGGTGCATAACTAGGCCCCACTAGGAGTTTATGTACCAAAATTTGCAACCAAAAGGGAAGGTGCATAACTAGGCCCCACTAGGAGTTTATGTACCAAAATTTCAACTTTCTAGGACATACCGTTTTTGAGTTATGCGAGATACATACACATACATATGTACATCACGAGAAAATTTGTTGTAATTAACTCGGAGATCGACAAAATTGATATTTCGGGTGTCTGTAGGTTCCTAGGTATGTATCCACGTGTGGTCGGGTCAAAAAAAAATCAACATTCATTCGGGAGTGAGAAAAATGGAAATTAAGAACGATTTTTGAGTGAAAATTTTTTTGTGAATACAATACTTCCTTTTTTGTAAAAGGAAGTAAAAATCGCACATTTCTGTGTGTAAAAAAAAGTCAGCACACTTCTGTGATGCAAGCGATAAATAACTAACATAGTGAATAACTTTGCTTGATTGTTTTATCACATCCTTAGCAGTGCTGTTGATAAACTGAAAATGCAGTGTAAGGACTTTTTCCAGTAATTCTTTTTCAAAAAATAGTTTTTCAAGTCTAACACGTTGGATTTCAGATTACATATTTAATTATGTAATAATTGATATAAAAATGTTCTATACTTTCCCAATAAATGCCCACCATTATGTGTGTGGGAAGGGGGCGTCAGAAAATATTCGCCTTGGGGGCCGTCCTCTCTTGGGACGGCCCTGCTCTCAGGTTAAAGAATGTTAGGTACCACTGGTGCAGAAGATGCACACTGATTTTAAAACAAAATTCCACGCTAAAAGGTAGCATCGCATAGCCCAGGAAAGAGGTACTTGATTTTTCAGTCACCTTTAATTGAGCACTACATCATTTCCAAGAAACTTAAAGGACCTTACAATGCAGGACAGAACTTCACAAAATAAGGCGTCTACAGTAAAGCATAAGAGCAAAGCAGCATAACTCACCTAGCTTTTCGATAATGGCATAGACTTTGCCAACTTCTTTTATTTCATCTTCTTCTACAGAAATGGTCAAATTTTCGATGGGAGGAAGTTCCTATGTGAATAAAAAATAAATTGGATTATTTTTTGAACTAACTAGCTTTTAAATTTATCACAAAACATTACTGCCAGTTTGCATTATGGGTGAAATAACCTAAAAATGACTGAGTGAAATTTCAGTTGTGTTCGAAAGCAAGTTATTCAGAAAATGTCTATTTTCTTACTTAATCGTTAGGGGACTGTGAAGGTCCCAAAATGGTATCCAGAAAATAAAAAGTCACTTACATCTAAACTGAGCTCTCCTTTGGTTTTGATTGAACTCTGGTTGGATTTCTTCTTTGGTACATAACTACAAACAATAACAACAATAAAGTACATAATCTATATTTTTTTTTTCCTATGATTAGGTGACAAAAGCCATTTAATCATTAGAAAAATAATTATTATTTGAAACATAATTGTCACAACACTTAGCAAGTATTTTACTTCTATAACAAGAATATCAAAATTTGATAGATGAGAATATATTTAAATCTCTTTTCTTTTTCATGCTGATTTGCACATTATTAGAAAACTCAAGTTATGATACTAAGAAAAACTTTTACAAAAATTAAAAAACTTTTTAGTTTTATAACAAAGGTATTTTGCATCCTTGCATGCTCAAAAATATAAGTGTCTGAGGCCTGAGGAGTCTCACTGACAAGTGAATAACAATGCACTGGGGAACATCTTCAGTGGTCCAGTGATTAGTAAAGCCTAATGAGGTAAAAATAATTCCACAATGAGAAAAAAAGCTCATTTACTTATCCTGAGTCACTACAGGGAGTTCCAGGGATGTGTCTGAAGAAGAAGAAGAAGACAAAGTTGAGTCATCACTTTCATCCTCTGACCATACTTCAGGATTTGAAATTCTTTTCTCCTCGTTTGGCGTCTGCTCGGAGAGCTGCAAGAGAAATAAATATGAAGCAGCCAAATAAAAAGTTTTTTCTCTGGAAAGTAGTTTTCAGAAATCACTACGAACTACTATTTTTTCGTATTGAACTACTCGCTACTCTACTTTTTTTAAAAAGTAGTGACATTACAAACTATTAAAAAATGTAGCTACTAAAGTAGCGTCGTTACTTCCGACCACTGCTTTGGACCATATTTTTTTACAGCCATGTCCTCTATTTCTTTGCACGTTGTTGCTTCCTTACACTCATTATACTACTTTTCATTTTATGAAGGCTCAATTCATACTATTTCATACCATCTTCAAAATTTGACAAATTAAATATTGTACGCATCACCAAACAGCGGGTATTGCCATCTTGAGGGAATTGGATCTATGTTTTTAAAAAATGTTATAGGCAAAAGAGACATACAATAACCAATTCTTTTCTTCAATAGTGCACTGAACTTGCACACAGAGTTTATTTCTTCACTCCAATCTGCACATTCTAAGGTATTCTGTATTCTCACAGTCAAAATTATAGGCATGATGAAAACACAGATGAGTTTTGATAAATTGTTCATGTGTAAACACATTTCATATGTGCTCGGTTCCTGTTCCTAGTTATGGGTATGGAACATAACTAGGCATAGGAATCGGAAAATTTACTCAATCCGTTGGAAAAAAGCTTCTCAGAATGAAATAAAATTTCACAAAAACTAGTTTATGAGCATTTAGCCCCTTTTTAATCCTGTGCCCTTTAAAATTTCGGGGGAAAATAAAATAACTCACTCTACTGTTTTTTATACCTCACATGGAAATCCTTACTGCAATAAGATTCACAATTTATCCACGATTCAACAATTATTCGAAAAAAGGGATATTTGTGCATTTCCATAAATGTCTTAGTGAGATGAGCGCAAAGCATTTTGAAATACCAATCGTGGTAAAGAAGTAAATCTTTGACGAGATACTAGTAAATAATACAAAGATCATTCAAATTAGAACATTCAATTCCCTTAAAAATGTACTGAAAATTATATATTATTTGAAGCGCATTTGATTGAATGATTTTAAGCATTAGCCCACGTTAGATCTCAGTGCAATAACGCATCACAGTTTCGGCCGTTAAGAATAAGTATTGGCACTTACCATGATTCTAATGAAGAGAACAACTAAAGCACAAAATTATAAACAAGTTTATCTCGATGACTGATTAACGATTCTCTTTGATAAATCGTAAATTAAAAGAAAATAGGCATACTCTGTATATTCACATTGCGCTCCCGCAAACAAAAACATCTATAAAGTCACGGTTACAAAAAAAAAAAAGAAAGAGTGATTAAACCTGAGAAGAGAGAGGCAAAGCAGCACGCTATTTATATGGAGCAAAACTCGTTTTATATAGAGTCCCTAGCACTTTTTTTGTTATATTAGGTAAAATTATTAAACTACATTAATGAAAAACTGCATTTGAAGAAAGGGTACAGTAAAAAAGTTAAACAACAAAGCTAAAACACACCCACACCACAGACATCCTCGAATTTCCAAGATTTAAGACTGTGAATCCAAGCTCAGTTATACCATCTAGAGCAGTGCTTCTCAACCGGTGTGCCGCGGCACACTGGTGCGCTGCGACAAGGTCCTTATTAATGTGCCGCGGTATTTTTTAAGAATTGTAGAATGAGGAAGAACACCTATTTTAACTGCGCAAGAAATGACATATAATGTTCTTAGTTTCATCAACTGTTGCTAGTTTCATTAAATTAATTTCGACGGTGTGTACATTAATTTTACTAAGAAGTAAAGAAATCGTACTGGGAACGAAAGATTCCGATGCAATGAATGAAGTGGTCTAAGCGCCAGTTCCAGACGATGCTATCAGGCGACTAATTAATGACATGGCGGGGGTTATTAAAAACAATGGCTGATGAACTACAACTAGCTGATGTTTTTTTATATTTCAAGTTGATGAATCAACAGATATAAGAGGTGTGATATTCTTGCTGATTAGGACGGCATTCAAGATCATTTTATTTTCTGCAAAGAACTTTCTGATCATGCAGCGGATGATGAAATATTTTGTGTTACAGCTAAATTAATAAAACCCAACGGGATCCAGTGTTACATCCACACACGGGAATGCAGTGATGGAGCAGTTGCAAAGATGGGAAATATCGAGGGATTCATGTTGAATGCGAAAAATCAACATCCAGATGTTTAAATCGGTTTCCTCCATCTGGAAACTCTCCTGGCAAACAAAATGACATATGAGCTGAAGTTAGCCGCAATTGAGGCAGTAAAACCGTCAATTTTATACAATTAAAGTCACTAAATTATCGTATTTTCATTGAAATTTCGGAAGACGTGGGGGCAGATCATATCTACCTGCTTCTTCAGACGTTGGTTCGCTGTTTTTTAAAAAGTAAGGTCCAACCAAGAATTTTTGAGTCGGAGGACGAGGAACAAATTTCTGATGTTTCACGACAAAACGAAGCATACCAGTTAATTACACGACAATAAGTATTTTCTGGGAAAACAAGCGTACGCGGCTGATTTTTTTTAGAATCTTAACAAACTGAATCGAAGAGTTCATGGAAGCGGTGAGTACCATGTTCATTTGTATGCACAATTAAACATATTTAAACCGAAAATTCAGCATTGGAGAAAGGAATTTGATCGTGGCCCACTGGATATGTTTAAACGGACCAACTATAGTTGGGGCAAACTTAGCCTGACTGCATTATGAAAGCTACGCAGATACAAATTTCAGCATTACGATGCTGCCAGGTTAGGTTTGCCTCAACTATAAAAACACCTTGAAAGAAAAGTTTAAAGTCACAAAATGGAGAGGTAGTACATTTAACCTTGATTCAAAACAAAGTTTAAGCACTACTTCAAGTTGACTGGCATAGAACAATATATGACTGGGTCCGTTGACGCATCAGCAAGGAACTTTCCTCATAAGAAATATTTTTTGATCTTAGCAGCGACCGTTCCTTAAAACTGGGGTTTAGAGCGTTTGGACGTATTCGCTGTTAGTAAAAAAGAGTATATCTAAAATTTTCTGATCACGTTATTCATGAGCTGTTGCTGTTACCATTATCTTATCATTAACACTTTTCAAGAACAACGAAATATTGTAGCTAGATCCTCGGATTTAAAAACTTCCTGTAGCTCTTCTCATCATAGAGCTGAATAAAAAGCGTCACTTTCCCTCAAGACAGGCATAACTTTCTCACTCGTGTAAAGAGAAAGTTTGGTACTTGCTGATCTCAATAATCACTAAAATTCTTGATGAACTTGAATTTAAGTTCTATAGAAACTAAAATAGTTAAAAGATTAAACGTTCTTTCTCTTTCCTTGTTTTGATTAGTGAATGATGAAAACACTGTCCATATTTACATGTGAAATTTGTCTTAGTGTGCCCACTGAACTCAGTGAGTGTGCCGCAAGAATCGAGCCAACTATCAAGTGTGCCGTGAAGTAAAAAAGGTTGAGAAGCACTGATTTAGAGTAACCAGTGCTTTTGACCTGGCTTTTAGATATAGTACCTATAAATAGGGCACTTTCTCTAGGGCTTGTTTCTCGCTCTTTCTAGGCAGAGCAGGGGTGCAGCAAAATTAAATTTTTGGAACGGCAGAAATTCTCAATTTGCCGGATGGAAACTCCAAATTTTTTTCGAATAGAACTCCAAACTTTCACCGAATGACAGTAATATTGCTGAATAGCACTCCAAATTTTTCCGACTGATGATAATTTCGCTGAATCTTCAGACAAAACAAGCCAAATAAGAAATTTTTGGGAGGTCACAATCACCTCCCATCGGGGTGCCCTGCTTTATTAGAGCGGCAACTTACTGCTTTAAATGCTCAAGCTTTGCTTCAATTAACGAGTTTGCGGTGAGCTCTCCCTGGTGCGCTAAATCTGCCATCAACAGGGGGTGCTCCGACTTAACTTGGGGGGGGGGGGGGATTTTCAGTTTGTCGCATAGAACTCCAAATTTTGCGGAATGATAAAGTATCGGCATGCACACGAAGGTACAGCTAATGAAAAAGGATATTTGGGCATTTAAAAATTGCAATGCGAATCATGTCTCCAAATTTACTAATTCGTCAGAAAAATTTGCCAAATAAGGAAATTTTTAGAGGTCACAGTGACCTCCCATCGTGGCCTCCTTGGCTACTAGTTTGTTCGCATGCTCAGCTTCCGATGAGATAACATCTGCCTTCAACTCCATTATTTTGTCTGTTCCAGGCTGATGAGTCCATACAGAAACAAAACTACAGTTTTTAGAGATCGCAGCTGGACTGTCCATATATTTCTAGTTCTGCCTTCGCTCCTTTGCTGGCTTAAAGGCGGTGACTCACTGTTTAAAGACGAGTTTTTGTTCAATTAGGGCTTGTTATAAACGAGTTCGACTGTATTCTGGTTATAGTATCGCAGCTTGGATGAGTATGAAGTAAAAGGAAGTTGCGTCTTTCATGACTTAGTAAAAGTATGTTAAGGATATCGTAGACTAGACACTAGAATCAGTGTGTTTACCAATTGCCGGGGTGTGAACATTAGGGCGGAGTTAAAAAAATGAAAGTAAGAAATATCTAATGCCTGTATGTAAAAAAAGTTGCCGCTTATCAAACTTATTTATCATACGCAATAATTTCAGCTAAATCAAATAATAATATCTTTAGCTGCATGAATGACTTTCAAGTTTAAGTAGTTAACCTGATATTTCACCAAACTTGTGAAAGCGGATTGATAAAATATAATACATCTCATTTCAAACTACGAATGGTAGAAATTAAACTCTAGAGAAATAAATACGTTCAACATTGTTGACTTAGAATCTAGAGATGGATGAAGATGAAAAGTAAAAAAGATGTTGATCATAATGAAGATGATTTGGTTTTGAACATGAAAGAAGCTGGTGATGAAGATTGACCATTGACCACAAAGATGTCAAAAATGAAAAGTCGCGGAACGAAATTCCTGGGTAAATTTCAGAAAAGACAGAAACGCGCAGGAAAAGTGAACTGACATCTGAATAGGCAAACAAAGCACCAAACAAAATGACAGCGAAAGAAGCAACTCTAAAAATCAGAAATGTCTTGAAACAGATGAAAACAAACAAAATTTAGATCAAATTATGAAAGGTATGAAAACTGACATTGAAAATTTCTATTGCAACTCTACCATTGGATGTAACTTCTGATAATCCAAAGACATTGTCAACAGATACTTCAGATGTTATTCTTCTAATTGGCAACGCAAAACGCAAGAAAAAGAAAAGGCTGAGGGAGCCTGAATCAGGGAAACTTCAAGCTTTATGCGAAGATCAAAGATAAGAAATGAAAAATAATCTGAAGAAACAAATTTGTGTACGATTCAAGAAGAGAACATGAGGCTTCGGAACTCAACGGTTTCCAAATTCATAGGAAATTATAATTGTAAGGAATAAAAAGAAAAGGATAAAGAAGAGTTAAAAAAAACAGCAAAGAGTAAAATGGAAAAGAAGAGTAAAAAAGAAAAAGGAAAACAAAAGAAGAAACGACTGTTACATTTTTAAAGATCAAAAGTGACTGGTTTTAATTTAAAGCCGAAACAGATGAAAAAGACGACGAAAGAAGTAGATGGAGAATGACGAAAAAGAATACGAAGACTTGGTCATATCCAGAGCGGGGCAAGAGAGGGCAGTTGCCCCACTTTCAAAAAAAAAAAGAAGAATTTTTCAAAAATAGATTAATTGACAGTTGCTTAAATTTCTAACTTTGTCGATGAGTTCGGCTCCAGTAATTTTGTGTCTGATTTTGAAGGTGTACTGTACATTTTTTTCTTTAGGAGATCATTGAAATGGTAATGTTACAGTCAAGGAGAATAGAAGAAAGGGGAGACGCTCAACGCAACAAAACCTGAAGCTAAAACCGTAACCGATTTTAACTGACGCGGGGAAAAGTCTACCCAAAACATTTGGCTTTGAAGGGCTTTATCAGTGCTAGAATGCTGTGTTTAATAGTGAATATTTTCTGTTGATCTAACTAAAATGCCCGCTTGTGTTGCGTACGGGTGTACAAACAGACCGGGAAACAAGATTCCAGGGATATCTTTCGTGCCATTATAAAAGAATATTTAAATGTAAGGTTTAGGTATTGGGGAAAAAATATTGAAAAAAAAAAGCAATTAGCTTAGACAATTATATTCAAAATTATTGCACTTGAAAGGGCATTAGTGGGTAACACAAAGGGTTAGACATTTTGCAGGCAAGAAGTCATTTATGCCAGGGCAGTGGAAAAAATGGCAAAAACAGAATTCGAGAAAGTTGAATTGAGTTCTGTTAACAAAGATATAGGAATGAAATTTTTTTAGCTATCAATTTTATTATTTATTATATTTATTCATAATTTGCAAAATTTGCGTTTAGTAACAAAAGTAATCCTTTTAAACCTCCACCACAACAAGTTGCAATATAATGCAGTAAAAATTTTCTATGAGCCTAATTCTTTTAAACATAAAATTTCAGATTAGTAATTTTTTTTAAAAAAATTAGGTTTGGCACATTTCTGTCAAAGGTAGGGGGAAAATCTAAAAGTGCCCTGCCAAAACTATTTTTTGCCCATATTTGCCAAAGCGGCAAAACTAGATTTGCTTCAATTATGGAGATCGGATATAACGTGTTTAATATCATAGTAATTTTAACTGCATTCTAATAATTTTCATGTTTTTGTGCCTAAAATATTAAATTGCATCAGTGGAACGGTAGTCCATTGTTTTAGTGAAATGCTTTTCTTTTTTATTTTATGAATGCAGAAAGAAAGTGGAGAGTAAAAAGCAATAAAAATCAACTCACTGACTTTGGTATAAAATATTTATCTGTCCTAACTATTAAATAAGAAATTCTCATCTTTTAATTTTTAGCAGGGAAGTAGTGCAAATTTTGCAATGCCAACAGAGTAATAAAAATTATAAGAGGTGAACTATGATTATATAGTGTGAAATAAATGCGATAAAAATGTATAATTCATACTAAATGAAATTTTATTATTGATAATTACTCCTAAAAATAGTCAAAGCTCATTCAAATTCAGTTGGATCCGGTACATCAGGATATTTTTTTAAACATTACATCGCAATATGCAAGTTTTCAATCATTATCTATTTCCCCTAGTTTACTTTAAATTGTTTTAATTAAACATATTAATGAAGAACCTAGTCTTAATCTGATTTAAGTTAAAATTGGATTATTCAAATTGTACACTTGTTGTACTTGTTTTCCCAGTTTTTGCCACTATCCTGGGAAAAATAACCCTTTGCGGGCAGGACGACCAACCTCATCAAAAGTTTAAACTCTTATTATTTTGCCAGATTTCATTTAGATTTTCAAGCTATTTAATTTTGACAGAAAATAGTCAAATAATATAGAAAATTATTTTTTTCTCCAAAGAAATAATACGTTTTTTTTCTCCTGACTGGGGAAATTGATACCCGAGGAAAAGTAGTTGAGAACTGGTAATGTCTAGTCCTTTTAGACAATCATCCTTTGCATTTATTTTCCTGTCTCAAATACAAATTGTAAATTCAATTTTTATTAAAAAAAAATACAATCTTTGGAAGCATTCGTTTAAGCAAGTTTAATACTACATTTAGTTTAAGCTAGATGTCAAAGAAAACAGAAACTAGAATTTAATTAAAGCATGTTTAATATCATTTATTAATTTACTGAGGGCAAAATTAAAAAAACTACTTAAGTTGTTTGTAAAAATTCCATTTTTTGTTCCCTTTTGAATACTGGCAAAAAATCTATTTTTGCTGGAAGGGGAAAACCGTGGTTTTTTTCACCCGTGGTGAAATACTTGCCAACCCTGGCAACACAACTTGAATAACTGATTTCTTATTTGAAATATCTCTACTAGAACCATAGAAAAAAGAGGATAGGGCACATATATTTTTAAATGCAAGAAAACTATAAATTTGCTACATCATATTATGATACATAATGATGACTCATCCAATTTTAACTGTC